>NW_011495037.1:1061969-1069071 GCF_000754665.1 Bison bison bison
TCTAAATAGCACATGGGTCAAAGGAGGAATCCCAAAGGATAGCAGAAAATATTTTTAACTGGATGACATAAAAACATTAAATAAAAAATCTTATGGGATATGTCTAAAAGTATGCTTAAATGTACATTAGAAAAGAAAGGATGTTTGAAAAACAGCTAAGTTTCCATCTCATGAAGTTATACAGAAAAAGGTAAAGTAAGCCTAGAGAAACTAGAAGTGAATAATAAAAAGCAGATATAAATGAAGAAAAAAGGTCCCAGTATTAACCACTGTATTAACCACTGCCCTCTTGTACGGAGAAGGCGATGGCACCCCACTCCAGTTCTCTCGCCTGGAAAATCCCATGGACGGAGGAGCCTGGTAGGCTGCAGTCCATGGGGTCTCGAAGAGTCAGACACGACTGAGTGACTTCACTTTCACTTTTCACTTTCATGCATTGGAGAAGGAAATGGCAACCCCTCCAGTGTTCTTGCCTGGTGGGCTGCCATCTATGGGGTCGCACAGAGTCGGACACGACTGAAGCGACTTAGCAGCAGCAGCAGCCCTCTTGTAATCTTATATTAGTAACTATGCAAAGTAGAGAAGATAAACTTGTTCTACAAATAGAAACCAGAGGAATTAGTATGAAAATCAAAATCCATGCCTCCCATTTGCCATTTCAATGTACTGCACATATCTAAGGTGGTATTTTAAATGATAGTCATACTATACTCCTGTGAATAAGTTATTTCTAATAAAATCAAACCTCATAACAAAACGTCTACCAATCACATTACTTTCCAATTCAAAAGCTTTTATGCTTCCTCTGAGGAAACAGCTGAAAATCTTTAAGATTTCAAAATTCTACAGCACTGATTCTCAAATCATTATCTGTGAGAGGGTGAGAAAGCAACAAAGCAGACATCTACAGTTTCAGAAGGCATGTTATGTGAAGTTAAGTTTAATCTTGGTAGTGGAAACACACATAAGAAGAAACACTACAGGAAATAGATTTTTGAAGAGAGAAATATTTCCCTACCCAACTTCTCCAGCTTCACGTCTCGTTACCTCCAATATGAATGCTGCTCTGTGTATCTAGCCCAGGAGCCACAGACTTGATCTGTAAAGGACTAGACGGTACTCAAGGTTTTGCAGGCCATACGGTCTTTGTTGTAATCACTCAACTCTACCATATAACAAAAAGTATCCACAGGCAATTGGTTAAATTAACAGAATGGCTGTTATCCAACAAAACCTTATTTATGGAAGCTAAAATACAGGTTTTGTGTCCTGAAATATTATTCATTTTTTTCAACCACTAAAAAATACAAAAACCCTATCTTAGCTTTCAAGCAATACAAAAGCAGGGGGTGGGCAGAATTTGTTTTTTTTTTTTTTTGGGGGTGGGCAGAATTTGACCTCTGGGACACAGTTTACCAACACCCACTCTGACCCAAAAGACATTATCAATACCTGCTATACCCAAGACAGAGAAGCTGCTTAGCCTTCCAATCCCTCTATCCTGCGTTACCTCTTCCAGCCCCACAAACAGCCCTGCTTATTTCCACCTCCGTGCCTCTTAATTTTCCTATAATATACTCCTCCTTCTTTACTTTTTTAACTTTTCTGCCATGTTTCAACAGATTTTAGCTGCTCAAAGAGGTTTTCTTGGTTATACTAATTTATCATTTTGAGACTGTCTGGTGAATGAATGTTTCACTCATCCTGATAAGTACTCATATAATACCTTGTGTAATACATTACATAGTATGCTGCTGCTGTTGTTTAGGCACTAAGTCGTGTTCAACTCTTTGTGACCCCATGGACTGTAGCCCCCCAGGCTCCTCTGTCCCTGGGATTTCCCAGGCCAAGAATACTGGTCTGGGATGACACTTCCTTCTCCAGAGGACCTTCCCAATCCAAGGATCAAGCTCACATCTCCTGCGTTGGCAGGTGGATTCTTTGCCACTGAGCCACTGGAGAAGCCCACATAATATGTTGTTCTTGTTGTAGTAGTTGTTCAGTTGTGTTCGACTTTGCAACAATATAAGTTTGTAGCCTGTCGGGCTCCTCTGTCCATCGAATTCTCCAGGCAAGAATACTGGAATGGGTAGGCATTCCCTTCTCCAGGGGATCTTCCTGACCCAGGGATGGAACCCAAGTCTCCCATATTGAAAGCAGATTGTTTATTTTCTGGGCCACAAGGAAGTAACATATGTTCTGGCCTCACAAATAGGTTTTCTGACCTAAACGGCCTATTCCTAAAGTACACAGAGCCTGTATTTCCTTTGCATCCCAGATAGCAGTTAGCACAATATCAAAGCTAAGGTAGATTCTTAAATTTTTAACACCAGATATCACAAAACATTATTTCAAATAAGGACAAAATAACTTTAAAAAGTAAAATCTTAGCAGGAGGATATAGTCTTTATTCTAACAAGTATATAACCACCATACTTTCATGCCCCTGCCCTAGGAGCCCTAAAAAAATCTTCAAAGTATAGCCTAGTTCTTTACTTACAAGTTTAGACAATAGGTTAAAAAAAAAAAATCCCACCAAAATCCAAAACAAAAGCCTAGTTTTATTTATTCATTTCTGGCTTCACTGGGTCTTCGTTGCTTTGCACGGCCTTTCTCTAGTTGCCACAAACAGGGGCCGCTCTTTGCTGCAGCGTGCGGGCTTTTGCCCGCCGCTGCTTCTCCCATTGCGGAGGACCGGCTTTCGGGAGCTGTGGCACGCAGGCAGGGCAGCTGCCGCGCGCGGGCTCTGGAGCAGATTCAGAAGTTGGGGTCCACAGAGTTAACTGCTCTGCCTGTGAAACCTTCCTGGACCAGGGACTGAACCCATGTCCCCTGCACTGGCAGGCAGATTCTTATCCAACGTGCCACCAGCGAAGTCCGAAAAGCATAATTTTAAAGCAACTATGTCATGTCTCCAAGTCTTTTTACATAGTATATTTTTCTAAAGTTGTAATCAGAAAATATACAACTGTTTCCTGCTTTTCACCTACATGTGAGTCATTCTGTCATGTTCCGTGTACATAGTCTACATGAACTACACAGATACTATCAATTTACATGAACACTTTGCTGATGGACATTTGCACTGCTTCAGAATTTTCACTATAAGACTAATGCCTAAAAAAATGTAAGGACAGATAAGGGACCAGTGATTGCCAGAGGGTGGGCGCTGAGAGAATGCAAAGGGGCAATACAGGAGTTTTTCATTCCATCTATATTGTAGTGGTGGTTAAATTACTGCTTATGTTCATCAAAACTTAGAGAACTATATACTAAATAGGATGGATTTTATTGTACATGAAGTGTACTTCAATAAACAAATGATATAAAAATTAATCCCTACCTTAGAACCAGAAATGTGTGACAGCTTAAGAGACATCTTTAATTCACTTCCAAAGGAGTCATAAAATCTTTCAAAAGATTCTTTTGAATCTTTATAATTCAAAAGAATTATAAATTCCTTTAAAAGAATGCTTCTATGGTATTCCTTCTAGCACTGGAAATTAACTGTAATTATATTACCTCTATACCTGGGTATCATGGCATCTGGTCCCATCACTTCATGGGAAATAGATGGGGAAACAGTGGAAACAGTGTCAGACTTTATTTTTGGGGGCTCCAAAATCACTGCAGATGGTGACTGAAGCCATGAAATTAAAAGACGCTTACTCCTGGGAAGGAAAGTTATGACCAACCTAGACAGCATATTAAAAAGCAGAGACATTACTTTGTCAACAAAGGTCTGTCTAGTCAAGGCTATGGTTTTTCCAGTGGTCACGTATGGATGTGAGAGTTGAACTATGAAGAAAGCTGAGCGTAGAAGAATTGATGCTTTTGAACTGTAGTGCTGGAAAAGACTCTTGAGAGTCCCTTGGACGGCAAGGAGATCCAGTCCATCCTAAAGGAGATCAGTCCTGGGTGTTCATTGGAAGGACTGATGCTGAAGCTGAAACTCCAGTACTTTGGCCACCTCATGCAAAGAGTTGACTCATTGGAAAAGACCCTGATGCTGGGGCAGAAGAAGGGGATGACAGAGGATGAGATGGCTGGATGGCATGACTGACTCGATGGACATGAGTCTTAGTAAACTCTGGGAGTTGGTGATGGACAGGGAGGCCTGGCATGCTGAGATTCATGGGGTTGCAAAGAGTCGGACACTGAGTGACTGAACTGAACTGATACCTGGGTATCCAGAACATTTTCCCATGTCTGTTCACAAACTTTATTTTCTTTCAGGACATGTATATTTATGTTCCCATTTCTGGGGTAAGTCTGATTTTCAACATGTAAGTACTTTATAAAATGATATATGTATATAATAGTCTGTTATATTTACTGCATATATTTTCCTTTGTTCTTTCATTCAAGAATTAGATACACTATAAATGCAAGGTCCTGTGAAAAAATATAACAAGCTGATTTAAAAATCAAGTTACCATGGCCTTGTGAGTAGTTTGTGTTAAACTATATATGCCAAAGATCAGTAAGATCACATCTAACTCTTGCTAGGTAACTTCACTGATTTAAACTTTTAATGCATAATATTATTGCATTACTGAAGATTACAAAAGGTACTACTGAAGATTCAACTCAGGCATTTTCCCTGGGTTATGTGCCTCTTAGAATCCACCTATCAATGCAGGGGACATGGGTTGGATCCCTGGTCTGCAAACTAAGATCCCTCATGACACGCTGCAGGGCAACTAAGCCCATGAGCCACGACTACCGAGCCTGTGTGCCACAACTTGGGAGGAGCCTCCACCTGCCACAGCCAGAGAAAGTTCGTGGGCAGCAATGAGACCCAGCACAGTCAGAAGTTAACTAGTTAAAAATACCTATCTTCTCTAAAAAGTGAAATAAAGGGTATTTAGCATTAAAATTTAATGAATTTACCTTCAGCTAAAGAAAAAAGATTAAGAGCAGCTGACCCTCGAATAACTCGGGGATTAGGGACACCGACACTCCATGCAGTGGAAAATTCAAGTGTAGACAACTTACAGTCAGCCCTTGGTATCCATGGTTCCTCATCCTCAGTGTGTATTATAATTATTGAAAACAATTAATATATGGATGGGCCCCTGCAGCTCAAACCCATGTTGTTCAAGGGTCACCAGTACCTTATTATACAATTCTCAATGCCTGATTAATAAAAAATAAATTTCTGGAGAAAAAAATAAAATTTCTGGTACTGAATTTATAATGGCAAAGTTTTTATGATTTCTCAAAAGATGTGTCTATTATATGGACATTTCTATAAAATCAAACTGATGATACATTAAGTGTTAAAAATTATTTCCAAAGAAAGTTAAAATAGTAACCATCCAAATACACTAGCTTTCAACTATATAGTAACACAGAGACAGTGCTTTAAAACCATGAAGGAAGAAAACACAGCCATGTTCATTGGGCTACTTTGGAGATGGCTACTATGGGAAGGAGATTGTGGGAAGTGCTCACACATTAAAGTATGATGGTATTCCTCAAAAAGACTTGTGTGAAGTGCCAATCCTAAATGCTGGTAACTTTAAAGAAACTTGTAAATTTTTGATAGCAGGCTCAAAAGAGATAGGAATTTATGCTCAATTGTGAAAGGTACCTAACGGTGGAGTCAAGATTTTTCTAAAGTTAATAATCCAAAAACATATTAGTATTCTGAGTAAGGATTAGTCTGTGCCCGAAGAGTTCCCTTGCTCCAAACCAGATGTTCAGGGAATGACTAAACAATAAATAAGTGGTGTCACCAACCATCAACCATAATTAAATTATACAAGAACTTCAATACAGCATTATAAATACCTCAATTTGGGTAAAACTACTTAAGATTCACTAGGATCAGAACTGCCAGTTTTCAAAGTACTCCCAAGTAGCAAACAGAATTTATCTTTTTAATGAAATGAAAAGTCTTCATAAAAGCTGTAAAATATTTAACAAATGCAAAATGTCCATTATAATTTAAACTGCTTTTTCTAACAATATCAATTCAACAGATTCTGCTTTTCTTAAAAGTCTTCACAGAGTTCAAACTTTGTGTATGTTTTTTGTATAAGTCAAATAATGTTGTGCTTCTCAAACTTTAAAGTAAAAAACACCAGAGATCACACCAAAATACAGATTCTGATTCAGGTGAGCCAACATGGGTCCAAGTGATGACTATACTCCTGGTCTTCGCTACTTCGAGCAGAAAAGAAATAGAAAAAGAATCTTTATTTTCTTGTTTGCTACATAGATATTTGCCATATAGCTAACATGTCCAGTAACTATATCAAATGTTAAGAATAGAAGTTTAAAACAGAACTGTTTTATATCATACAGAAATGAAAATTCTCCATTCCTCTTTATTCTAAATTTAAACATTATATGCCATAGCAGGAATAGGGTGGGTCTGCTAGATTATGGACCTAACAGAAGCAGAAGATGTTAAGAAGAGATGGCAAGAATACACAGAAGAACTGTACAAAAAAGTTCTTCACGACCCAGATAATCACGATGGTGTGATCACTCACCTAGAGCCAGACATCCTGGAATGTGAAATCAAGTGGGCCTTAGAAAGCATCACTACGAACAAGGCTAGTGGAGGTGACGGAATTCCAGTTGACCTATTTCAAATCCTGAAAGATGATGCTGTGAAAGTGCTGCACTCAATATGCCAGCAAATGTGGAAAACTCAGCAGTGGCCACAGGACTGGAAAAGGTCAGTTTTCATTCCAATCCCAAAGAAAGGCAATGCCAAAGAATGCTCAAACCACCGCACAATTACACTCATCTCACACGCTAGTAAAGCAATGCTCAAAATTCTCCAAGCCAGGCTTCAGCAATATGTGAATCGTGAACTTCCTGATGTTCAAGCTGGTTTTAGAAAAGGCAGACGAACCAGAGATCAAATTGCCAACATCCGCTGGATCATGGAAAAAGCAAGAGAGTTCCAGAAAAACACCTATTTCTGCTTTATTGACTATGTCAAAGCCTTTGACTGTGTGGATCACAATAAACTGTGGAAAATTCTGAAACAGATGGGAATACCAGACCACCTGATCTGCCTCTTGAGAAATTTGTTATGCAGGTCAGGAAGCAACAGTTAGAACTGGACATGGAACAACAGACT
>NW_011495037.1:1069171-1080919 GCF_000754665.1 Bison bison bison
AGAGTATGTCAAGGCTGTATATTGTCACCCTGCTTATTTAACTTATATGCAGAGTACATCATGAGAAACGCTGGACTGGAAGAAACACAAGCTGGAATTAAGATTGCCAGGAGAAATATCAATAACCTCAGATATGCAAATGACACCACCACCCTTATGGCAGAAAGTGAAGAGGAACTAAAAAGCCTCCTGATGAAAGTGAAAGTGGAGAGTGAAAAGGTTAGCTTAAAGCTTAATATTCAGAAAACGAAGATCATGGCATCCGGTCCCATCACTTCATGGGAAATAGATGGGGAAACAGTGGAAACAGTGTCAGACTTTATTTTGGGGGGCTCCAAAATCACTGCAGATGGTGACTGCAGCCATGAAATTAAAAGACGCTTACTCCTTGGAAGGAAAGTTATGACCAACCTAGAGAGCATATTCAAAAGCAGAGACATTACTTTGCCAACAAAGGTCCGTCTAGTCAAGGCTATGGTTTTTCCTGTGGTCATGTATGGATGTGAGAGTTGGACTGTGAAGAAGGCTGAGCGCCAAAGAATCGATGCTTTTGAACTGTGGTGTTGGAGAAGACTCTTGAGAGTCCCTTGGACTGCAAGGAGATCCAACCAGTCCATTCTGAAGGAGATCAGCCCTGGGATTTCTTTGGAAGGAATGATGCTAAAGCTGAAACTCCAGTACTTTGGCCACCTCATGCGAAGAACTGACTCATTGGAAAAAGACTCTGATGCTGGGAGGGATTGGGGGCAGGAGGAGAAGGGGACGACAGAGGATGAGATGGCTGGATGGCATCACTGACTCAATGGACGTGAGTCTGGGTGAACTGCGGGAGTTGGTGAGGGACAGGGAGGCCTGGCATGCTGTGACTCATGGGGTCGCAAAGAGTCAGGCACGACTGAGCAACTGAACTGAACTGAACTAGATTATAGTTTGATCCACAGAAAGCTTTTATCCATGTAGTAAAAGGTATCAGTAAACCCTGCAGACTATTTTTAACAATAAGTCAAATTGAAGTGATCCAAAGTCAGATTTTTAAAAAAATTAATTTGTAAAAGAAAATCCAAATTGCTCTAGACAATACCATCAAGAGTGAAAATCCACAGGACAGGAGAAGGTATTTGTAAATCATATATCTGGTAAAGACTTGTACTCAGAATATATAAATTGCTCTTCAGTTGCTCAGTCGTGTTCGACTCTTTGCAACCCCATGGACTGCAGCGTGCCAGGCTTCCCTGTCCATCACCAACTCCCCGAGCTTACTCAAACTCATGTCCATCAAGTTGGTGGTGCCAACTCCAGTTAATGATGCCAATCCACGTCCATCTAGTCGGCGATGTTACAACTCCAACAAAGGTTGTAAGTCACTCTTACAGCTCAGTAATGAAAGGACAGATTCCCCAATTTTAAAGCATGCAAAGGGTAAGAAGACATTTCTCTACAGAAGATATACACATGACCAATAAGCACATGAGAAGATGCCCAACATCATTAACCACTGGAGGAAAAGAAATCTAAACCGCAATGAGACACCATTTCAGAGCCACTAAAAAAACTATGTTAAAAAAGAAAGGGGACTTCCCTGGTGGTCCAGTGGTTAATAATCTGCCTGCCAACGCAGGGGACAGGGGTTCAATCCCTGCTTCAGGAAGACTGCACAGGCAGCAGAGCAACTAATCTCGTGAACTGCAACTGCTGAAGCCCGTGCACCCTAGAGCCCGAGCTCCGCAGCGAGAGAAGCTGCTGCCATGAAAAGGCCTCGAGCCGCAACGGCAGGGCAGCTCCCACTTGCCAAGACTAAGCAAGCTCATGAGCGACAACAAAGGCCCAGCGCAACCAAAAGTAAATAGAAACTTAGTTTTTAAAAAAAGAGTAATAGCATGTTTGTAAAGGTGTGGAAAAACTAGAACCCTTCTTCAATGTTGATAGGAATGCAGCAACTTTGAAAGACCCAGTTTGGCAGTTCCTTAAAAAAATAGTTACCGTATGACCCCAAAATCCTATTCCAACATATATGCCTGAGGAAAATGAAAAATATATATCCACATAAGAATTCGTGCACAAATATTCATAGCAGCATTATTGATAATAGCCAACAAGCAGAAACAACCCCAATGCCCATTAAGTGATGAAAGGATAAATGCAGTGTATGTATAGACTGGATTATTCAGCAATAAAAAGCACTGATGCTGCAAAATGGATGTCTTGAAAACACTATGCCAAGTGAAAGTTGCAAAAGACTACACAGCATGATTCCACTCATCAGAAATGTGCAGAGCAGGCAAATTTACAAAGACAGAAATATGGGTGGTCGCCTAAGATGAGTGCACCTGGGGTTGAAGATGGAGTGAAGAGGAGAATGGGAGTGATTATTAATGCGAAAGGGGTCTTGGGGGGAGGGGGGGATGAGAGACTAACATTGGTGACGGCTGCACAAATCTACGACCATGCTAAAAATCAGTGCGCCCTTTAAATGGGTGAACAGTATGTGAGTTATGTGTCAAAGCTGTTTTAAAACCACAGTGTGTTTTTAGTAAAGTATAAATTTTGACTGATAAAAGCAGCAATTAAAAGGTCTTTCACTGTAATAGATTCATCTGGAAATGCACAAAAACAGTTCTCATCCCTCCTCTTTAGTCTACTGTGCTTGGCATCCATTTTTCAACCCTGCAGCTGGGGCTAAGCTGAGTCTTTAAGAGAGGTCTACCTATGAAGACTAGGAGAGGGGTGTGTAGTTCAACTGCATAAAAATACTGATTTCAAGAATTTTATTCCTGTATTTATTCCTGGTATTAGCTATTTATGCCAACAGCTAATTGGTAAGGAGACATGAATTTGATCCCTGGTTTGGGAAGATCCCCTGGAGAGGAAAATGGCAACCCACTTCAGTATTCTTGCCTGGGAAATTCCATGGACAGAAGAGCCTGGCGGGCTACATTTCATGGGGTCACAAAAGAGTCAGATATGACTTAGCAACTAATCAACAACAGCACCATGTGTTAAGGGAGCAGGTGGGGAGGGTAGAGAGGAACCCTTTAGGATATTAAAGGAGCAGAGCGCCCAGCCTAATCTCCAGGGACAGAGGAACGCAATGGATAGTTTCCTACAGCCCCAGTCAACTGACACGCCATCTACAGCTCAGCTTCCCCATCCAGGATGCCACGTCTCCCTGAGGACACAGAGAAAGTGTGCCAGGGGATTCAGGAAGGAAAGGAATGAACAAGAAACGGCTTGTGGGAGTAACCTGATCTGTGATTAAAACGTTAATGAATTTGGGACTTCCCTGGTGGTCTGGTGGTTAAGACTACTTGGGTGCAATCCTTGGTCAGGGAACTAAGATCTCACATGCCGTGTGGTGTGGCCAAAAAAAAAAAAAAAGTTAACAAATTCAACTAGTAAATATTATTATTAAATCAAAATAAACACAGAATGTTACAAGTAGAAAATTTTAAATCCCTCTGTTTTACTCTTCTCTGCTAGTAGGTGTATCCTGAGGTAACCAAGAGCTAAGCTAGAGTTCTCAAAGAGAAAGAGAATTTCAGCTTCCAACACTCTTAAGTCCTGAGTGGAGTAGAGTGAAAGTCACTTAGTCATGTCCAACTCCTTGGGACCCCATGGACTATCCAGTCCATGGAATTCTCCAGGCCCGAATAGTGGCCTGGGTAGCCTATCCCTTCTCCAGGGGATCTTCCCAACCCAGGAATCGAACTGGGGTCTCCGGCACTGCAGGCAGATTCTTTACCAACTGATCTATCAGGGCTTAAGTCCTAAAGTATGCAAATAACCTATTTACATGGCAAGTCATTATCTTTGTCCATTACCTTATTTCCAACCATTCTTAATTTACAGTGGAGATTTTCTTTTATGTATTCTTTTTGGATTTACAGTGGGTAACAAAAAAAAAGGATCTTTAAAAAAAAAAAATCATCTTGATTGAAATACATCTATACCTAAAACTGCCTATACCGTGAGAGAAATAATGCCTGGGGTTTGCTTTAAACTACTGTAGATAACAAAATAAGTGGATGAAGGAAACGTATTTTTTAACACTGGCAAATGTGGATAATTGTTGAAGCAAGATGGTAAGTACATAGCAGTTTAAAGTATTCTTCTCTCTACTTTCTCCACTTGCACCTAAGTCAGAAAATGTCCATAATAAACAGGCAAATAAACTGCCTGAACTAACTCTCTCTCAAATCCTTTTAAAGCTATTAAGTATTAAGGTTGGGGCAAAAATAACTGCAGTTGAACTCTGCCATTTGATACTGGAATACATTCTTAAATAAATGTGGTTATGTTATACATCATTTTAATATGCATTTCTCACTTTATGTTTTTTGCTAATGACTTATTGTGAAGTTGCTCAGTCGTGTCCAACTCTTTGCAACCCCACGGACTGCAGCCCGCCAGGCTCCTCCATCCATGAGATTTTCCAGGCAAGAATACTGGAGTGGGTTGCCATTTCCTTCTCCAGAGGATCTTCCCAACCCATGGATCGAACGTGGGTCTCTCGCTTTGTAGGCAGACGCTTTTACCGTCTGAGCCACCAGGGAAGTATTTTAGAGTTAGGGAAGTGATGTTAGAGAAAAAGCAATTTCAAGCAATCTTCTTATTTGAGTTCAATATGGGTCATAAAGCCGTGGAGACAACTCGCAACATCCAACAATGTATTTGGCCCAGGAACTGCTATTGAACGTACACTGCAGTGGTGGTTCAAGAAATTTTGCAAAGGCGACGAGAGCCTTGAGGATGAGGAGCGTAGTGACTGGCCACTAGAAGCTGACAATGACCAACTGAGAGGATCATCAAAGCCGATCCTCTTAAAACTACAGAGAAGTTACTGAAGAACTCAACGTTGGCACCTCTATGGTCTATTCGGCATTAGAAGCAAATTGGAAAGGTGAAAAAGCTCAATAAGTAGATACGTTATGAGCTGACCAAAAATCACAAATGCTGTATTTTCAAGTGTTGTCTTCTCTTAATCTATGCAACAACAATGAACCATTTCTCGATTAGACTGTGACATGCAGTGAAAAGTGGACTGGTGACGGCCAGACTCGTGGCTGGACCAAGAAGCTCCAAAGCACTTCCCAAATCCAAACTTGCACCCAAAAAAAGTCGTGGTCACTGTTTGCTGGCTTGCTGCCCGTCTGATCCGTACAGCTTTCTGAATCCTGGCGACACCGTTACATCTGAGAGGTATGCTCAAGAAATGGAGGAGATGCACAGAACTGTGATGCCTGCAGCTGACACTGGTCAACAGAATGGGCCCAATTCTTCTCCACAACAACGCCCAATAGCACGTCACACAACCATGCTTCAAAAGTTGAACAAACTGGTCTACGAAGTTTCGCCTCATCTGTCAAATTCACCTGACCTCTCACCAACTGACTAGCATGTCTTCAAGCATCTCCACAACTTTTTGCAGAAAAAATGCTTCCACAACAAGGAGGAGGCAGAAAGTGCTTTCCAAGAGTTCACTGAGTCCTGAAGCACAAATTTTTATGTTATAGGAATAAACAAACTCGTTGGCAAAAATGTGTTGACTGTAATGGTTCCTATTTTGATTAACAAGGATGTGTTTGAGCCTAGTTATAATGATTTAAAATTCATGGTCTGAAGCCAAAGTTACTTTTTCACCAACCTACTGTCTATACTTATGAGCCTACATGAGTTTCTGTTTTCTGAATGGCTCTAGAGCTCCACCTGTACCACTTATTTTTCACTCACTGTCCCAATGTCTTCATGTATGTGTTTCTGTACTAAAATGACTAGAAAACACTAGTCCTTGCCATCAAAGAGCTCATACTCTTTCCTCTCTTAAATGCAACACATTCATTCAACAAGCTTATTGACCAAATGTCCATTGTGGTCGGGATTTCTCTTTCTAACACATGGATACAAACACCAGGTCTCTCACCTCAAAGAGCTCACAATGTAACAGAATTAGAATGTTGTAAGATAGGGTTCTCTTTAAAAAAAAAAAACAAAAAACTCAGTCATTCCTTACTAAAAACATTTACCGGCTTACCACTGCATAAAGAATAAAATCAAAGTCCTTTACCTGGAAATCAATGTCTTGTAAAGTTTAGCCCTGAGTGCCCACTGGTCCAAATACGCCTACTTTCCAATTTCTGTACCCTCCAAGCATATTTCTCAATGTGCCTTTCCTTACGTCATTCCTTAAGTCTTAAAAACTGTATCAGATTCCTTCTGCAGATCTGAACTCCAGCAATCCTTTTAAAGCCCAGTTAACTTGTCCATGAAGCCTTTCCAGTTACTCTTCCAAAATTCTATAGAATGAATTTATACTATTCCTTTAACAACGAACACATGTGATGTGCTCTATCTTTTCAAAGCCTCCACAATGTCTTGACACAATACCTTGCCGACAGAAAATGCACAGGAATTATCTGATTACCAATTTATTTAATTATCCTGGATAATTAAAAGTGATCGACCCATGCCTAAGGATAGTGTGTCCTCTGGGGCCAGTCTCCCCAGCTCCAACTCAGAGCCATTTTATAGGTCTCTAGCACTCAATCACTTTCAGCTGCTCAATTTCCAGCTGAATTAAGGACTTAAGTTTTTCATAGATCTGCAAAGTCCTACTCAGAGCCTTTTGTTTGTTTTTGGCATTTGAAAACAAACAAACAAAAAAAACCCTCAAATAAAAACAGAACAAAAAAACAAAAACAAAAAACTCAAATAAAAAAGGACCAATTAAAGTCAAAAAGTCAAAAATGACTATAACTATGAAGTACTGAGATAAATGTGGATGGCTCTAAGATGGGCTTGTCTAATCACTTCTCATTTAGGGACTCTGTTTAAATAGCAACCAACTTTCCTGTCTCAAAAATCAACTGCTGTGTTAAACTGGAGAAGCACATAAAATATCTCAGTTTTTCTCCTCTTTCTAAATGCCATGGGAACCCATTGCCCCTTCAGATAACGGGTTAGTTGGGGATAAAGTATTTCCAAAAATCTAAGACAAGAAAACACTACTGCTGCACTTACCATATTGTGGTTTAAGTATCTGCTTATGAACCTGTCTCTCCAATTCAGCCATGAGCTCCTCAAGAGCAGGGAATCAAGGACTGAATCTTGTCTTACTCATCTTTGTAAGCTGGTGGTTTCACTAAGTCAGGTCCAACTCTTGTGACCCCACGGACTGTAGCCCACCAGGCTCCTCTGTCCATGGGATTTTCCAGGTAAGAATACTGGAGTGTGTTGCCATTTTCTTCCTAACAGCCTGGCACACTCAAGGAACTCAATAAATACTCTCAATGAATGAATGAATTCCACCTTAGGTTAAAACATGTTCAAAATGCCAACAGCCTGTTAAAAAGTAATGGAAAGAGGTTAACTAATATATTCAAATGCCAACTGCCTGTTAAAAAGTAACGGAAGGTAGAAGTCACATGAATTTTACATTTTAGCAGACCAAGCATAATCTACCGGCATTTTCTTTCTTCAGAACCATTTCCAACAGCTGACATATAAAATAAAATTTCCTAAGAAATTATTCCATTTTACCCCTAGTCTTATCAGTTTTTCCCATTTTTTGGATGAGGATAAAAAATGTGGGGGGAAAAAATCCTTTCTTGATGCTCTACCAGATCCTTCTACAGTGCTCCTGCCTCAGTTTCAACTGGTTCCTGTTTTTCTATTACCCCAAACCCATAAAACTAAAAAATGAAAAAAATCTGAATAGTAGATGAGAGAGTAATTATCAAAGAATGGAAGCTTCAGGATCAGAGTGGGGGAGGTACAAATGTACTTTAATCTGCTCCCAACATTCATTAATTAAGACTCACTGTCAAATTTAAAGGCACCATACAAAAATTCAAATACTGCACACAAAGTGATATATTATATATACATATAATAATACATATGTGTTTGTTTGTATATATATGTATATAAAACTGAAGCTATATAAAACAATTTTTGGTATTAAAAAATTACATGTACCTTAAAAAAAAGTATATTAAAAAAAAAAAAAACTCTAGAATTAGCCAAGAGAGAGCAGAGAGCATATACATCCTAAAGTACAAAACTGTATGATGACTGTATTTAAAGGAACAGTCTTCTTAAATACCAAAGGTAATCGAGTTAAATATTGTTCAGTTTACTAAGAAAAAATGCTCACTAAAATATGGGCTATTTACAGTACAGTTCTCCCAAATAGTATATCTTTAGAAGCATAAAAAATTTCAAAAAACAGAAGGGAGATAGTACCAGTACTCATCCCTCCACTGACATGAGTTTAAAACATGCTCCAAATTGATTTAAATACATGAGTTTACCAACAATCTGTACATCATTAGGATGATGAATAAAAAGCCGAAACAAACTAAAAATTCAACAAGCCTATCATGCAGCCATATCTTTTAACCCTTTCTCTTCTAGGTATGATTTCAAAGCATTCCCAATACTAACATGGCCAATTAAGCAGTAATTTGTTCTTTCAAAACAATCATTCTTTAAAAGAATGGTGACTGTTGCAGAAAATAAGTCATGCTGTCCTTTGACTCAATACCTACCTCAAAGATAATCAGGAACAATGAATCTACAAGAATGTTTACAGAAACATTTCTTATAGTGAGAAGCCAGAAGCAAAGCAATGTAAAACTCCATTAGCAGAAGAGTAAGCAGCTATTGAAATTAAAGAGCTATAATTAATGCCATTAAGGATAACATTTATTAAGCTAAGAAATAGGTACACAAGAGCATATAAAATAAAATTGCATACATATATCTAAATGCAAAATTCAGTATCTTTGGGAGGATTATCTCTAAGTGCTAGAATTTTGTGAGATTTTTATACTTGGTTGGGAAAAAAATTATTAAAATCACAATGAGATTGTATCATTTTTATGACAAATCTTTTTTTAAAAGATTATACTAACTTCAGTAAATATGTCCAGTAACTTTGTAGAGACCTGTAATTTTGAGGTTTAGCTGCTCTGAGAGGCAGTCACTAACACAGTGACAAATAAGCATTCACTTTAATTCAGCAAATCCACTTATTTACAATAGAGCTGTTTTCACAGAAGTGTGCAAAGACACACATTTGTTCAAGAATATTCATAGCAGCACTGTTTATTCTGGATGTGACCTAACTGCCCATCAACCGGGACTAGATAAATCATGCACTCTCATACAATGAAATACTGTGTAGCCATGAAACAGAATGAGATAATTGTGTGTGTTGGAGTTGAATGATATCCAACATAAATTAAAAAAAGAAAAGAAAGAACAGTATATATCAAGTAACAAAGAAGGAGGAGGGAGAGATATACAAATATACTTTCATTTGCATAGACTATCTTGAGGACACACAAAGCACTCTAAATAGTGGTTGGAGGTCTAGAAATGAAAGGTAGTAAGACTTATTTTTCATAGCAAACACTACAAATCAATTTGTATTGTATGATTCTTTTTTATCATGTATGTACGCTCCTTTAAATTTTATAGTTTTTCAACATTAGACAGTGAATTACTTTCCTTTGCATAAACAAACATGTGTAAGGAAAATAACATTAAGCATCAGTATTATACTGTCATAGCAGTTGTTTTTAACAGTTAAAAAAATATCCTAAAAAAGGATATACAACCATAAACCTGAGCTCCTCTTCTGGACAAAGATATTTACACTGTTGCTAGTCAACAAATCCACATCTGCTTAACCTAGTCCTTGTTTTGCTCTCAGCACTGTAGCAGTTTTAAAAAACCTGCCTTCCCTCTTGCTATATTTAATGAAAGGATTTTCTACTGGCCACAAAATAAGTAGGGAATAAGGAAACAGATTTTCTTCTTTTCAATGATACTAATCCTTCCAAGTCAGTATGGCCTGGTCTTCCCTGATGTAATAACAAATGAAATGCCTACCTAAGATAAACAAAACGATGACTCGCTAAATATAGTAGTTTCTACTCCAAGGGTGCTCTAAAAGAATAAAACCTAGAATAATGCATCACATCAAAGTATATTCTTAAGTAAACACAAGTCTAATAGCTCAGATCAACTGCCACTAACATGCTCTAAACTTGGGGAACCCACTCTCCAAGAATTGGAAGTCACTCCAAATAAAGAGAGAAAATGCTGCTTAACAGTGATAGAGGTCTTTTTTAGGAAGGGACACCTAATTAAAACAGGCCTGTCAATGTTGGCTTACTCAACACCACTGCTTAAAATTATGTGTCACACTTCCAGAAAATAAGTGGCAAACACTTATAAAAATTAAAAAGAAGAAGATGAACTCACCTTTAACACTCTTCCTATTGACATCTGCGCCCTTTTCAAGTAAATACTGAGCAATCTCTTTGTGTCCTTTGTAACATGAGATCATCAAACACGTATGCCCATGGCGGTTTGACACTTCCAAATCAGCTTTGTGTTCTACCAGGTACTTGACTATTTCCAAATGGCCATCGAAACAGGCAGCTCGAAGGGGCGTGGAATTGGTTAAAGTCGTGTTGTTGACAGACGCTCCGTGATTTAACAAAGACTGAACCACCTTCAGATGTCCTGCTGCAGAAGCGGCCCACAAAGGCGGAGCCCCCTCAATGGTTTCCCCATCAAAATTGACAGAGCCCCCTACTTCTATGGAGGCACTGCACTGCTCTAGGAGGAATTCCACCATGTCAAGATGCCCATACCTGGCGGCCATCAAGAGTGGCGTGGCCCCATTTGTTTTTTCAGAGATCAAGGAGGAAACCTCCTCTTTGGATTTGCTTGCCAACAATTTGGTGAGAAGCCGGAGTTTGCCATCTCGAGCTGCGTTAAATACTGCTGTCTTTAGATCCATTTATGTCCAGTTGAGAGGCTGTGCTTTATTTATCCTTCGAAGCAACGCTCCAGCTTAACTCTATCGACCCAGGCAAGAGTTAGAGGAACCAAAGTTCAGTGTTAATCACTGCACCCCAGAACGGATATAAAACCACGGAGAGTATGTTCTGTCTACTGCCTTCCAACATCTGACAACCAGAGCACCAAACTAGAAAAAGAAGGAAAAAAAAGTAGCAGTTTTGAATTTTCCACAGGTAAAGGCGGAAACACTAGGTTTTCTTAATTTCTACTTCTGGGGAAGGGAGCCATACTTTAGGGAGTACTCCGCAACCCCCCGCCCCCGGCCCCGAAAAAGGTCGGAAAGGAGAATACAAAAAGATACACACAGAGACCCCAATGTTTTCGTGGGAGGCAGTCTCTTCTCTATATACGGTAAATTTAAACACGCAACCGGTTTTCTCGCCTCCTAAGCAGCCAAGCTTTGTTCTAGTTTCTGCTCTGCACACGCCCAGGGAGAGTACAACCGACAGAGGCAGGAGGCGCGGGTGCAGAAATGTTTCCCTTTCTCACATCTGCAGAGGAGAGCGGGCCAAGGGCGCGAGGCTGGAAGGCCCTGTTGTCGCCTGGATGGCTTTCCAGAAGGAACAAAAAAAAAGGTCGGACTCAACAAACTGCGGCCAGCTAACGCCAAAACCCTCACCCGAAAGGTTCTCTTCCCTTTAAAACTACTCGAGACTCAGGAAATCCGGCTGCCTTTTAGCTAACTTCATCCGCCCCGTTTTGATCCTCCCCGCCAAGGGATCCGTAAGTTCCCCAAACCACGATCGCCCCTACATAACCTTCACCTGTACCATATCCAGATACAGTCTCCCCACACCCCCAAGCTCCTCGACCGGCCGCGACCCGCTCCCGGCGCCCGCCCAGCCCGTGGCCTCCAGCCCGCCTCCCGCATTCCGC
>NW_011495037.1:1081019-1089699 GCF_000754665.1 Bison bison bison
GCCGTCCCTTCAAAGTGAAACCGTTGTCCGCGCCGCCGTCCGGGCCGCCCCGCTCCGCCTGCGGCCGCCCCGCTCCGCCATGCCCCGCGCCCCACAGGAATGAATCCGGCCGCGCCGCTCGCCCCGCCCCGCCACGCCGAGCCGCCTCCCGCCCTCCTAGGCTGCGCGGGTGGCAGCGGTTGCAGCGGCTGCCGCGGCGGATGGTGTAATGGGGCTGAGGGCCGGGGGCCGAACAAGCCAGAGCACGGCTTCACATCACTGACGCGGCAGCCTAGCCATTGGGCCGGGGGAAGGCGGCGGCCGCCGCCAGCAACTGCCTAGGGGCGGGGCGGGGCGGGGCGGTCCGGAAGGGGGCGTGGCCAAGTAGGCGGCGGCGGCCGGGGGTTGGCGGACCAGCCACTGAGATCTCGCGGGCTTCTCCGCGCTCCGCCTTTCTGGGTGCTAGTTTCGGGGGGCTTTCGAGTCCAAGGCCACAACCTCCGGAGGGGTGGTAGCCGTTATACTCTTTTTTCACAGACATAAACTGTCTTAAACTAGCCTCTTCTACGGCTTATTCCTTTGGTGGGCCCTGGAATATACCGAGCTCGTTGGGAGGGTTCGAAAAAGCCAAATAAGAACAACGCAGGATACAAACTTGAGGAAGAGATTCCTTTTAGCTGGTGTCAAACTTATTTTTTAAAAATACAAACTCTTAAAAAAACTGTAAAGATTCAAAGAGTGATAAAACTTGAGACCAGTGTAAGTCAACATGGTCGAGTTCTTGACTTTAAGCAATCAGACCAGGAAATGAGGCTAAAAAGTTAATGTGAAAGAAAAGAATTACTACTTCGTACAGCAGGAAGTAAACTTGTGGAATTCGTGACGTTAACACGTGGGATGTATTAAACTCGGTTGAGAAGTTTAAATATGTTTGGAGAATAACATCCATAATGAATCATGATGAGAAAATAGTTTTGAAAAAAAAACACAATAGTTTTCAGTCCCCTGGGGAACTTAAACTCACAGTTGCTTGGTACCACTGAGAAAAAGAGAGAATTAAATTATCTGACCCCTCAGTTTCATAAATGTTATCAGCATTATCACTTTAAAAGTAATGCAACATTAAAGACATTTTATTTAAAAAAATCACAACTTTATTTTTGCACATTGACTTATTATTCAGAAGTTTATGTAGCTTCGTAGAACTGAAATTTCATACAACTACAAACTTTGCTTTTTCCCTTTTAATACACTCTAAAGATTTATAGTTTTTATGATCTTAATAATCATTTTTAAGTGGGGCATTACATTTGCCTCAGGCAGTCAGTATGTAAACTCAACATCACTACCCCACAATTGAAGTTAAAAGTTATTACCACTGAGAAAAAAGTACAGAAGGACAGAGTAGAAAGGATGAGAGCAGCTATCAATAAAAAATTGAAACAACCAAGAGGGATTGACTGTTTTATCTCTAGTGTTACAGGCCACAGTTCTATACTCCCAAAGAGTAAACACCAGAGTACAGATTCTCAGTCAAGGCCTAACCTGAGCTGACCTATCTCTCTTATCAAATTCAATAAGGGGATGTAAAAATTGACATCAGTGGTCTTCAATCTCACATGTGCATCCCCCAGGAGATGTTCAAGGGATAGGTGTACACTTAGTTTTAAGGACACCAGATTCTGAAATCTTCAACTTGCATCTATAGGACTTCCTAAAACGGATATGCTGGTAAAGGAATATAGTAAGGTGTCTCCCTGTTTCATTTCCCAACTCTTTCACAATAGCCCTATATTTCCCAAATGTCAAAAAGAAAGGACATAACTTTCACTCACTTAGAATCTTAAAATAGTGCATTGTTCCAAAATGTAAAAACCTCAGGCAACCTCTGTCAGTTCTTAATCAATTTAAAATATTGGACTGTACTAAGAGTATACTTCACTAACTGGATAACAAATTCTTCTGCAAGCCAGGTGATTGATTTGCACAGCAAGTAATTGCTTACAGCAAAGTATGACCTTAAGATCACTAAGTGAGTTTATAAATTAGAAGTAGTTCAAAGAATTAAGTGACATTGATGTGACAACATATCAACACTTCTCACAACTGTATATATTTATTAATGTAAAAACATTTTTTTGGATTTGTAAAAATTAAAAATTGAGAAAAACATTTGATGCTAAATTCTATCTCATTCTTGTAAGATGCAGTTGTGTGTACTAATTGTAAAAAGTTACATGTTTAGTAATCATAAACATTTATAATATACTTTGTATTATTGGAATACCTCATCATTACTAGTAAATATAATAATTCTCAATCTAGAAGAAAATGGAAATTTAAAATTAAATATATTTTCAATGCAGAGAAATATAATAGGATGATCAATAAAATACAAACAAAAATATACATTAAATTAGGATAAACTCTTAAGGGATGGGGATGTAGAATGGAGTTATAAGTATGAAAAGAAAAATAAATTACATAAAATGTACTGAAGGTAAAGAAGAGTTTGTTCATACATTTTGTAAATGGCTGATAACAGGCATAATTGCTATGATACTGGATTTCACTGGATTCATTTGAAAGAGTTACTTGCTGTGTTGTTTAGTCACTAAGTTGTGTCTACCTGTTTGCCTGGCAGGGTCCTCTGTCCATGGGATTTTTCCAGGCAAGAATATAGGAGTAGGTTGCCAAAATCCAGGGGATCTTCCTGACACAGGGATCGAACCATGAGGCCGGCATCGGTGGGCGGATTCTTTACCAGTGAGCCACCAGGGAAGCCTACCATTTCCTCCGTATTGGAAAAATGACATTTTAAAGTACAAAAGAGTGACTTTAAAATGTCATTTTTACAATACGCAGGAAATTTCATCCTTTGGAACTGCTTAAACATAAGATGAAAAAATTTAAATGTTAGCCTAGAAATATGCAAGAGGGTAAATAATATTTCATATATGTGAACAAAAACATCTGATTTACTCATCAACCTCCTGTTGGAGATTGTCTCCCTTTCTAAAGATTTTGTCTGTATTTGTTCTTCCAAACTTTGTTTTTAGTTTTTTGTTTTCTTAAATAGAGATAACTAAAATTCCTTTTTCTTTTTTGTGGAAAGATCTTACGTTGTGTCCTAAGCACCTATCTCCTAGGTCACCTTCTATGACTGGAAAGAAAAACGGCTTTGTTTGGTTTGCTTGGTTTGATTTGGACTGCTTTGGTCGCTAAGGTTTCGGACTCTGGTTTAATCAGCAATTACTGTCTTCCTGAAAACTGCAGAATGCTTTTAGGGATTTAACAAGGAGAACCATGGATTCATGGTCAAGGAGCCTGCAGGTGGTACAGGTGAGAACTAGAGAGGTAGAAGGAGGGAAAGGACCAGATGCAGCCTCTGAGTAAACCCATTCTGGTAAGCGCCCAGGAGATGACAGTCAAAAGAGGAAGCACTTGGAGGAGCAGAGTCCAACACCCAGTTTGTCTCTGAGGCGAAGCCGTGTGTCCTTGCATCCACAGCTCTGACTCACTGGTCTTGCCTGAGACCCAAGACATTACAGGTGCCTCTGAAGGCACCTCCTTGCAAAGCCCCCAAGACACTGTAAGCCTGGAGGGGACATCACCCCATCCTGAAAGGGTGATGGAAAGGAACTGGACTAAAAGAGAAGGGGTGTTCTTACTACTAGAATGACAGACATGCTCAAGATGTCTAAGCTGTGTTCTTCTTTTCACATATTGCTTTGGGATAAATTTCCAGGAGTTGGATTATGGAACATCTTTCTGGCTTCTCATACATATTGTATCATTTTCCCAAAGAGTCAGGCCAATCTGCTATGTTAGTGGCAGGAGAGTGTGCTAAATTCTTAAAGTTCTTGCTAGCTTGGTATGTGTAAAATAGTACATTAAAATTTCCCAAATTTGCCTGGACACCTTGTGATTTTGCAGGAGGGGGTCCATGTAATCTCCTATAATTAGTGAAGTATTCCTTACAAAGTTTTCCTTTGAAGATTTTTCAAATATTTAATTCTTGCTGCTCTCTGCTTAAACCAGAAGCCTCAATGAAAGAGTCAGCTTGCACAGTTTTGGTAAACTTTGTTAACTTGGTCTAATTTAGGGAAAAGATAGAATGAATGACAAAATACTTCTTATTTTTAGTAACTAACTAAACATCAGTTTAATTCAGAAAAGTATGAAAGGAACCTACTTAAGTGAATATAAAAGTTATACAAGAATAGTATAGTAATGTATATGCTCCCCAAACTATTTAGAAATGCCTGTCTTATAAAAGAAATCTGTTAACACTGATAATTTGTTTTACCAGAGTATTTTGTGGTAAGTTCATTCCTCATGTCACTGGTTGCTGCTGCTGCTAAGTCACTTCAGTCGTGTCCGACTCTGTGCAACCCCATAGATGGTAGCCCACCAGGCTCCCCCGTCCCTGGGATTCTCCAGGCAAGAACACTGGAGTGGGTTGCCATTTCCTTCTCCAATGCATGAAAGTGAGAAGTGAAAGTGAAGTCGCTCAGTCGTGTCCAACTCTTAGCAACCCCATGGACTGCAGCCCACCAGGCTCCTCCATCCATGGGATTCTCCAGGCAAGAGTACTGGAGTGGGGTGCCTTATTGTATAGTGTGTTAGATGCTAATGAGTATGATCCCTGTTTTCAAGGAATTCATGGTGGGAGAAATGTGGCAATAAACAGACCAGAGTGAAAGATATGTATACAACTGTGAGAGCTCAAAGGACAGAACCTCTAATTCTCCTTGGGCAAATATGAAAGGAGGTGATGGTTAAACAGGATCTTCAAGGATTAGTGGGAGGAAGCCCAGTCAAAAGGCAATAGGAAAGACTAGAAACCCCACTGAGAAACAAGGAGCTGAAAAAACACCAGAGATGGCCCTTTCTTTCTTCCCACTTCCTGTCCAGGTAGAGTGGAAAACTAGGCGACCTTCTGAATGTACAAAGTCTCCACTCCCCACCTTGAAGTGCATTATAATCCACAATTTCCTGTTTCTGCAGCTCAACTAGAATTTACTTTCTCTCAGTGCAGTTGTCCTCCTAGAGGTTTTAGGAAATGTGCAGCCTGGTGAAAGTAACCTGCTTCAAGCAAGAAGACATCCTTGGGGTACTAGCATTTTAAAAAGGAAACTTGTAAGCTCAAATGAATCTTAAAATTGTAGAAGTGTGCAGGGCAGAATTCTTTTAGCTGAGAAATTTCCAGACCCCCCATAGTGTGTTTCAGTCGAGCCTCTCTTTACTTCCTTGAACAATGTGAGAAGAGGAGGCAGCAACTAGGTCACCATAGTCTGACAGTTTTCTCTGGGTCGCATTATCACAAGCTAGAAATCTTGCGTTGTTGTAAAAGTGTCTGTTTCTTTGTCATTTCGCTTCCTGAAGTTGTCAGGGCTCTAGCTTTCCAGGAGCAATGGATGAGAAAGATTCCAACCATTCTTAAGATTCAGCTTCCAGCCCCTGGTAGCCTCCCCACTCACATCCCAACCCATCCCACCTGAGTATTGTTTAGCAGTTCTGGCATAGAAGCTCAAGTTTCTTGAAGAGATGAGGATGTAGTTGATAACTCAGAGCTGGGAAACTGTTCTGAGCATTTGGGTTTTGTTTTGTTTTTAATAGCTTAAAAGAGACTCCCAGGTGTCGGACAGATGAAGGAAGCCAGAGTCATCCCAGATACGAGGCCCATGTCAGCTGCACGCTCCTGTCAGCACATTAAGGGCAGCTGGGAAAGAGCCCGTGTTTGATGGCCTTGGCTGCAGCTTCAGTCTGAGTCCTTCCTGAGTCCATTCCCCTGACTAGCTGCCCATGCCTGTGTGGATGTCTATTCATTTAACCAGAAGTAGCTCCACCTCGCCAGTAATCCTTGGCCTCATGCCCAGTTGGCCTGATGAATCTAGACATTTTACCATCAACATCTATCCATTTTTTCTCATCTTTATCAGTTATGGCAGAGTCCGATGACCACACCCCCTCCAAACTCCTTACAACCACATCTAAGCCATTGTAGATGAGCAGAGTCGGGCCGGATTTCACCCAGCCTTCATAAAACGGAAAATCCATCTCCACTTGCTGTAGCAGAATGAGCCTCTACATCATTGTTTCTTAGACCCATAAACCTCAGGAATAAGAATCACCAAGGAAAGTTGTTTAAAATGAGGCTTCCTGGGCCACACTCTCAGAAATTCAGATTCACTAAGAGTTAAAGTGAAGCACAAGAGTCTGCATTGTAAACCCATCTTAGAAACCATTCTTATGCTCACAAAGCTTGAGAACTACGGTCATATAAGTCTTTGTCTTCCAGCTTTCTAAAGAGATGACATCACACATGTGGGTCCCAGCCATGCTTCCTCTAATCACATCAGTGTCTTCTCAGTAGGACTCACTGGGCAGAAAACCTAAAACCACTATAGAATTCTTTAGCTCAGGCCCAAGCACACATCTTTATGGCTGATGGATTATCCCAGCAATGTCTCAAGAATGGCTTACTGAAGAATTAGCCTGATGAGTCCCACCCTAAGTGAAGAACCCTGGTGTTGATTCTCTGTCACCACCTATACTGATATCAGACAGGACAGGTTCTTATCAGGTACAAGCATATGGCACCCTACCCAAGTCTTAGGAGCCAAACTTTATTGAAGAGGGAGGAATCGGATGGCTTCTAAGCAGCAGTCCATCTAGGTCCCCTACCACCCCACAACCTGGGCTGGGGGCTCCTGGCCTCTGTCCCAGCCCTGGGGACAGAGCCCCAGATCCACTCCTAGGTTCCTGTCTGCCACACCCTGAACACCCATATGATCTCACAGGGCCCAGGAGATGAATTTTACTTTCACAGCCTTCACTTCTTTGGTGTTTTCACATCCTGCATCAGTTCCAGACTATTACTTCAAAGCTGCCTTCTCTCAAGCCCACCAGCACAACTCAGGAGCCTCTGACCTGGGGAAGGCACCCAGAGCACTGAATGCAAAGCGTGGCCATTGAGAGAGCACTGAGGGCTCCAGGGCTGACCATGGGTTTCTAATTTGTTCCTAAGTTTCTTCTAATTTGTTCGTAAGTTTCCTTTGTTGCTAATTGTGCGTGTGTGTGTGTGTGTGTGTGTGTGTGTGTGTGTGTGCTGTGTGCTCAGTTGCTCATTCGTGTCCAACTCTGCAACCCTATGGGCTGTAGTCCACTAAGATCCTCTGTCCATGGGATATTTTTTGTTGCTAATTAGTACTGAAATTTGCTGCTACTGACAATACACTATAAAAACGTCCCTGATAGCTATACATGTAGTGTAGACAACACTAAGCATGTATTTAGTACTTCAGTGTGCAAGGGGTTGTGCAAAAAAGCTTTAGGATTGCTGCTTTATTTTTTTAATAATGAATGCTGTGAGTACTATTACATAGGTGGAGAAACAGAGGGATTGAGAGATTGAATAAGTAAAGAAAAATCACATGATCAGTTGTGGCAGGTGGATTTGGTATCCAGATAATCTGAATCCAGAACTCAAGTTCTGAATCATAATGCTACTGGGTTAGCCAAAATGTTTGTTTGTTAAGATATTATGGAAACACCCAGAACTTCCTTGGTGGTCCAGTGGTTAAGACTTTGCCTTCCAATGCAAGGAGTGTGTGTTCCATCCCTGGTCAAGGAAATAAGATCCCACATGTCTCGGGGCCAAAAAAACCAAAACGTAAAAAATAGAAAGCAGTCACTTCCAGTGAGGTGGATGAAACTAGAGCCTGTTATACAGAGTTAAGTAAGTCAGAAAGAGAAAAACATATCATACATTAATATCGGACATTAACACATATACAGAGAATCCAGAAAAATGGTACTGATGAACCTATTTGCAGGGTAAGAACAGAGACGCAGACAAAGAGGACACAGCCTCTTTGTGGACACAACCAGGGGAGGAGAAGCTGCAGAAGAATGCAGAGAGTAGCACTGAAACGCGAACGTTACCGTGAGCAAACCAGCTAGTGGGAGCTGCTGTATAACAGGGAGCTCAACCCACACTCTGTGACCACTGAGTGGAGCGCGATGGGAAGGAGAGTGGCAGGGAGGTTCCAGAGGGAGGGGACGTATGTAGACCTATGGCTGATTCATGTTGTATGGCAGAAACCAACACAGCATTGTAAAGCAAGTATCCCCCAATTAAAAGAAAACAGAAGCAATGTTGTAACAAATTCAATAAAGACTTAAAAAAAATCAATCTTATGGGAAAACTCCAGTGAACTTTTTGGCCAGCTCAATACATGCCTCCCCTAGGTACTTTCTCAGTAATGCATGTCTCTTTTACAAGTTGCCACTTGCCCAGCCCCCTGGGTCTCTAGGTCCTGGGGCTGAGTTTCTACACAGAGTTGGTTCCTTCAAGGACTCTGCCTCTCTGGGCCTGCCCCATAGCCTTGAGCTAGCAGGCCTGTCCCTCTACCACTGCAGAAACACCCATGAGAACAGACCTCCCCCTGGGTCCTGCTCATGGTTTGTATCCCTTAATTGCTTCCCACTTGCCTTTTCAGGCCTGGCCCCAGAACTGGATTTACTGTCCACGTGCAGATAGATTTACCTTTAGACCTGACATGTGACTGTGTCTCCCTGGAATGCAAGTGGATGGCTCATATGAATTTTGGTTTGCACTGACCCCTTTCATTTTGCTGTTTCTGGCTTCTTTGAGTAAATACGACACCCAGGAAATTCCACTCTCTAAAACATA
>NW_011495037.1:1089799-1090036 GCF_000754665.1 Bison bison bison
ACCCCCCCCGCCGTTATAAGCTTCCACGGGCGTCCATACTAGCTTATGGCCTGGACGTCAAGCCTCAGACAGTGGTCAGTGTACATCCAGAACATTTTTGTGCCCAGGTCACTTCACTCTCAAGGTAAAAAGGCCTAGGGGTGGCTATAGCCCCAGGGTCCAGGTGGCAGACACGTGGTAGAGATACGTGACCTATTCTGTGCCTTGTTACCCATTTACCAAAGCTCTCTTGAGCAG
>NW_011495037.1:1090136-1104434 GCF_000754665.1 Bison bison bison
ATTTCTATTGCTTTCCGTGTGCTCTGGGTGGGGGAAGAAATTAGAGGAAGAGAGAATTTCTACAACAGTTCTCTATGTATCGTCCATGGAAATAGTTTTTCATCAGCAAGAATTTGCATGAATGAAGACTTCCAAGAATGAATTCTTCTGAAAAGACAGATGTAGGTCATTTCTAGAAGGTCTTCTAACCCCAGAACTCTGCACCCTCCTTGTCTCCAAGCCCTGGTTATCTCTCTGCCACATTTTTATCATGTTAGGAAGTTAGCACATCCTGACAGATGATAAGAGCATGGGCTTTACGGGCTGACAGTTCAGTTCAACACACATATGTTGCCTGCACTAGGTTCCAAATAAGACAGAATCCCTCTTGTTGTGACCTTATAGTTGCGTGGGCAACACTCGAACAGGTAATTTCAACATGATGGGCAAGCTATGAGGAAACTACGCAGAGTGCTCCAGAGGCAGCCATCGCCTACCAACTGCATGTCCTTGGGCAAATGGCAACCTCTCTCAGAGCCCCAGTGTCTACAAATATGAAACCGAATCAAAGTTCCTGCTGCCTAAGGATTGCTCTGAGAACTAAATGTGATAACATTTGTAAAACACATAACAGTGTCTTACACACAGAGGGCACGCCATAAATGGTGGCCATTAGGCTATCGAACAAGGCCAGAACCCAGAGTTCCTGTTCTATCTGTGCTTGGCTGAGTGGGTCTCACTCTCCCACTACAAACTGAATTTTCACACGACCCAATCACTGCAGTAATTCTAACAATAACCCACTGTAATACTTGCCCTTGTTCACAGGAGAGACTGGACAAGAAATGATGACTATATTAGCACAAATCCACAATTGCAACTTGAAAAACATCTCAAAGAACATTTTGTGCTCACAGTGGGCCTGGGCCACTGTTTAATATGTGAAGTGTGAAGTGTCTACATTATCACTGTAACTTTTCCCTCAACTTCCCCCTGTCTGCTGCAAATCATTAGACTAAAGGTCTTCTCTCTCTTTGTCTGTAGCAGCCTTCTTGTGGCTTTGTCTAAGGGTCACATTCAGGGCAGCCTCGTGTAGAAGTCTCGGAGGTTGTATGCTTTAGAGGCCACTGCCAAAATAACTTCAAAGAGTCATCCATGTACTGGACACTGGTCCTTAATTAGGTCTTAGGTATCTCTTTTTTGATGTTAACAAGTACCCAAATACATGACCTTTGGTTGGTTTTTTCTTCCTGACGATATTCGACTATGTTAGAGAAAAGGCGGCTTAAGGACATACTAGTAGGCTTTATTTAAAGCCTTACTGTAAACTTGTTTTCTCAGTTCTTTGATTTCCTCCTGTTTCTTCACTGAGATAGTCATCTATCAGGTGACCATTCCTAATGGGTGCTCTTTACTCCTAGAAGTCATCATCGTATGAGCTCATGGCTTGGGGAATGACTGACATAGGTGGTTAATATCATTGTGCTTAAAAACTGGGGTTCCATTTTGTTAGCTTTATAAATGTTTGAATTATACTTACTAATATAAATGTCATGCATTCCCATGTATCTGCCATGAATTCCTCAAGATACCTGAAATGCAGTCTACACCAAAAATCAAATCATGACTACAGTAACATTAGTCTAAGAATGACCCCTAGTAGCCCTTACTCAGAGGGCAGAACCAAGAGCCAAGAGAGTAAAACAAAAAGTCAAGGAGAATTATTCTCTGGCTTTCAGGCCTAATGAGTTAGCCGAGCTGGATGTCAAAACTGCTTTGGACTGATAAGTCCTCTATGTTTTCCGTTTTCACCCTATTTGAGCTGGAATGCCTGAACTGTGATCTCGTGCCTGCCCACCATTGTATCTTGAGAGTGTGGGGGCAAACTACTTGTCTCTGTAGTTCCACAGGACCACAGTTAGAGAGGGAGTGTGCCCTCAGAGCCTCATCAGAACCTGATTTAGAAGATTTTTTGGTTTTTTTTGGACTTTTGAGTTGATATTGAAAAGGGATAGGTTGGAGCAGGTACAGGTATTTTGTGTGTGAAACAGATGTGGATTGTTGTGGGGGAGAGGGTGGACTGCAGTAGTCAGAATTCTACCCCAGTGTCTTTCAATCTTGTATAATCAAATCATCTGCCCCTTTAAGTGCTGGTGGAAACTAAGAATGTGATTACATCCCTATGATTATGTTAAATGTCAAAACGGAGATTGTTCAGCTGGGCCTAATCAACGAATTACATGAGCTGTGTACAAGCAGAGAGTGGTACCTGGCTGACAGCAAGAAAAGGAAGACCTCTGTCCGACCTCTGTCCTATAACCAGAAGGAACTGCCTTCTGCTAATAACACAAATGAGCTTGGAAGCAAGTTCTTCCTTGTTCAGGCCTCCATAAGAGCATGCCGCCGGTCGACATTTTGATTTCACCTCTGTGTGGATCCCAGGAGTGGACCAGCTCTGCTTTCTAGACTTCTGACAGACAAAACTGTGAGCTAATAAATGGGTGTTACTTGAAGATACCAAGTTTATGGTCATTTATCACAGAGCAGTTGGAGAAGACTCTTGAGAGTCCCTTGGATTGCAAGGAGATCCAACCAGTCCATCCTAAAGGAAATCAGTCCTGAATATTCATTGGAAGGACTGATGCTGAAGCTGAAGCTCCAATACTTTGGCCACCTGATGTGAAGAGCTGACTCATTAGAAAAGACCCTAATGCTGGGAAAGACTGAAGGCAGGAGGAGAAGGGGACAACAGAGGATGAGACGGTTGGATGGCATCATTGACTCAATGGACATGGGTTTGGGTGAACTCCGGGAGTTAGTGATGGACAGGGAGGCCTGGTGTGCTGTGGTTCATGGGGTCGCAAAGAGTAGGCTACGACTGAGTGACTGAACTGAACTGAACTGAATTTCTCATTGTCTTATTAGCTCTGATGATAACTAACAACCACATATTGCTTCTTTCAAACTCAATCAGATCACATGTTTCTGTGTCCTTTGAGTTCCCAAGGAACTCTAATTTATTATATTTATCATAGTAATGGAACTGAATGAAATCAGAATTCTGTAGGTGGTAAGTTTCACAAGAGACTTAGATGATAACAGAACATGTGCACACATGCTCAGCTGTGTCTGACTCTTTGCCACCCATGGACTGTAGCCAGCCAAGCTTCCCTGACATGGAATTTTCCAGGCAAGAATACTGGACTGGGTTGCCATTTACATGGCAGGCCAAGAATGATTGATGCAGACAGAAGGGTTGACAGGCACTGTAAGTCACATGGGTATGGGAGACAGGCTAGAAGTTAAGGCCAAGAGAAGATGTTTCAGTGATTCAATGTCCAGTCTAAGCTATGAGAGAAATGAAGGCTCAGGGACATGAGCAAAGAGCCTGAAAAACTAGGACCCAGCCTAAGAAGACACTAAGCTTCAGGCTCTAGACCAGAGGTCCAGATAACAAGCTGGCAGAGAAGACATGAGATTAGGCCACCCCAACTTATCTCAGCATGGTAAGAAGTTATACGGGAAAGGAGGAACCTGTAACCCACATAGCTGGGGGATCAACAGACATTTATCAACAAGGGTAAAGGTTTTTAAAATGTGGTTCTTCCCTCCTGCACTATTGGTGGGAAAGTAAATTGGTGCAGCCACCATGGAAAACAGTATGGAGGCTCCTCAAAAAACTAAAAATAGAATTGCCATATGATCCAGCAGTCCCACTCCTGGGCATATATCGAGACAAAACTGCAATTTAAAAACATACATGCAGCCCGTGTTCATAGAAGCACTATTTACAATAACCAAGCCATGGAAACAAACAACTATCAACAGATGAATAAAGAAGATGTGGTATATATACACATACACACACACACACACACACACACACACGTATATATACACAATGGAATACTACTCAGTCATAAAAAAGAATGAAATAATGCCATTTGCAGCAACATGGATGGACCTAGAGATAACTGTACTAAGTGAAGTCAGAAAGACAAGGACAAGTACTATATGATATCACTTACATGTAGAATTCAAAGTATGACACAAATTAACTTATCTATGAAACAGAAAAAGACTCACAGACATATTGAATAAATTTGGGGTTGCCAAAGGATAAGGGAATTTGTTTGGGATTAGCAGATACAAACTATTATATATAGGATGGATTAAACAATAAGGTCCTACTATATAGCATAGGGAACTATATTCACTATTCTGTAATGACTTCTGTGGGACAAGAATTTGAAAAGGAATGAATATATGTATATCTGAATTTCTTTGCTGTGCAAGAGAAACTAATACAATATTGCAAATCAACTATACGTTGATAAAATAAATTTTAAATATAAAATGTGGTCCCTGAATTAGTAGTAACAGCATCACCTGGGAATTCATCACAATTACAAATTCTCCAACCCTGAGACCTAAGGAAGCAGAAACTCTTGGAGGTAAGGCTCAGCATCTGATGTTTTAACACAGCCTCTGGTCATTTCGATGCACAATAAAGTGTGAGAACCAGCAGTAGTGCCCTCACCCTTACCTTCCACTAACAAGCACAGAACCAAGCCCATAGCCTAGCTTCCTCTTTCCTCACGAACCAGCTTCCTCTATTCTCACACTAGATCCTCTCTGTCAGGACATGTGGAAAGGCAGCAACAGTCAAACGCTGTTCATTTTGCTTTGCAACTTGGATATATCATAAAGCAGATTATTGTTGAGCTGCATATATACCTATTAATTCAAGACAAGTTTGTAATAGATTATAAATTATTATTGCGGGAATAAATCTAAGTTAAATATGTAACAGAAGAGAATGGAAAAACAATCAGTAACTTAATATAGCCAGGCACAAAAAACGGAAAAAAAGGAATGAGAACGACTTTGGGTAATCCTCACCCTTGAGGATGGGATATCTCACATGAAAAAGATTTCAAAATATAAGTGTTTCAAAAAAAAAAAAAATAAAATATAAGTGTTTCAATAGTTCTTCTGAATGAATAAAATTGTTTTTGAAACATAGATGAAGTAAGAAAATCTTGAGTTAAAAATCATATATTAGGAGTGAGAGGGAGTGAGACAGAGTTTTGTGCTTATTTCGGGGCAGTAACTGAACATCTATTCCCTTTATCATCCAAGCACTATTTATTTTTGTTTCTTTAAGAAATGACAGTTACTAACATGCTTTCATTAAGTGTCTCCTTGACGCTTCCCTGTGCAAATGCATTTTCCAACTTGTAATCCAGAAGCTTTTGTCATTATTCCTACCCCTAAGTCTTCATGGTTTATTTTCAGTTTGCAACTGGCCACGTTATGAAAATTTTTCTAGAACTGAAACACATCAACTGTAGCTCATCTTAACTTATAATACCATTTCCCGAGCAATGCTTAAGTTATTCTCATTATCATGGTCTTTTGTAATCACTTGTTAAATATATGAACAAGAACAGAAAGGGAGACACCAAGGACAGTTGAAGATCTTTTTAAAAATAAACACCAGATTGAAAAAAACCCAACAACTTAGAATGATAGCTTGGATTTGATTGTCAAAAAATAATTGTGAATGAATAAAACATAAAGTAGAATATTCCTCCTTTATCTTTTGTCCAGCGATGAAGGAAGATGTGGCTAGCTGGAGACTATACCCTTTCTGGGGAAGTAATTTCCTGCTATTGTTGGGGTACTCCTACTCTAACTTCCTTACATCAGCCAAAAAGAATTATAGAATCTTTCCAACATGGACCATTAATAGAAACAACAGGATTTTGCTCTTGTTCCCTTTACAGTAAAGTACCATCCCAGGTAGAAGCTTCCCAGGTGGTTCAGTGGTAAAGAATTCTCCAGTGCAGGAGACGCAAGAGACGTGGGTTTGATCCCTGGGTCAGGAAGATCCCCTGGAGAAGGAAATGGTAACCCACTCCAGTATTCTTGCCTGGAAAATTTCATAGGCAGAGGAGCCTGGCGGGCTACAGTCCATGGGGCTGCAAAGAGTCGGACACAATTGAGCACACACACACACCATCCCCATACTGATTTTAATTCTGGATTTCAAAATACAGTATTACATAGAAGCACATGTGCATCTAATATCACTGCATTTTGCATCGAAATAAAAACAAAAATGACAGTCCCTGACATCCAAAAGTTTGCATTATACTCACAGTGAGGTCATGTCATACTATTAGATGTCAATCTCTCTCACAGAACATCAACCTCAGGCAAGGTTATGCCAAGATCATAATAAAATGAGACCAAATAAGGTCCCTACATAATTTTGTCTAAGCACAAGCAGAAATAAAGGCACTGTATTACCTGAAAATGCCAAACATCTCCTTGCTTGGCCAAGATGACTGATTGCTACTTATTAGTCAGTGACAACTCTATCCTCAGTCTAATCTCCCCTTTCTATAGATAAGATTGGTTGATGCCCAGTCATAGAATTGGTCTTTCTTTCTTACATCATGTGATCTGGAACAAACCCCCATCTCCTTAGAGTCTCCAAATTACCCAACCCAAGTCCCAGTCCTGTAGTACTATCCTAACATCCATTCACTGAGGTGCTCCATCATTCCCCATGATGTGTGTTCCCCTCTCTGCACCGAGTAATAATCCCACCTTGCCTAACTATAGGTGCATCCTTATTTTTGTTCACAAAGCACAGACAGGAATGTATTTCTCACCATTTTGGAGGCCGGAAGTCTGAGACCTCGGTGCCAACATGGTCGAGTTCAGGTGAGGGCCCTCTTCCAGGTTGCAGACTGCTGACTTCTACAGTGCTCACCTGGTGGAAAGCGGAGTTCCAGGTGCGTTCTTGATGGTCAGGTGTATGATTTTAACTTAAAAACAGAAAAGCCTCTTTATGAGTAGCCTGGGCTTCCCAGGTGGCACTAGTGGTAAAGAACACACTTGCCAATGCAGGAGACATTAAAGACTCAGGTTCGATCCCTGGGTTGGGAAGATCCCCTGGAGGAGGTCATGGCAGCCCACTCCAGTATTCTTGTCTGGAGAATCCCCATGGATAGGGGAGCCTGGCAGGCTACAGTGCATAGCGTCACACACAGTCAGACGTGACTGAAGTGACTTAGCATGCATGCATGAGGATGCCTATAATCCTTCCATACACGTTCTGGAATGGATCTGGATTTAATGATTGATTCGGCAGCATATCTGAGAGCTCAATGGTCTGGGCCAACTCAGTTGTTAATTTCTGCCTGTGTGCTCAGTTGTGTCCGATTCTTTGTGACCCCACGGACTATAGCCCAGCAGGTTACTCTGTCCATGGGATTTTCAGGCAAGAACACTAGAAGGGGTTGCCATTTCCTACTCCAGAGTGACTTCCCAACCCAGGGATGGAACACAAGTCTCCTGAGTCTCCTGTATTGGCAGGCGGATTCTTTACCACTGCACCACCTCCGAAGCCCCCAGCCGTTACTTTGCACTATGCTTAATCCCTTGAGGAGTCAAAGAGTATCAGTGATTTGGTTTACATATTATTTATAAGTCTAGACTTGGTCAATTTAGAAATGGTTATTTAAAAAGAGAAAAGAAAACTCTGTATCTTACTAACGATCAAAAGCTACAAAACAAAAACCATACTTAGATAGCTTTGACCAAGCAGATGATAAGACCCTCTATTCTTGAGCACTTACTGTATGCAAGTATTATACTAAGTGCTTTGTACACTCTTTAGCTCATCTAAAACTCAATAAATTTGGAATACCTTTGAGTCACAGAATATCCAATTAAAAGTGGTTTAAATAAGGAAGAAAATGTACTGTCCATATTGCTCCATGATGTTAACACGGACTCCTCTGCTCACCGCCTTCTGGGAGCTCTCCTCAGCGTGTCCATGGCGGCTCTTTAGGATTGCAGGTTGGCTACAGTAGTATCGGGCTTCACCGCAGGAAGTGAAAGTAGATTCCTAGCATTAATTCTTATTAGAGATGAACTGTTCCTCCCCTTGATTTCCCTCTCAGGTTCCCTGGGCCAGGATTTGGTCATGCATCCAGGCCCTGGCTATAAGGGCAGCTGAGAACATGAGCATCTGGAATGTTCAGCTTTAGTAATTGGAGGTGAGCTCTACTGGCATGGAAGAAGGAAGGAGAGGTAGCCATCAGGTAGGAGGCAGACAGCGTTCTCGGGTGTTATTAATTATCACCATTTTACAAAGCAGGAAATCAAAGCTTAAAGAGGTGAAGTAACTTACCAGTAGGTATTCAGCAAGAAGATTTAGTGTGTGGAACTTCAAAGCACGAACTTTTTAAGGGTTTGGACTCGGAATAAAATGGACCTAGGTTTGCATCTTAGCTGTGCCTCTTGTTTCATCATTTGTAAAAAGAAATTACTGTACCACCCACTTCACTGAACTATGGCAAAGCCTAAACAGGTAATGTATTAATATATATAAAGTATTGAGCACGATGTCTGGCCCTGTTATCACTGTTGTCTTCGCCGTCAATCATTATTAGCATTATTACTCCATTCCACTGAGGATACCACCCACTGGATTAAATTTCTATATAGGGTCAGAGTCCAAGTGCTCCTCTTTCATCTTTCACAATACCAGGTAAGTGGAGTTTATACTACGACTATATTCTTACCTGGTTTGTGCCTTTTACTCATCTTAATCCTTCTTGGGAGCATCAACCATGTCTTATTTATCTTTACATCTTCAGGCTCTTGCATATAGTATATGTTCAATAACAGATTTTGAATGAAGCTGTAGGTGAGGGTAGAACTAATTCTATACTGCAACAGTCTGAGAACTCTGAGTCCTATTTCTCAACCTGAAAAAAATCACCATTTCCTAGAAAAACATTTGATTATAAATATCTCATGTTGGAAGGTCAAGGGTCAGCAGTGGATAAAAAACCACACATTTTTAAGGAAAAATTTTACTCTCCCCATCTGTCCCCCCACCCCCGCACACAAAGGGTTGCCATTGTAAATCTTCTTTCATTTTAAACCCTGATGCTCTTTCATTGACTGAAAGTTACACTCATGTGTCAACAAAATTTCAGCCCACAGTAGTTATTGAAGTCTCCAGAAAAAATCCATGTGTCTTATAAATTTAATTTCTTATAAAACTCAAAAAAAAACATTTTAAAACTCAGCAATAAAAGAATTTGGGGATAAAAGGAAAATGCAGTTCCATAAATATTTCAAATAGAACCTAACAAAAGAGAAATCGTCACTTCTTAAGATTGAGTTCAAGTAAGTTTTCAGTCGTTCCCTTGTGTCTGAGGGAACGACACAGTAAACACAGCCCAGGAGCAGCAACAGATAGTTGACAACATTCATCCTGAGAGCATATAAACACGCAATGGGAAGCAGGTGTTTGCGCAGCCGTAAAAACAGAACAGACACACTGGCACCCTCATCTGCTCTTGATCCATATCACAATCATGTAATTAGCCTCTTTCTTTTTGCTAATTTATAGATGGTTAAGACCTTTTTTTTTGGACAGTAAAACTATAACAATGGTTGATTTCTCTATCACTGTTGTTATGTTTTACAAAATGTTTGCAGTCAAGCCACTGGCAAACAATAAAATTATCCAGTAATTCATTTTTTTTCTAATTTTGCACATCCAATCTTACTATTGTGTTTCATGTTTTTTCCTACGAGTCACCATTTTTGAAGCTATGTTTTTATATATCAGCTATTCAATAATGGAACCATGATTCCAGGACTTTGCAAACTTGCAGTGCCCTTCAGAAAGACAAATATGACATAAATAAAGTGGAGGATCACTCAGCATTTACGCTGTTCTGACTTCAGAAAATATTTTTCAACTACTGATACACCTCCTATGCCTGCTGTTCACCACAACCTTGTTATGAAAGCTCATTGTTAAGGATTTCATTAAGAATTAATTATTATAAAATAATCCTGCTTCTTATAGAAAAGGGGAAAATACAACAAAACACAAAGCAAAAATAAAATTAAGCACGATCCAACTCTGTAAATGGCTAATGCTAACATTTTGGTTTACTGACTTCTTGTATTTTTTCAAAAACTACATAATATATACACATTCAACTTTTAAAAACAAATTAGAAACATACTAATTAAACTTTTGCTTTTACATTTAAAATTGTAACTAAAATATTTATGGTAATAAATATTTATGAAAAGTAAATTTTGACTCACTGAAAGGTATTTTAAGATAAAGATTACCATTATTTAATCAAGCCTCCACAGGTATGCATTTATATTATTTCCAATTTTTGTTGTTATGAAAAATATTATACTAAGCATTCTTAGACATATCTTCATATCTCTAAGTATATTCTTGTTTTCAAACATTACTAGAATATAAATTTTTAAGGTTCTTTATATGTATTTAAATTTAAAATCCTTACTATTAATTTTACAGACATAACCATAGCGTAAAGTATCAAGATGTCTGTCCAAGTCCTAAAATAGAAATTTTTGGTGCACTTATACAAGGCCCACTTTAAATCCTTGGCACATAATGCATTCAAAAGCTTGACATTTTTTGTTAAAAGCTCCCAGAATGGTACCCATGTTACTCTTTGGCATAAGATAGTGCTAGACAGGAAGACACACATCAGAGACCTTTATCATCAAGATACCATATCTTTTTATCATACTAAGTGAAATAAATTAGAGAAAGACAGGTATCATGTGATATCACTTGTATGTGGAATCTAAAAAAATGATACAAATAAACTTATTTATAAAATAGAAACAGATGCACAAAGAAAACAAACTTATGGTTGCCAAAGGAGGGGGAATGGAGGCACAAATTGAGGGTTTGGGGTTAATAGGTATACACTGCTATATATAAAATAGATACGCCACAAGGACTACTGTATAGCATGGGAAATTATATTTAATATCTTGTAATAACCTATAAGATAATATATTTAATATCTCAATATATTATATAAGCACTAGATAATTGTTATATATAATTACATGCAATTATTAAAAATTATTAATTATATATCAGCTCAGTTCAATTCAGTCACTCAGTCATGTCCGACTCTTTGCGACCCCATGAATCACAGTACAACAGGACTCCCTGTCCATCACCAACTCCCCGGGTTCACTCAAACTCATGTCCATCGAGTTGGTGATGCCATCCAGCCATCTCATCCTCTGTCGTCCCCTTCTCCTCCTGCCCCCAATCCCTCCCAGCATCAGAGTCTTTTCCAACGAGTCAATTCTTCGCATGAGGTGGCCAAAGTACTGGAGTTTCAGCTTTAGCATCGGTCCTTCCAAAGAACTCCCAGGGCTGATCTCCTTCAGAATGGACTGGTTGGATCTCCTTGCAATCCAAGGGACTCTCAAGAGTCTTCTCCAACATCACAGTTCAAAAGCATCAATTCTTTGGCGCTCAGCTTTTCTTCACAGTCCAACTCGCACATCCATACATGACCACTGGAAAAACCATAGCCTTGACTAGACGGACCTTTGTTGGCAAAGTAATGTCTCTGCTTTTGAATATGCTATCTAGGTTGGTCATAACTTTCCTTCCCAGGAGTAAACGTCTTTTAACTTCATGGCTGCAGTCACCATCTGCAGTGATTTTGGAGCCCCCCAAAATAAAGTCTGACACTGTTTCCACTGTTTCCCCATCTATTTCCCATGAAGTGATGGGACCGGATGCCATGATCTTTGTTTTCTGAATGTTGAGCTTTAAGCCAACTTTTTGACTCTCCACTTTATAAGGGTGGTGTCATCTGCATATCTGAGGTTATTGATATTTCTCCCAGCAATCTTGATTCCAGCTTGTGCTTCTTCCAGCCCAGCATTTCTCATGATGTACTCTGCATATAAATTAAATAAGCAGGGTGACAGTATACAGCCTTGACGTACTCCTTTTCCTATTTGGAACCAGTCTGTTGTTCCATGTCCAGTTCTAACTGTTGCTTATAGTATAATTATGCTATAATATAGTATATATAGTATAAATAGTAGTATATAAGTATATATACCATATATAATTATGTAAGAATTACATAATTACTATATAATTATAATTAAAAATGTATTATTAAATTATATGACATATAAATGAATTATAGTAAATATAATTATTTTCATTTATATTTGCTATAATTCATTTATGTCATTATATAATTTAATAATATAGTTTAATTATAATTATTATATAGTAATTATGTAATTCTTACATATTATATATAGTATATATGTATATATACTAATATACTATATATACTATTTATACTATATGTACTATATTATAATTATACTATAATTAATTAGTATTATAGTAATTATGTTTATCATATAATTACAATTATATAATATATTAAGATATTAAATATACTATCTCATAGGTTATTATTAAGATAGTAAGTTATTATTAAGATATTAAATATAATATCCCCTGCTATACAGTAGTCCTTGTTGCTTATCCATCTTATATATAGTAATAGTGTGTACCTATTAACCGGAAACTCTCAATGGAAAAGAATCTGAAAAGGAATATATATATATGTATCTGAATACATATATATTGTCTATATATATGTAAGAAACTAAGTGGCACCCCACTCCAGTACTCTTGCCTGGAAAATCCCATGGACGGAGGAGCCTGAGCCTAGTGGGCTGCCGTCTGTGGGGTCGCACAGAGTCGGACACGACTGAAGCGACTTAGCAGCAGCAGCACCAGCAACCATTGTAAACCAACAATAGTGCAAAGAAAGATATCAAATCTTTGTAAACTAAGCCATACTGTAAGGCAGTCCTAATAAAAGTAACAAAAGGATTTTTGAAGTAATATGTACATATTTTAATAACAATATGTTAATTAGTATTTCATATTCATATGAAATTTGAAAGTATAGGAAAAGAAAATTCTTAAAACAAAGAGTGAAAAGGATGACTAGCCTGTTTAGATATTAAAGCATATTATAAGGTGACAATAATTAAAACCGCATGAAAGTCGTCCTGCAGGTGGCCGGAGGCTGAGGAGCCTCTGGAGCCTGGAGGGAGAGAGGAGACTGAGGGAGTGAAAGCCGAGCGCAGCAGGAGGGGACGCGGTGTGGGGCTCCCCCAGTCTGTGGAGCGGAGTAAGGTGGCGGAGCTCAAACGGGTTCTTCAGGAGTTCCAGATCAGGGTCCTGCCTTCGGCCTCTGTCCCCCGCCCCCTTCCCCTTTCCCGTTCTCTCCTTCGGAAAGATGTCAGACACGGCAGCAGCTAACGCTCCGGGCCTTTACTCGAAGCCGCAGGAGGACCTGCCTGACGCTTACGGGCCTCCGAGTAACTTCCTGGAGACCTCCATGTTTAGTCCACAGACGGTGGGCCTGGGCCGCGCGCCTCACCGCCTGTGAGGTTCGCATGCGGACGAACTGAAGCATTCCTTCAAACTGAAGCAGTCCCGTGTACGACGACGCTACAGTGACTTTGAGTGGCTAAAAAATGAGCTGCAGCGAGATAGCAAGATTGTAGTACCACCACTCCCTGGGAAAGCCTTGAAGCGGCAGCACCCTATCCGAGGAGACGAAGGGATCTTTGAGGAGACCTTTATTGAAGAAAGGAGGCAGGGCCTGCAATAGTTTATTAACAAAACTGCTGGGCACCCACTGGCTCAGAATGAACGCTGCCTACACATGTTCCTGCAGGAGGAGGCAACTGACAGGAACTACATCCCCGGGAAGGTGCGCCAGTAGGAGCCCCTCTCACCACTTGCCCTCTGCTTTCCTGCTGAACTGACATTGGTTTTTGCACGAAGCCTCTCTCTCTCTCTGATCCGAAGTCGTCTGCCCATCCCCTGGTCTAATAGACTGTCTGGTGTTGTGTCCCTTGGTACCTGACTATACCGAGGGCACTCTACTAGGATCCTCTTCTCTGAGGGGACGTGGGAAACCACAGGCAGATGCCCTCTGCTTGGGGTTGGGGAGTGGATGGGGTTACTGGACTGGAAGGCAATTTCTTGGGCATTTACCCATACCAGAAGGCTAACCTGGGGATGGGGGACCTTGTGCTGGTGGGCACTTGGATACATACTGATACTGCAAGTCCAGGAGTGTTTTCTTACTCAGGTTTAACCAGGAATGCTGAGCAGGGAAAGACCCTGCCTTTCCTACCTGGATGACCTTTTTCTTTTGGGAAAGGTGGAAGATACCTCTGAATCTCTCATTTTCTCTAGGCCAATTCTTTTGCTATACTTTCTCCCTTGTTGCTTTTCATGGCAGTAATTCTAGAGTTTAAGCAGTCTGTTGGGAGAAGGCAATGGCACCCCACTCCAGTACTGTTGCCTGGAAAATCCCATGGATGGAGGAGCCTGGTAGGCTGCAGTCCATGGGGTCACGAAGAGTC
>NW_011495037.1:1104534-1113149 GCF_000754665.1 Bison bison bison
TCCCCTCCCCCATACTATTTAGTGCTGCCACAAGGTAGAAACACATGAACAAACCACAGTCTGACTTCTCCTAAGCACTTTGAGCTGTTGAATGAGGCTTAAGGGCAAGATGTGTCACTGCCCTCCCCAGCTTGGTCACAGGGTTATTGGACTGCCTGTACTTCTTTCCGGGAGAAGGCAATGGCACCCCACTCCAGCACTCTTGCCTGGAAAATCCCATGGACGGAGGAGCCTGGTGGGCTGCAGTCCATGGGATGGCTGGGAGTCGGGCACGACTGAGTGACTTCACTTTCACTTTTCACTTTCATGCATTGGAGAAGGAAATGGCAACCCACTCCAGTGTTCTTGCCTGGAGAATCCCATGGACGGAGAGGCCTGATAGGCTGCAGTCCATGGGGTCACACAGAGTTGGACAAGACTGAAGCGACACAGCAGCAGCAAGCAGTCTGTTGTATGGAGCAAGGTGTGTGGGTGTTTTGAGCCCATCATCATGGCAGCTTCAGAATAAGAAGAAAGCCACAGGAAAGTCAGGGAGATCCTGTTGCCTAGCCCCTCCTTTGTGGCTCTCCACTCTGGCTGCCTGTTTCTTGCTCACCAGCAGGTGAGTCAGTATGGGCTGCGCCAGCAGCTCTCACTCCCCAAGCCCTTGCTACTTTTACGGGTTAGCTCTGCAGGTTTGGTGGCTTGAGGGCCACCTTGAGGGGGAAACTCACTACTGCCAGATTAACTCCTTGAAGTGTGGGAGTGGATCATTTTCTAGGTACCTCCCAGTGGTAGGGAAGAACATCACTACTCTCTTCCTTCCATTCTCCCTCCCCTCCCCCATACTATTTAGTGCTGCCACAAGGTAGAAACACATGAACAAACCACAGTCTGACTTCTCCTAAGCACTTTGAGCTGTTGAATGAGGCTTAAGGGCAAGATGTGTCACTGCCCTCCCCAGCTTGGTCACAGGGTTATTGGACTGCCTGTACTTCTTTCCGGGAGAAGGCAATGGCACCCCACTCCAGCACTCTTGCCTGGAGAATCCCAGGGACGGTGGAGCCTGGTGGGCTGCCATCTATGGGGTCGCACAGAGTCGGACACAACTGAAGCAACTTAGCAGCAGTACTTGTTTCCCATGGAAGCCCAGCGTTCTCCCCAGATGCTGAGCTAGGGTTAGCAGCTGGGTATAGATTTGCTAAATCTTAGAGTCTGAAGCAGCTTCTTGAGGCTGGCAGCTTTCCTGGGCTTCTCTCTGGGAGGTGGTCATTGGATTGCTGGGGCCCGAAGTCTATCTCAAGTTGTGGGATGGGAGCAGGTTAACTCTGGTGTCAGGTCAAAAGTGGGGGCTCTTTGCTTATTAGACTTCCTATCATGGAAGGATTGGACTTCTTTATATAGTCTTGGGGAAAAGGATTACTGATTCTGACAAGACCCTGAACAGAGAGATTAAGGATTGAATTTTAATATGGGGTTTATGTCCATCTAAATGTTGACGTTCCCTGAGACAAACCAGCTCTCTGGCTTCAGGGCCTAAGCAGCCCCTAGAGAGAAGCTCTGCTCCCTTTCCCACCTTTCCATTGTTGGTGGTGTTGCTGCCTTTTTCATCTGTATCTGTTATTGACTATTTGTTTTTAAAGATTCCTTCTTTCATTGTGTACAAGTGCTGAGAGCCTTGAGGCCCCATTTTTGCTGTGTATATATCCTGACTCAGAGCTTTTATTCAGCAAAATGTTCATTCTTCTGTCAGACAATGTCATATTCAACTCTGTTCATGTTAAACCACTGTGAAGCCAAAAAAAAAAAAAAAGAGAGAGAGAGAGAGATCCAGAGCACCCGCATGGCCCGCATCCAGCCCACACTCAGGTCTGTTGATGATGGTAAAGAACATGGACCATTCATGGAGAAGCTTGAAACTCACATCTGCAATCATGACCGAGAAATTGTGCAACTTTCATTTATTAGGGCTTTGTGGACTCTATAGTAGAACTGCTGAAAGTGAGAGGAGAAGCCCAGGAACTCAAACATCAAGTGACAGATATGAATAGAAAACTACAACATGAGGGAAAGGAACTGGTAATAGCAATGGAAGAGCTGAAGCAGTTTCAACTACAACACAGAAATATTTCTGCCACTGTTGATAAATTAATTTTGTGTCTTCTAGTCCTGGAGATGTATAGCAAACTGAGGGACCAGATGAAAACTAAAAGGTGTTATCCTGAACTGAAAACTCTGGAATATAGGTAGAACATACCTGTCTGCCTCAAGTAAGCCACTATCGATTCTGCAAGGTGAGGGTAGACAATATCCCCAAGCTTCAAGAAGAAACTTAAGAATGTGTCTATGTTTGATCTCAAAGACTTTCTGGAGAGTATTCACAACATTCAGACAAAATTGGAGAGACTGCCATGAAGCAAGCTCAACAAAAAAGAAACCTGGATAATATCTTGAAACAACCCAGAACAGAAAAATCTAAGAAAGAAGCATATACAATTTTTGGATACAGAGATAGAAAGCACTAGCCCCAAGTCTGAACAGGATTCAGGAATTCTGGATGTTGAAGATGAGGAAGATGATGAAGGGACCCAAGATATGGTTGATTTCTCTCCTGTTTATCAATGTCTACACATATTGTGTCCTGGGCTTGGGAAACATTTGAGAACTACTACGGAAAACAGAGGCGAAAACAGGCTTGTTTGGTGCTCCAGCCTCTGTCTAACATGCATAAAACTTTAGATGGCTACAGGAAATATTTTAATCAAATTGTCGGCTTTTTTTTTTTTCTTTTGTGAAGATCACATTTTACATACAATGCAAGACTTAGTAAATAGAGCCCACATTGGTGAACTGTGGGAAATGGCACTTTCAAAAACCATTGTAGCACTCCATACTCACTCGTCTTACTGCTCTGATCCAAACCTCACGTTAGATTTTAAGAACCTCACTATGCTTTTTGTTGACACTTCAGGTGTATGGTTTTCCTGTAAATCAGTTTTTTGACATGCTGCCAGAAATCAGAGACTAGTTAAACTTTGCTAAAGAAGTGGTCGAGTATTTTCAGAAACATACTTGATTCTGACAACTACAGTCCTGAGATGTATAAAAAGATGGTAGGACAATTCCCATTCCAAGATACAGAGCTGGAAAAGCAACCATTTCCAAAAGTTTCCATTTTTTGAATTTGTGCCAAAAGCGTACAGCCAAATTAAAGAATTTATCTACACCTGTCTGAAGTTTTCAGCTCTTCATCTGAGCTCAGCTGAAGTTGATGACGTGATTCGCAAATCTATAGACCTGTTGCTGACTAGGACTCTAAGCAACTCTCTGCAGAATGTCATTAAAAGGAAGAATATTGGACTTACTGAGCTTGTCCAGATTATTATCAATACAACACACCTGGAGAAATCCTGTAAGTACTTGGAAGAATTTATAACCAATATCACTAATGTGCTTCCAGGGATAGTTCATGCTACCAAGCTGTATGGCACCGTGACTTGTAAGGTTGCCAGACATGCAGCTGAAGAAGAGATTTATACCAACTTAAACCAGGAAATTGACCAGTTTCTACAGCTGGTTGCTATGACTGGATGACAGGAGATTTGGGCAGCAAAGCAAGTGATTACCTAGTAGACCTCACTGCCTTTCTACATAGCACCTTTGCCGTATTCACACACCTTCCCGGAAAGGTGGTCCAGACTGCATGTATGTCAGCTTGCAAGCACTTAGCCACTTCTTTGATGCAACTTTTGCTGGAAGCTGAAGAACGGCAGCTCACCTTGGAAACATTACAGCAGTTCAACTTGGATGTCAGAGAATGTGGACAGTTGGCCAGATCCGGCCCAGTGTCTGGGTCCCAGGAGGACACACTGCAGCTGGCCTTCATCGACTTGAGACAAGATCTTGGATAATGACACCCAGTTCTCCCACAAGGAGGCTTCTTTCTTCTCTTTCTGATTTCTCCTTCCCACCAAGTTAAGACACTAGCTAATGAGCATTTAGGTGCTTCAAGTTCAAGGAGGCAGAGGATAATGGCTACAGAAGCAGACTTTGCTATCTTCTTCCATCCCAGGTCAATTTCAAAATCTTTTAAAATACTGTAGAAACTTCCTGATCCATTTCTAGAAGCTCAGAAATGAGAATGCAACTTCCTGACATTACTGTTCAGAGAAGAATTATTTTGTGTTAAATCTTCATTCTAGTCAGAGTGGGCGTGCTTCTTTCTTTATTCCTCTGTGTGTTCTTTCTCAAGGAGAGATGGCGATCCTTTCAGTTACCTCTTTAGGAGTCTTAGCCTAGACCAAGTTTCCTCTGTGCCACTTACTGTGATGTCAGACTCAGGAGGTATTTAACTTGACCCATTAAGTGACTGGACACTTTGCTATCATGTCAGATATGGATGGTGGTAAGGACAAACTGACGATTTTTTCTCATTATACTCACCTAGAAATGCTGTCTGTTCCCTGAGTATAGGCAAGCACTACAAAGATTCCCTAGCAGCCAGAAACTCAACTGTGCAAATTTGCATCAACTAATGCATTTGATACATACAGTATTGTACATTTAAGTATGCTTATACAGTGAAGAATACTGTTCACCAGTCAAAAATCAATGAACTAGGTTTACATGGGTCAACGTGAATAGATCTTGAAACCATTATTTTTCCTCGTTGGGGTATAGTTGCTTTACAATTGTGTGTTAATTTCTGCTGTACAACAAAGTGAATCAGCTATATGCACGCATATGTCCCCTCCCTCTTGGACTTCCCTCCTGCCATCACCCCCATCTAGGTCACCACAGAACTCTAAGCTGAGCTCCCTGTGCTATACAGCAGGTTCCCACTAGCTATCTGTGAAAACAAAATATTGAATGAAAAAAGTAAGTTACAGAATGTTGTATACAATGTCATATATGTAAAATAAAACACAAAATATTACCATAAAAAAGTATTGTAAGTATGCATGAACAGAGTCACAGCTTAATAGGAAATAATATGAAGTCCAGGAGCAGACCCAAAATACACACATGAACACTTAATATATGATAAAGGTGAATTTAAAACTATTGGGGAAAGATAGATTATCACAAAATGGTGCTAGAGCAGCTAAAAAAAAGGTAATTACACCAACATCTTATACTTTACACCAAAATAAATTCTGTAGTGGTCAAAGATTATAATGTAAACAACAAAACCACAGAAGTATTAGAAGAAACCAGAGTATAATCTTTAATAATCTTTACATCTTAGGAATCCGTCCTAAGCATAAAAAAAGAAAAAAAAAAGACCAGATAAAAGATAATGATAAATTCTATTATTTTCAAATAAAAAATATATCCATGGAAAAAAGCAAAGTAAAACCAACATTCAGAAAAATATTTGCAGCTTAAGTCACAGACAATGGCTAATTTATCCCACACATGAAGATCTCCTATTAAATCCATGTGAAAAGACCAATAACTCAATAGAAATTTGAGCAAAAGGTGTACACAGATAGTCCACAGAAAAGGGAATACCCCCGGCTCTTCAATTCAGTTCAGTTCAGTCACTCGGTCATGTCCTACTCTTTGTGACCCCAAGGACTGCAGCACGCCAGGCCTCGCTATCCATCACCAACTCTCAAAGTTTACCCAAATTCATGTCATTTGAGTTGGTGATGCAATCCAACCATCTCATCCTCTGTCTTAGACCTATGAAAAAATGTTCATCCTCACTTTTTGAAAAATGGCAATTTATACCTGGATATTATTTTTTTGAGATGTTATTTTTTACTTATTAGATTGGCAAAGATGAATGCATTTAGTGACATTTTCTTAGCAGACTCTGGGAAAACAGTGGTAGTATAAATTGATGCTACCTTTGTGAAGAGCACTTTAACAGTACAAAATCTACCAAAGTCCATATGTGTATGTTTATTAACCCAGCAAGTCTACTACTCTTTTACCTTACTGATATAGTCATTCACACTTGTACAAAATTTCATATACATAGAAGGTTGTTCATTATAGGAGCATTGTAATGCAAAGATTGAAAACAACCTAAAAGTCCATCAACAGGGCCTGGTTAAAATAAATGATACACTGAAGCAATGAAATATTAAGACAGTCAAAAAGAAGAACAAAAGGAGAAAGCTCCCCATGTATTGAGATGGGATGACTGCTGAGATAGATTGATTACTGGGTATGGATAGATTGACATAAAATCATTTACATATGCACATGTGTTATTGATTGCATATGTATCAAGTATCTCTGGAAGAGAACACAAATGAGCTGGTAATATTAATTGACTTTGAAAATGGAAACTGGACTGCTTCATAGAAACTTCTGAATTGTTAAGCATTTGAACATACTATCCTAAAAATTAAATAGAACTACATTAAATTTCTAAAGTTGAGTAGGTTGTTATAATCACAGAAAACAGCTTGGGTCCTAATGAGTTAGTCCCAAGAAAAATAAAGGAAATATCTTAGCAAAAGGTCAGTAATCACGACCTATTTTTCCCCAAAGCCCTCAACTGTCAGGCAGTCTGAATTATCTACTCCCCATACCAACCATAATACAAAGCAGTGTTAATTATGTTTATATTATACATTAGGGCTTCCCTGATAGCTCAGACAGTAAAGAATCCACCTGCAATGCAGGAGACCTGAGTTGACCCCTGGATTGGGAAGATCTCCTGGAGAAGGGCAAGGCAACCCACTCCAGTATTCTTTCCTAAAGAATCCCATGGGCAGAGGAGCCTGGTGGGCTACAGTCATGGGGTCTCAAAGAGTCAGACATGACTGAGCGACTGTCACACTAACCATGTCGCAGAACACTAACCAATCCCAGAACTTCCCCAATGGCTCAAATTGCCACAATCAGGCCTCAAACTGCCCTCACTTTCATCTCCTTGCTTGAAGAGAGAAATGAAAAAGCTACTGCAATGCACACCGAGACTGACCAATGAATGAATGGCTGGGAAGCTTCCTGTTCTCTAGCTACGTAAGACACAGTGAAAGAAAGTAATGGAGTTCCCAAGGTCATTAACTACTGGTTCTTATGTCACATCCCCTTTAGAGCACTGCCTCTGAGTTCTCTCCCTTGGCTCCACTCTAGTGACTGGATGTCGGACAACCATCAAGGCAGGGCTGGAGGAGGCAAGGAGATGAGGCCCATAAAGATGGAGTTCCTCTTTACAGATGTCTTTTTTTAAGTTGAAAGCAATACATCTGTTCTTGTTTAAGTGGCAGATGGATTGTTCCTTACAAAGGAAAGTGAACCCATATGGTCTGGAAGGGAAAAAACACAACAGTCAAGATCTGGATCTATGCACTTACTGAATAGCTTATCCATCAGCCATGAATAGTGGGCTAAGTCAAGATGAAAGTGTTATCCTCCTCTCTGAAGCACTTTACCTGTATTTAACCCATTCATTACAACAAATCTAAGATGTAGTCTTTTAATTATATGGCTGCAGTCATCATCTGCAGTGATTTTGGAGCCCCAAAAAATAAAGTCTGTCACTGTTTCCCCATCTATTTGCCATGAAGTGATAGGAATAGACCTTACTTTTCTCAATGTTGAACTTTAAGCCAACGTTTTCACTCTCCTCTTTCACTTTCATCAAGAGGCTCTTTAGTTCTTTACTTTCTGCCATAAAGTGAAAAAGTGAAAGTGAAGTCACTTAGTCGTGTCCGACTCTTTGTGACCCCATGGACATCATGCTCCTCTGTCCATGGGATTTTCTAGGCAAGAGTACTGGAGTGGGTTGCCATTTTCTGCCATAAGGGTGGTGTCATCTGCATATCTGAGGTTATTGATATTTCTCCCGGCAATCTTGATTCCAGCTTGTGCTTCTTCCAGCCCAGCGTTTCTCATGATGTACTCTGCATATAAGTTAAATAAGCAGGGTGACAATATACAGCCTTGATAAACTCCTTTTCCTATTGGGAACCAGTCTGTTGTTCCATGTCCAGTTCTACCTGTTGCTTCCTGACCTGCATACAGGCTTTTCAAGAGGCAGCTCTGGTGGTCTGGTATTCCCATCTCTTTCAGAATTTTCCACAGTTTATTGTGATCCACACAGTCAAAGGCTTTGGCATAGTCAATAAAGCAGAAATAGATGTTTTTCTGGAATTCTCTTGCTTTTTCGATGATCCAGCAGATGTTGGCAATTTGATCTCTGGTTCCTCTGCCTTTTCTAAATCCAGCTTGAACATCAGGAAGTTCACAGTTCACATACTGTTGAAGCCTGGCTTGGAGAATTTTGAGCACTACTTTGCTACTGTGTGAGATGAGTGCAATTGTGTGGTAGTTTGAACATTCTTTGGGATTGCCTTTCTTTGGGATTAGAATGAAAACTGACCTTTTCCAGTCCTGTGGCCACTGCTGAGTTTTCCAAATTTGCTGACATATTGAGTGCAGCACTTTCACAGAATCATCTTTTATGATTTGCAATATCTCAACTGGAATTCCATCACCTCCACTAGCTTTGTTTGTAGTGATGCTTCCTAAGGCCCACTTGACTTCACATTCCAGGATGTCTGGCTCTAGGTGAGGTGATCACACCATGGTGATTATCTGGATCATGAAGATCTTTTTTGTACAGTTCTTCTGTGTATTCTTGCCACCTCTTCTTAATATCTTCTGCTTCT
>NW_011495037.1:1113249-1145302 GCF_000754665.1 Bison bison bison
AAGTTCACAGTTCACATACTGTTGAAGCCTGGCTTGGAGAATTTTGAGCACTACTTTGCTACTGTGTGAGATGAGTGCAATTGTGTGGTAGTTTGAACATTCTTTGGGATTGCCTTTCTTTGGGATTGGAATGAAAACTGACCTTTTCCAGTCCTGTGGCCACTGCTGAGTTTTCCAAATTTGCTGACATATAGAGTACAGCACTTTCACAGCATCATCTTTGAGGATTTGAAATATCTCAACTGGAATTCCATCACCTCCACTAGCTTTGTTTGTAGTGATGCTTCCTAAGGCCCACTTGACTTCACATTCCAGGATGTCTGGCTCTAGGTGAGTGATCACACCATGGTGATTATCTGGATCATGAAGATCTTTTTTGTACAGTTCTTCTGTGTATTCTTGCCACCTCTTCTTAATATCTTCTGCTTCTGTCAGTGTCCAAAATCACTGCAGATGGTGATTGCAGCCATGAAATTAAGATGCTTACTCCTTGGAAGGAAAGTTATGACCAACCTAGACAGCATATTAAAAAGTAGAGACATTACTTTGCTGACAAAGGTCTGTCTGGTCAAGGCTATGGTTTTTCCAGTAGTCATGTATGGATGGGAGAGTTAGACTGTAAAGAAAGCTGAGTGCCAAAGAATTGATGCTTTTGAACTGTGGTGTTGGAGAAGACTCTTGGACTGCAAGGAGATCCAAGCGGTCCATCCTAAAGGAGATCAGTCCTGGATGTTCATTGGAAGGTCTGATGTTGAAGCTGAAACTCCAATACTTTGGCCACCTGATGCGAAGAGCTGACCCACTGGAAAAGACCCTGATGCTGGGAAAGATTGAGGGCAGAAGGAGAAGGGGACAACAGAGGATGAGATGGTTAGATAGCATCACCGACTCAATGGACATGAATTTGAGCAAACTCTGGGAGATAGTTAAGCAGAGTGGAGCCTGCTATAGTTCACAGTGCAGACAGTCAGACACAACTTAGTAACTGAACACCACCAATTTGTCTCTATAGGCCACTATCTCATCAAAAGTGCGGCATTCTGTTTCATGGTATTAATAATTTTTCTAGGTCTGGAGGATCTGCTGGAGAAGGGATAGGCTACCCACTCCAGGATTCTTGGATTTTCCTGGTGGCTCAGATGGTGAAGAATCTGCCTGCAATATGGGAGACCTGGGTTTGATCCCTGGATTGGGAAGATCTCCTGGAGAAGGGAACAGCTACCCATTCCAGTATTCTGGCAGGGGGAAGTCCATGGACTGTATAGTCCATGGGGTTGAAAAGAGTCTGACACGACTTCATGATTTTCACTTTTATAGTATGGTCTAAGCATTGCAAAAATAATTTCTGTTAGAACTAGGCCTTTATGAAACGTGTATGTGAATGTCCTCTATTGGTCTCCTTTAGTCAGTGTTTCATACATTGCTGAACCACCTTTTTGTTCTAAAGACACACACACAAAAACATAACTACATGTGTCCAAGAGCTTTGCGACACTAATTTTCCTTAAACAAATGTGATTCCCACTTATAGGGTCCCTCTGTTTTTTCTTTTTGGAAATTTATTTATTTTTTATTGGCCACATAGCAAGGTTTGCAGGATCTTACTTCACTGACCAGAAATCAAACCTGTGCCCCTTGCAGTGGAAGTACAGAGTCCTAACCACTGGAGTGCCTGGGAAGTCCCTCTCATTTTCTTTCTCCCCTCTATTTCAAAGCAGTATTTCATTTAACATATATAACATCTGCTGCTGCTGCTGCTGCTGAGTCGCTTCAGTCGTGTCCGACTCTGTGCAACCCCATAGACGGCAGCCCACCAGGCTCCCAGTCCCTGGGATTCTCCAGGCAAGAACACTGGAGTGGGTTGCCATTTCCTTCTCCAATGCATGAAAGTGAAAAGTGAAAGTGAAGTCGCTCAGTCGTGTCCAACTCCTAGTGACCCCATGGACTGCAGCCTACCAGGCTCCTCTGTCCATGGGATTTTCCAGGCAAGAGTGCTGGAGTGGGGTGTCATTGCTTTCTCCGATATAACATCTAGCACAAGCAAAGAACGCAAACAAATCAAAGCAAAACCAAAGTCTAAAACAAACCTCAGGACAAAATTTCCATCCTAAAGACTGAAGACTGGAAACATGAGCTAGACAGCAGCACAGTGGAGTTGGGACACGGATTCCCTGACTCCCAGTCAGGAGTTACTCATACCAGGCAAAGAAGACTAAAAATAGGGCCGGTTCACCATGTCATTTCTTGTTTTTACTTAGAAACTGTCATGATTTTCTCTTTGTACTAACGACCTCTCCTAAGATTCTCCACCTTGAGAAAACAGACAGACCCATTAAAAAGTCACATCATGGAGCCTAAAAATGACCAAGACTTGGAGCCCAACAGTGTGATAGTCCCAAGACTCCGTTAACTACCAGCCCCTGATCTTGGCTAATGACTTACGTCTCCAGCTTCAGTTTCCCAGAACTTGTATTGGACACAATCAGACCAACCATTTAGAAACAGGGGACCACTGGAGATAATGAAGGGTCTGACACAGTAGGTGATAAAAAATGAAACCTACTAGTACCACCATATGATTGATTTCACTGATTTCCCTGTAGAGTCTACCCCTTTCTTCATTCCTCAAATCTTTGCATATGGAAGGAAATTCTCTAGCATTTAACATGACTGTAAGTATATGCTAACTTAAAAAATGATTATCAACTAATTCAAACACACACAAGGCCATGGAAAATAAAATAACCATCATCCATGTGTATCCCCATTAAATTTAGTGTCATCTCATACTGTATCAGACTATCCATATTATTCTACAGTTTACTGTACCCTCCTCAACATTAGGTTTTTGGGAGGTATCTATGTTGATATTTGTAGCTCTATTTTAAATGTGCTTTGCCAACAAAGGTCTGTCTAGTCAAGGCTATGGTTTCTCCTGTAGTCATGTATGGATGTGAGAGTTGGACTGTGAAGAAGGCTGAGCACCGAAGAATTGATGCTTTTGAACTGTGGTGTTGGAGAAGACTCTTGAGAGTCCCTTGGACTGCAAGGAGATCCAACCAGTCCATTCTGATGATCAGCCCTGGGATTTCTTTGGAAGGAATGATGCTAAAGCTGAAACTCCAGTACTTTGGCCGCCTCATGCAAAGAGTTGACTCATTGGAAAAGACTCTGATGCTGGGAGGGATTGGGGGCAGGAGGAGAAGGGGACAACAGAGGATGAGATGGCTGGATGGCATCACTGACTCGATGGACGTGAGTCTGGGTGAACTCCGGGATTTGGTGATGGACAGCGAGGCCTGGCGTGCTGCGATTCATGGGGTCGCAGAGTCGGACATGACTGAGCAACTGATTTGATCTGATCTGATCTGATAGTATTCAACTGTATGAACCTCCCATCACATATTTCTGTGTTCTACTGAGGGACATTTAGATTATTTCCAATATGTATATATTTTTTACTATTCAAAGAATATTACAAGAGACATCTTTCTCATATGTGCATCTTTGGGTACTCGTGGGAACTTCTCTAGGGTACAAATATAGAAGAGGGATTGCTCAGTTTGCAAAATATGCGCACTTACAACATTATCGACTGCCAAATAGTATTCCAAGTCATCATAGAATTTTGTTATTGCTGCTTATGGGGTTTCATTTGCTCATTCTTTATTGAGCTATATTTTATATATCATAACATTTACCCATTTAAGGTGTACAATTCAAGTTTTTAGCACAGTTGCAAAATTGTATAACTATCACCCCAACATAACTCTAGATTTGTGTGACAGTGTTTTTATTTATAAATATACTTAAAACAACTGTAAAGTTGGTAATGTGTCTCAGTCAATGTAACCGCGGAAATCCCCTGGGAGAAGCTCGTTTGTAGAGACTTCCTTGTTTGAAACCTGTTTTTTGGAGGAGGTAACTGGAAGGCTGGAAGGAATATTTTCAATTAGATTACAAAACTGCTTAAAGGCAGGTTTTTGTTGTTTAAAAAAAAAAGCATTCCTATTTATTCACCTCAGAGTAAAATGACTCAGAACTGACTATTTGGAAAGACGGGAGGCATGATCTACCAAATAAAGGAGCTCTTTTCCCCCAGGACTATTCTCACTCCTGCCAGAAAGGGAGGGAGGTGTGAACCAGGGCAGAAGATGGAGTAAACCATGTGGAAGCTGGGACACTGGCAAAGAGGAGGGGGAACCAGAGTCTTTTATTTTTCTCCACAGATTAACTTAGCTTTTCATTGAGTCATTTTTACACTCTTAAGGTATTAATTAATGGCACTTCCAAGTATTGTTTACTCCAACTCATACTTAATGTGTTAATTGACAATGCCGGTTGCCAAATTGACTTGGAATACAAATTTACATAAGAATATTGTTTTCATCCTTGGAATCTCCTGAGAAACATCAGTTCCATGGACAAAAACACTGGTTCTCCTGTATTCACTCCTTTTGGTCACTGCTTTAAAGATGTCGATATTCATTTTTACGGTTTTGCTTTTTCAGGTGCTTGGCAGCTCGCTGAACTTTCCTCCTCCCCTTCAGACCTTCCCCCGGGTACAGAGGGCACAGTCGTGTTCAGTGACAGCCCATCAGATGACAGGAGACCAGGAACCTAAGACTGTGATGAGGGGGAAAGGCCCAGACTCAGGGCTGACACCTCGGGCAGACACGCTAACGCTCACCTCACTAGCCACACAGGCCAGGGGTTTAGAAATGAGTGCACGGGACGAGAGGACCCAGGGAAGTTGTCTCTGTAACTATCTCCCTCCATCCTTACACCCGGAGGCCCGAGGCCCTGGCAGGAGGTTTGGGCCCACGCCAAGGCTCCACGAAGGCTTTAAATTTGGGATCTGCAGAAGCGAAGGACCTGGGACTGAAGCGGAAAACAGCCCTGACCTGCACTGGAAGATTAAGTTCAGCAAGCAACCCTGAACTCAGGGCAAAAATCCAGTCAGGGAAGCTGAATAGCAGATGAGCACTCCTCTCAGGGGAAACAGTCTAAGCAGCTTCAAGCAGCCTGTATTCCCAGGCTAGGCAAAATGATTCAGCCAATCCTGAGCTCTAGAAGACGGCTGAGTTAAAGGGGTTACCCTGCTCCAATGCAAATATATGCAACATTTACCTACCTCTTCTGAGCCTGAGGAGCAACAACACACAACTGAAGGCCTCCCCTTCAGGGCCATTCCCCTGAACTGGCTTCAGAGCTGGCACGTCAAGACTCCACATTCCCACTTTCCCAGTCTATGGTCCAAGCTCCTTGTTAGTCATGGGCCCTGCCCCCAGCCTCCTCCACACCCACACCCGTAATCTACGCATCGGCTGATTAGGACAGGCTTCTCAAAGATCAGAGCCTGGAAGGGAACAGAACTGCACATGGAAATAAGGCTCAGCATCTTGCTTCCTCTTTGTTTAAAACCTATTCCTTACAAGTTGCAAGGGTTCTAAGAACAAGGTTGTGGGTGATTATATTTGCCCTCTGCCCCTTCCCATGTTACAAAGTAAATGTGTATAGGCCACAATAGTTCCAGTAGGACAGAAGTGGTATGGTAAGTCATACATTGCTCACTATTTGAGTACCTCACATGTATTATTTAATTTAACCCCCAAAATAACCCTACCAGGGAGGCATTACCGTCTTCATTTTTGGATGAGAACACCAAGACCCAGGAAGGTCACAATCTGTAGAGGACATAGGTCTGATTCAACCCCAGAGTTCACTGCAGCACTATTTACAATAGCCAAGACATGGAAGCAACCTAGATGTCCACTGACAGATGAACAGATAAAGAAGCTGTGGTACATTTATACACTGGAATATTAGCCATTAAAAAGAACGACAAAATACCATTTGTAAGAACACGAATGGGCCTAGATATTACCATACTAAATGAAGTAAGCCAGACAAAGATAAATATCATATAATATTGCTTATCTGTGGAATCTAAGGGCTTCCCTGGTGGCTCAGTTGGTAAAGAATCTACCTGCAATGCAGGAGACCTGGGTGTGATCCCTGGGTTGGGAAGATTCCCCTGGAGAAGGCAAGGGCTACCCACTCCAGTATTCTGGCCTGGAAAAATAAATGCAAATGAACTCATTTCCAAAAAAACCTCACTAGACACAGAAAACAAACATGGTCTGTTTTCACATAGGAAAGTGGAATGGGGGAGAGAACTAGGAAGTTGGGATAAACAAATACACACTCTACATAAATCAGATAATCCACAAGGACCTATTATATATAGCACAGGGAATTATACTCAGTATTTGTAAAAGGTATCTGTAAAGATGACAATGTAAATACTCAAATACCATAGAACTGAGAATAAAGATACACAGTAAACATTGGTGGTTCAGTGGCTAAGAATCCACTTTGCAATGCAGGGGACACCGGTTCAATCCCTAGTCCAGGAAGATCCTGCATGCTGCAGGGCAGCTGAGCCCATGTACAACTGCCGAGCCTGTCCTCTGGAGCCCACATGCAGCAAGTGCTGAGCCCTCACAAAGCAGTCGCTGAAGCCCGTGTGTCCACTGCCTGTGCTCTGCAAGAGAAGCCCTGCACTGAGAAGCCCACACAGTGACTAAGGCAGTAGCCCCTGCTCTCTGCAACTACAGAAAGCCTGTGTAGGACAATGAAGACCCAGCACAGCCAAAATAAAGAAATTAACTTAAAAGATACACAGTAAACAAACAAAACCCCAGGCAGTCTGACTCCACAGCAGTGTGGTGGCAGGAGGAGGTGACAGGCAGGGTCCACCGGATGCAGGTGGAGAAAATTTTAAATAATAATGAAACCAATTAGAAGTCAGATGACTTTTTATTATCACCATGTATAAACTATATTTTCAACAATGCAATGAAATATTTTTCCTCACTTGGGTGAAACCACTCCCACCGTCTGATTCAGCTGGATGCTCCAATGTCTGTGCCTGATAGGCAGCAATGGTACAACTCTTAAGGAAAACTCAGCTGGGACGCTGAGGATGGCAGAGCAAAATGATGGAAAGACCCTGGTTTTTAAAATATTATTGCAGTAAAATGCATATATAACTTACCATTTAAAGCATACAATTCAGTGGCATTAAATACACTCACAATGTTTGGCAACCATCAGCACTGTCCATTTCCAGAACTTCATCATCCCAAACATAAAACTTTATACCCATAAAACCCAATTCCTGTTTTTTCCCTTTCCGTGGCCCCTAGTCGCCTCTATTTTTCTCTATGACTTTGCTGCTCTAGGCACCTCATATAAGTGGAACCCTAGTTGTCCCTTTGTGTCTTTCTTCCTGTAGCTCTATGCTTTCAAGTTTCCATGTTATAGCATGTATCAGAATTTTATTTCTTTTTAAGGTGGCATAATACTCCACTGTATCTAAGAACTGGGTTTTTAATGACATCTTTGAGGCACATAAGGGGACCTCTTGCTAAGTCAGACAGTAAGTCTACCTTACAGTGCAGGTCATACAGCATTGGCTTTTCTCTTCTCTTACAGCTGAAAGAATCCTGACACACACAGACACAACTCAGGTTCCCCTGTGGCTCCAGGGTGAGCAACAAGGCCCAGAGACACTCAAAATGGATATTCTCCAGCATGTGGCAAAATTTTACCCAATTTCCCTGTGTGTAAGTCTGAATGTACATGCGTATACACACTCACATGAAAAAGGCCACAGCTTTACCTCTTTTTATCCTGTTATTTTCATAACCCCTTATTACAATTGTTAATTTCAACATAACCAGTTACTCAGTACTTAACATTTTTCTTCATCATAAAAAATGTATTTGACTCCAAATCAAGTGACGACATTGTGCCTGGTGATCTGTGGAGAAGTACAGATTGACGCCTTTTTTAAAAAATACTTTTCTACAATCTTCACTGACACAGGAAATAATCAAGTTTAGTCAAGGTAAAGAATAAAAACATTTATTAAAAAACACCATCCAGCGTCAATTGCTCCAACTTTGGCAGGCAGGCAGGCAAGGGTAAGTGGTTAATGTTTTATTTGTATATGAAACTGGAGATGCAGGAAGCAGTATAGCAACAACAAAAAAAATGCTTATCATTAGAACTGAAAAAGAAAAGTGAGTAGTCAGCTACTATGACAGAGGGAACTTTTAAGTCACAACGCAATGAGAAGAATCTTATTTTTAATAAGTACTAGTATCAGGGGAGGTCTGACTTACTTGCAAGATTATGAAACATGTTGGTTCATGACTGTGAAGAGGCGGACTGCAGAAAGCTGTGAGCAAACCCCAGTGTTAGCAAGGGGATATGGAGAAGTGGGGATAAAGAGAAAGAAAAATAGGGCAGAATGTTTCTGCAGCAAAGGTCTCTAGAAAAAAAAATTTTTTTAATTAAAAAAAATCTAAGCATGCATTGTAATGTTTTTCTGTGACTGTAAGAGCATAATGGGTAGCATTAGAAATCAATTACGCTGTAAACATATACAACATCCTTTCATTGTGAGCATATATATGAAGCCTCCTGCATCTATTAAATTATATATTGCATCATAAAATTCTATCATTTGTTTGCTTGTTCCCTTTCCTGGTTCCTAGTTGTTCACATTCCAGGAGAGAAACAATGCCCTGTGCAGATTTATCAATCCAATCCTTTCTTTACACAGATGAAGGAGGGTAGTAGCTTGCCCACGGTCACATTCCTCCTCAGTGAAAAAGACTGGAAAGAACCAGGTGCTCTGACACCGTATCGGGTGCTTATCTCATTACAGCATGACGGGACTCACTCTCTCCCATTCCTGGTCTGCACTTGATATAGTTCTCTGTCAATTTCAGCTGGGGCAGAAGGGCTGTGAAAGAAAGGAACTGGTCTGTTTGGAGGCTCTGATTCGCTATCACTGTGGGACAAGAAACCATAAAATGCATTTTCCACTTCAAGTCTGAAAGTAATCTACAACATACATACATACACACACACACACACACACACACTCTCAGGCTACTGAGAAATATTTCCTTGATAAAGTACTGTGCGAGACAGGAATTTTTAACTGCTTGCAAAGGAGAGGTTATTGATTTTAAAGGAGAACATCTGGCCAAGGATACACACACCTTTCAGAAGCTCTTCAAACAAAGTTCTGGTCATAGCCAATGACCAACATAGAGAGCTTCTGGCTCCAGGGGTCATGTCCACACCAGGCACAGACTCCCTACCCACAGTACCAACAAATGTGGTGGGAACTGCCTGCAAATATGTACACTACAGCAGAAGGGGAAGGACATTTGACTGGATTCTTTTAAGGAGCCCCACCACTGCCGCATCTATTCTGGGTTTCACACTTATCAGCACTCAACATTCTCAACGTTCTAGCCTGGCTGTCCTCGTGTCTGGGTGACAACACCCGGAGTGCTTCATTACGACATTTGTGAGAGGTACCTCGAAAGGCAGGCTGGTCAGATGTCTCCAGGTCGTTTTTTTCTGTGTGTCCTTTGAGAACAAAATCAAAGGGTAATTAATTGCATTTTTAAAATGTCTGTAAGTTTTCGTTCAAGTTCAATATAAGAAGATGAATTTAAAATATCCTTTGTAGTAATCATGAACCAGGAAAACTGAGAGGAAACAGAGCTCTTGAAACTCTAAAGAGTCCCAGTTTATGGAAACATCAGCAAATACCACAACTCTACGGACTGTCCTGCAGAAATTTATCTTTCTTGGGCTCCACAGGTTTCTGTAAGAGGCAGGTTCTCTTTCATTGAAACTTTTCCTAGGAACTTGTTTTCGCAAGTGAAGATAAATCCTTTGTTTTACAAAACAAGAGTCTGTCGTGTGTTGTGTGTGCTGTCTCAGGCAACAGATTGCCTTTGTACCGTATTTCTGGTCTCTTTCCATATAGCTTGCTGTATCCTGTACACAGACTCCTGAAAAATCCTTTCCACTTGGGTAGGGAAGCCACGACTTTCTTCCTCCAGGGCGTTGATGGTTCGTAGAGCAAAGGGAGTTCTCTCTCGGGGCAGGGGATTGTTCAGGGGCCGCATGGGGATGACGGAGTTGTATTTGTGCTGCCTGTTAACGGAGTTCATGAGGGACGAATAGAACTGGAACTTACACCAGGTGTCCCTTAAGAAGTTTTCAGTCAACAGTAAGATAGTCCAGGCAGACCCGTTGACAGCATCATCCAAGTTCTGTAAATGCTGTCTGCCACATGGCATCTCGGCAAAGATGATTCCAGGCCTGATGCCAAAATCGTTTTCCAGCAGGCTCTGGACTCGGAGGGCTTCACCTGTGTCTTCTTCAGCGTGCAGTATCACAAATTTGAGGAACACCTCTTCTTCTGTGTCCTCTTCTGGCCTCTCCTCCACTTCCTCCTGCTCCCCTGCTGGCATCTCTGCGGTACTGCTGCACACAGCATCACCATGCAGGGAGATTTCTTCAGATTGCTTGGAATCTGACATGTGATGGCTTTGACTAGTATCCACACTCTGGCTTTTACCCCAAGGCACAGAAAGATGACAGGGATCCATTTTAGACTTTCCGATACCCATTATAAAGATCCGAGTCAGAAGAGGAAAGCTTTATTTATTTCTCAGCATTTCATTTCGTTCTAAAAGGAGAAATAACAAAGCAGAAGTATAATGTAAACTCAATCAAAACATTAAAAGTGGAAAATTTCATTCAACCTGAAAAACCTCAGGATTCTAATATAACATTCTTGAAGAAAGAAGTGCCAAAGAGATCACTGGGAAATTAAATCACTTGTCTTTTTTGAGCTTCACAAGGGCTACGACAGGTAGTCAAGGCTAAGTTAAAGAGGGCCCAGTTTAATACAACAGGAGACATTTGGAAATTTTAAATGGTACTATATTCATGCTATAAACTTCCATATTATAATAAATTACTTTGGTATTTAGTGAAAAGATACCCTATCAACTCTAACCATATGGAGTATAAATCCAACTTCTTTATTCTAACAAATTATTGTGTAGACTAGAAAGAGCAAAACCTAAAGAAACAGAATATTCCAATATTCAAAATTTATTTTTATATCAAACACAAATACAAAACAATACAAATATCCTAAAGATGGCTAGCAGGTAGCTCTACTGACTCAGAATAAAGAGAAGATCTGAAATGTCAAACGACACGCCAGGATTCACTGGGTTAGAGTCTTTTTTTTTGTCTACAGTCAGGCTACATTATAATGGGGCTGGTAGAGAACTATAGTAAGGATTGTGAAAAGTAAGGAATATCTTTTTCCAGTTAATCCTGAGAATACTTAAGAAAACATATTTATTCACCTACGGAGAAATTAACATCTTGGTGTGGAAGTGAAATCTGGAAACAAAGCCTTGTAGTTTTCATCAGTGAAATTAACAAATAATCATTATAGTCTATACTTGTTCTTTTATTTAAAAAATTCTAAATTCAGATGGAAGAATTAGATCATCTGTGAAAGGGACTCCATGTGAGCCTAATTTAAACAAATATTCAGATAATGTTCACAGTGTTGCTAATGTAATTCTCAAAATAGGCAGTTTCAAGGGGGATTCTTTTATAAAAAGACAGAAAATTTAGAATAAATATAAATTCCATGTTTTCAAAATATGGGCCCATAGGCTATATTCCAAGCATTTTTATTTATTGTTCATGGGCAAAAACCAGAGTTCAAGTAGAAATGAGAATCTGATTCATAATGTCCTAAGTAACATGTAGTTTACATATGCCAAAATAATTCAGGTTCAGAAGAAACCATGTAGCAAAACTGGTGAAAAATGTTAAGGGAAGAAAAAATAAGAGAATTTTCTTCCTAATGTACTTAAGGAGGGAAAGGTTTGCTACTGTCTCTGAATAGTGAAGGAACTGCTGGCTGCCACCTGTCATCCATTCTGTCTGAACGCCAGGTTTGGATCCACAGTATACCATGCCAGCCACCAAGTGGCGGTCCAAGGCATGACAGCCCTCCAATGCTACATACATACATCCCAAATAATAAACCTGAATGAATTCAGACTCTCTTCTTTGGTTAGGATTTATTGCTGACTTTGTTATTGTATCATGAGAAAATTTTACTATGCAAAATTGCAGAAAGAAGCTTCCCCTGCATTAAAAATAAGTTAAACTATTCAATCTATTAAAGTGTCAGTTAAAATAATCTTCACTTACTCATTAAGATAGGTTTTTAAACCAACTTAACTTCATTATCTTATACACTAGTTGCTGCAGATGAGGGCATGTGAAATAAGATGGCAGATTTTCCTAAGAAGTGTCAGAAACCTCTAGGGAAAATGGTGTGTCAAGTTAGATTGTGAAATTTTTGAAATAAAAAATAAACAGGTGGTGCTAATGGTAAAGAACTTGCCTGCCAATGCTGGAGACATGAGAGACATGAGTTCAATCCCTGGGACGGGAAGATCCTGTGGAGAAGGGAATGGCAACCCACTCCAGTATTCTTGCATAAAAAATCCAATGGACAGAGGAGCCTCGTGGGCTCCTCCATGGGATCACAGAGACGGACATGACTAAAGTGACTTAGCACACACGCAAAAAACAAAAGGAAAAAATTACACTATGGATAAGAATTACAATTTCATGTCTCATTTTTCTTAAATTCTGGTTGGCAGAAAAGAGCAAAACACTCCAGAAATCTATGATGTGCTGTTCCACCTTCCAAGCACTGCTGCCCACCTCCACCTGAAGCAGACCAGCGAGAAGCAAGTCAGTGACAATGTCTGAAAACTTCTTCTAATTTGGGGAGGGAGAAGGAAATGGCAACCCACTCCAGTACTCTTGCCTGGAAAATTCCATGGACGGAGGAGCCTGGTAGGCTACAGTCAATGGGGCTGCAAAGAGTCGGACACAGCTGAGCGACTTCACTTAAAGTAAGCAGGCAGCCAAGAGGCAAAGAGGCAGGAAGTTTTTCTGTGCTGCAGATCTGTCTTTCCCATCGCCACGTGATCCAGAGATGGAGAAGTGGTCCAGATTCATCACAGGGGTTCTCCAGGCTGGAAGGTGGGGGGCAGAGCCTGACCATGCTCACCCTGAGCTAATTAACTCCATCAACAAAAAGAACAGAAGGCAGGCAGGGAATGTGGAAAGAACAGGGAAGGAAAGAAGGCTGGCAGAGAGAATCCTGCAAAGCCTTGTCAGCGTCTTCCTCCCCCATCACAGCCAGCCAGCACCAGGGTTCAGACATTCAGGTTTCTGCTCCTTCCCCTCAATTCAGTGGGAGGACAGTGAAGGTGCCCCTGGGGAAAGGCACACAGGTTTGCTTACAGGAATAAACATGTGTGTGTACACATTTTTGTGTTTATACATCTTTAATTTACTTCTTTGGAAAGGCACATTTTGAAAATCTTTGTATTGAAAAGTCTCACTACCATCCTTCTCTTCCCCATTCATCCTGTTACCCCCATTATACATATATCTATATAGTTCTTTCCTTATTTAAGAAAGTATCGTTGCATATATACATATACACTGCCAGAGTAATAGACAGACAGGCGACTGCTTTTTCCCTTAATAACTTCAGAGCCTTCTATATCAGCATACAGAGAAACTCCACATAATCTCCCAACATGTGAATGTACCCTAACTGTCCCCTGTTCTTGACTATGTGATTTGTTTCCAGTCTATAACTATTATGAAAATGCTGCAATGAATAACTTTGTATAAGTGCCACTTCATTCACATGCAAGGTCATCTGGAGAATAATGAGCCCAAATGGGATGTCTATATCAAAGGACAAATGTGTTTGTCACAGTGACAGATTTGGCCAAACTGCTCTCTGTAAACGGAAAAGGCAATGGCACCCCACTCCAGTACTCTTCCCTGGAAAATCCCATGGACGGAGGAGCCTGGTGGGCTGCAGTCCATGGGGTTGCTAAGAGTCGGACACGACTGAGTGATTTCACTTTCACTTTTCACTTTCATGCACTGGAGAAGGAAATGGCAACACACTCCAGTGTTTTTGCCTGGAGAATCCCAGGGACTGGGAGCCTGGTGGGCTGCCGTCTATGGGGTCGCACAGAGTCAGACACGACTTAAGTGACTTAGCAGCAGCAGCTCTCTGTAAGACTGAACATTTTTTTGTTTTGTTTTGCTTTTAACTTGACAGAATGACACACCCACCTCCATCCCATGCCCCAGTAAAGATCTAAGACCAAAACGACCAATTACTATTGACCACAGCCCAATGGAGCTAATCACCAGGGCAACAGAAATGTGGAAAGATACAACTTAACAGAATGGAGCCCTTATACTGGAGTTCTGTAGGGAAGAGCAACAGGGTGAGGATCAGGAGACTCAGGCAAAGGCAGGTGCCAATGGAATCCCCCACATTTAACAGGAGTAAGACGAAAAGAACTGAATGGCATCTATGCATACTTGGCAAGTGTGCAAAAATATTACAGGAAGTAAGAAAGAACATAGAGAAGAATCATAGTAGGCAACAGTCAAATACAAATTTCCATTCTCATGAAGATTACGTGCTCTGGAATCAGACTGCATGAACATAAATCCCAGCCCTACTATAAAAAAACAATTGCCAAGACTTTGTACAAGTTACCGTACGTGTATCTCTGTGCTTTGATCTCATTGTGCATTAAATGGTGATAATTATAATCCTACCTTTAAGGTTTTCAGCAAGATCAAATGGCTTAGAAGAGTGCTCCATACATTTAGCTGTTAATTTTGTTATTAAATACATAACAAAGAAGCTGAAGAACACTTTACAGTTTTACTTTAGTAGCAGAACGCAGAACTAAGCCGTGTGCATCCAGAGGGGTGAGTGGCTGCGGCAGAGGATGCCAGAACTTCCCTCTGACTATTTCATTATTCTCAGGAAAAGAGGAAGCAAAACTCCTTCCTTAGGACTGCCCCAAACCTCAGTCTGTAGCATAAACAAAACTTAAATGATAGAGGATGGAACCTGTTGGGGTGAGATTACGGTGTCCCCAAGGTTCTTACTCTTCTTTATGCTTGTGCGTGCTAAATCACTTTAGTTGTGTCTGACTCTGCGCCCGCCAGGCTCCTGTGTCCATGGGATTCTCCAGGCAAGAATACTGGAGTGGATTGCCATTCCGTCCTCCAGGGGATCTTTCGGACCCAGGGACTTAACTGGCGTGTTGACTAGTCCCCAGGTGCCCCCAGCAGAAGCCTTCTGTGGTTGCAGGAGGGTCAAGGCAGCACCCAGGGGGTCCTATCCCAACCACAGCCTCTCTTCCTGCAGAAACTTCCCAGGAGGTTCCTTGGGGTGGTTACAGCCAGCCCTCTCTGCCCTGGCCATAACTCAAAACTGAAACAGTGTGAATTTCTCGTTCACACAAAGTTTACTTTCCTCACCTAGACCTTTGCGACAGTTAATTGTATGTGTCAGCTGGGCAAGGCTACAGTGCCTAGTTGTTTGGTCAAACATCAGTCCAGATGTCGTCCTGCAGGTATTTTTAGATGAGACTGACATTTAAAGCAGTAAACTTTAACTGTAAAAACATTGAGTCACTGTGCTGTCTGGCTGAATCTAATATAAGGTTGTAAATCAACTGTATCTTAAATTTAAAATGTAAATGAATAACGCAGTAGACTCTGAGTAAAGCAGATTACTCTCCATAGTGTGGGTGAGACTTAGCCAAAAAATGAAGGCCTTAAGAGCAATACTGAGGTTTCCCCAAGGAATTCTGCCTTGGGAAGGCAACAGAGAAATTCCACCTGAACTCCCAGCCTTCAGATGCAAAACTGCAAAGTCAACTCCGATCTGAGTGTCCAGCCCTGCCAGTCACAAGAGCCAGTTCCTTACAGTGAACCTCCCACCCTTCCTGCCTCTCCCCCTATGAAACCTACTGGTCCTGTTTCGCTGAAAAACCCAACTGTAACCCTCCATAAAAGTTTGTTGCCCTCAGAATTAAGAGTTACTGTTTGCTATTTTAAAAACATTTTGACAACTTTGGAAGAGAGACTCCCAAACAACAGGAAGTGAAACAATGACCAGTAATAATTTGATAATAAAATACATATTCATCCACAATTTTCAACCTGTCCTTGTGTTTACCACTGAAAATGCTTATGTGTTTAAATCACTGCCTCTGAAATTTAATACATTTAACGAACATTTAGGCATCTAGTATACTTGGCTCCTTCAGCCCTGGAGAAACTTTCAGTTGTTTTTCCTATCTGAATAGCACCATCTTGTGGCAAATACGTACAAAATTAGTTTCTTTGCTTAATTAACAGGCTTTATCATTATTAATAAATATAAATGTTGCTGAGAAGGAAATGGCAACCCATTCCAGTGTTCTTACCTGGAGAATCCCAGGGACGGGGGAGCTTCCATCTATGGGGTCGCACAGAGTCAGACATGACTGAAGCGACTTAGCAGCAGCAGCAGCTGAAAACCTACTCTGCACCAAGCCCTGCTGTGTTTTAGGGAAGTGGAGCCAGGATACAGAGACAGGACTCACTGCACCGGTGCTCCCGTCAGGTAACAGGTGTTCCGGAGCACTCAGGATGGACACTGCAGCAGGGAGCACTCGCATCAGGAAGGCCGAGAAGGGACGGTTTCAGGCAGTGGGAGCAGCATTTGCAAAGACACTTGAGGCACCAGAGGGCACAGCGTGTTAGGATGGCTTTGCACTTGGTGTTTAGAAGCCTCAAGTCCATATGCAGGAATGGGAGGGGGATAGGATAGTGTTAGACATCAGGGCAGACAGACAGCAGGATTGGAGAGAGTAAGGAACCTAGAATATTTGGCTCAGGACTTTGAACTTGATCCTGTGGGCAGACAGAGAGCCCCTGGCAGGTGTTAAGTAGGGGAGTGAGATGATCTGACTTGTTTTAGACAGGTTAAGATAGTTGGAGTAAGGAGATGAAGCCTGAGGGCCGTGAGGCTGTGGACAGGAAGAGTAATCAGATGAGAGGCTGCTGCAATAACCTAGGTGAGAAAGCAGAGCCCTCAACCAAGTGACAGCGAAGGCAAAAATGTGCAGGAGAGAGGAAAGCTTAGCTAAGAAGGACAGGAGAAGTCAACAGCTACAAATGAAGACGATGTCATTAAGAGGAGGGAAACTCGGAATGCCTGGAAATAGAGGGAACTGGCTGGTAGAGAGAAAGAGGATGAAGAAGTGTGTGGGGACTTCTTAGGGCTGAGCTGTTTTCCTCTTGGTCACTGGGCAGCCCTGTCTCTCTCCTACTCCCCTTTGCCCTGTGAGGAGGAGGAGAGCCACCAAATTCTTCAGGGCGTTAGGTCTCAGGGTAATGTCTGTGATGAACACTGCAGATGGTGTGGTGGCCTGTGGGACTCTGGGATTTGGCATCTTGGGAGAAAGTGAGCACAGTTGGTTTTTAGGAGGCATGGCTGCATTGTATCGGAAGAGAGCGCCCTGCTCCTGCGGTCCTGGTCTGGAGGTTTAAGAATGGAAAGAAGGCAAGGTATGGATGTTAAGTAGCCAAAGGGGCATTCTGTAGCAGGTACAGCAGACAGGCTCAACCAAATTTATGCCAACTTCCTTTTAGTGAACCTTCCCGTACTACAAGTACTAAAAGCTGTATTTCCCAGACTTCCTTAAAGCTAGGGTACTGGGTGTAACTTATGTTCTGCCAACATGTCTGAGTTAAATATGAAGGGAGGCAGAGCATGAAGCAATATTTTGCAGAGCTGCTGTGATTCAGGAGCTGGCAGCATGCTGAGCTGCAGGAGGGTTCACAGTTTTGGCAAAAGTCCCTGCTCCACTAGCCCAGTTCTGCAGGTGATGTTCCGAGGTGTTTCCAGAAACTCAACCTGGAGCCGAGCTCTTCGACTCGCCCAATGATAGTGTACATTTTGTAATATCCACCACTATATACCTTTCTGCTTAAACTAGCTTGAGTAGATTCTGTTTTCTGCAACTAAACTGTAATTGATACAGCATCCAAATCCAGGCCAGGGAACTATAGCAAGTCAGCAGCAAAACACAGCACTGCCATCTGTTTTTGTATGTTTCACTGGAAGACAGCCACACCATTCATTCCTGTATTGTCTATGGCAAATTTCACGCTAAAGAGGCAGAGGTGAGCAATTCTAGTGGGAGCCGGATGGCCCAGATGGCCCAGGATATTTATTGCCAGGACATGACAGAACAGACCTGTGCTGGTTAAGATGAGGAACATGCAGACTTTTACGTCAGACCCACACCCTGAAAATATTTTAAAATCCCCACTAGGGTGATCAATATGTTCAGGAATAGAATGGGTAGAATTTGAATCCACCTGATCTTACATTTATAACACTTACTGAAGGTCAGTTTAGTTCAGTTATCAGTCGTGTCCGACTCTTTGTGACCCCATGAACTGCAGCACGCTAGACCTCCCCATCCATCACCAACTCCCAAAGCTTACTCAAACTCATGTCCATTGAGTTGCTGATGCCATCCAACCATCTCATCTTCTGTCATGCCCTTCTCCTCCTGCCTTCAATCTTTCCTAGCATTGGAAAAGTCCAATGAGTCAGCTCTTCACATCAGGTGGCCAAAGTATTGGAGTTTCAGCTTCAGCATCAGTCCTTCCAATAAATATTCAGGACTGATTTCCTTTAGGATGGACTGGTTGGATCTCCTTGCAGTCCAAGGGACTCTCAAGAGTCTTCTCCAACACCACAATTCAAAAGCACCAATTCTTCGGTGCTCAGCTTTCTTTATATTCCAACTCTCACACCCATACATGACTACTGGAAAAACCATAGCTTTGACTAGATGGACCTTTGTGGGCAAAGTAATGTCTCTGCTTTTTAACATGCTGTCTAGGTTGGTCATAATTTTTCTTCCCAGGAGTGTGTCTTTTAACTTCATGGCTTCAGTCACCATCTGCAGTGATTCTGGGGCCCAAGAAAATAAAGTCTGTCACTGTTTTCACTGTTTCTCCATCTATTATGCCACAGTGATGGGACCAGATGCCATGATCGTAGTTTTCTGAATATTGAGTTTTAAGCCAACTTTTTCACTCTCCTCTTTTACTTTCATCAAGAGGAGCTTTAGTTCTTCACTTTCTGCCATAAGGGCGGTGTATCTGCATATTTGAGGTTATTGATATTTCTCCCAGAAATCTTGATTCCAGCTTGTGCTTCTTCCAGCCTAGCGTTTCTCATGATGTACTCTGTATACAAGTTAAACAAGCAGGGTGAAAATATACAGCCTTGACGTACTCCTTTCCCTATCTGGAACCAGTCTGTTGTTCCATGTCCAGTTCTAACTGTTGCTTCCTGACCTGTATACAGATTTCTCAAGAGGCAGGTCAGGTGGTCTGGTAGTCCCATCTCTTTAAGAATTTTCCAGAGTTTGTTGTGGTCCACACAATCAAAGGCTTTGGCATAGTCAATAAAGCAGAGGTATATGTTTTTCTGGAACTCTCTTGCTTTTTCGATGATTCAGCAGATGTTGGCAATTTGATTTCTGGTTCCTCTGCCTTTTTTAAATCCAGTTTGAACATCTGGAAGTTTACGGTTCACATACTCTTAAAGCCTGGCTTGGAGAATTTTGAGCATTACTTTACGAGAGTGTGAGATGAGTGCAATTGTGTAGTAGTTAGAGCATTCTTTGGCACTGACTTTCTTTGGGATTGGAATGAAAACTGACCTTTTCCAGTCCTGTGGCCACTGCTGAGTTTTCCAAATTTGCTGGCATATTGAGTGCAGCACTTTCACAGCATCACCTTTGAGGATTTGAAATATCTCAACTGGAATTCCATCACCTCCACTAGCTTTGTTCACAGTGATGCTTCCTCCACTTGACTTTGCATGCCAGGATGTTTGGCTCTAGGTTGGTGATCACACCATCTTCATTATCTGGATCATGAAGATCCTTTTTGTACAGTTCTTCTGTGTATTCTTGCCAGCTCTTCTTAATATCTTCTACTTCTTAGGTCCATACCATTTCTGTCCTTTATGGTGCCCATCTTTGCATGAAAGGTGAGTTGTCATTGATTTATTCTTTGGGGGAGTTCCATAGAATCCATAAGGATGGAGAAGGCCCAGTCTAAATGAAAGGATTAATTGTATCAACTATTACCCATTGATACTTACTAGAGTCAAAGTAAACCAGGGCCTATGTTGTCCACTTTAGGTTCCAGCTCTGGCATTAGAAAGGTTAGGCATCTTCAGGGGTCTGGCACCCTGCGTCTTCCCTGCACAGCACTCATGACAGTTAATTACTATGGTGTGAGTATCTGCTTAGGTTCTCATCTTTCTCATTAGCCTGTAAACTCTACTGGGGTAACACCAAATCTTTCTTGTCCCTGTATCTCCAGAGCCTTGTAACAGTCAGCATTCAACAATACCTTTTGAATGAACGAATGAATCATAAAATTCCACATATAAGATTAACAGTTTTTCAGGTTGAGGGACACCCAAACACAACTCTTTAACATCCTTATTATACAAATTATTGACCCAATCAGAATACGGACATGCTGCAGTCTATGGGGTCGCAAAGAGTTGGACATGACTGAGCGACTGTACAACAAATTTTATCTCCAGATTGAGTAAAGCATGTCTCCTCCACCTGCCAATTATACCCTGCTCATATCTCTTATAAAACGCACTGCACTGTACTTTTAACTTGCCTTCCTTGCTGGTCTGGAAGGTAGCTTCCACCTTATTTCCCCAGACTTCTCCACCATGGAAAATGGCACCATCGATCTGCCCAGTCACCTCAGCCAGACACCTCAGGAATCACTGACATTGTCCCTTCCATTCCTACACTTTCACTTCTAAGCTGTCACCAAGTCAACCTGCAAAAGACATCTCAAAATGTTCCACTTCCTCCTTCATTGCATTTTCATTCTACATCAATATCTTTCCCCTAGTCCACTACACTGCTCCTTCCTAACTGGTCTTCTATGGCCACTCTTGGTCAGTCTAATTCATTCTCCACTCAGCAGCCACACAATTTTAAGCTATGCTTTTTCCAGTAGTGATGTATGGATGTGAGAGTTGGACTATAAAGAAAACTGAGTGCTGAAGAAATGATGCTTTTGAACTGTGGTGTTGGAGAAGACTCTTGAGAGTCCCTTGGACTGCAAGGAGGTCCAACCAGTCCATCCTAAAGGATATCAGTCCTGGGTGTTCACTGGAAGAACGGATGCTGAAGCTGAAACTCCAATACTTTGGCCACCTGATGCAAAGAACTGACTCATTGGAAAAAGACCCTGAAACTGGGAAAGACAGGAGGAGAAGGGGATAAAAGAGGATGAGATGGTTGGATGGCATCACCGACTCGATGGACATGAATTTGATCAAGCTCCAGGAGTTGGTGATGGGACAGGGAAGCCTGGCGTGCTACAGTCTATGGGGTCCCAAAGAGTCTGACACGACTGAGCGACTGAACCGAACAACCCTCCAATGGCTTCCCACTGCTCTTAGAATCAGAATTTCTTAATATGGCAAAGGATGCCCTTCATGATCTGACTCCTTCAGCTCCAAGCTCATCTCATGCTTCTTTCTCCTCTGCTCCCCCAGTTCCCTACACGTGGGTTTTGTTTTATTTCTCAAACTTGCTCAGCTTTCTCCTATCACAGGATCTAGGGAACTATTTTATTGAAATTTTGAAATATGAGTTATATGACAATATATTTCTTATTAGAGAACTTGAATACAGTATTGTAGGCTAGCCAACATTCTACTGGAGGTAAATAATCAAAAATTTCAAATAGTAGGGAATGGCAACATAAACTATGCCATACTATTCACATGACGAACTCTGTGAAATCATTACAGTGTTTACAAATGTTATGAATTATTTTAACAACATGAGAAAACTTTAATAACATATAAGAAATTTTAATGATCCTGTACTATGATCTTAGCTTTGTAAAAACAAACTACAGAGAATACAGATTGGAAAGAAGTACATCAAAAAGGTAACATTGTTTATCTGTGTATGGTAGATGTATGGATGTAATCTGGGAAAAAAAATTTTTTTTTTTTTTTTAGGAAATATGTTGTTCTCTAGGTTTTGTATTTCTAAACAGAGGTCATGTTAACCTGATGCCCCAGAGAGTATATTCCTTAGGTGCCACACGTGCACATTTTGGATGGGTTTAACCCACATCCAGGTTTAACTCTGCTTGACCTCCCCCTTTTTTTTTTTTAAACCTATATACAAATTTCTAATAGTTGGGGTTTTCTAACTCTAAACCGAATAGTGGTCCTCCAATATTCCACTGAACAACACACACAGCAGAGGACAGAGTATTCATTTCCACAGTACCTAAAACAGATCCTTGAGCAAGTAAATGTTAAATTACTTTAAAAAACTGCTTCTATCAAGGGTTTCCTGGTGACTCAGTGGTATAAAGAATCCACCTGCCAATGCAGGAGGCATGGGTTCAATCCCTGGTCAGGGGAAGACCAGGATTCCACACTCCTTGGAAAAACTAAGCCCATATGCACAACTATTAAGCCTGTGCTCTAGAGCCCAGGAGCTGAAACTACTGAAGCCTTAATGCTCTAGAGCCTGTGTTCTGCAGCAAGAGAAACACCAGGAGAAGCCCATAGGCCACAACCAGAGAGCAGCCCCGGCTCACCGCAACTAGAGAAAGCCGAGGCAGCCACGAAGATCCCACACAGCCAAAAATAAATAAATGGAACAATTAAAAAAAAAACTGCTTCTGTCAGGTAGAAAAACAAAAAAGCACAAGCTGATCTTCCCCTGCAGAGCCTGCCTCTTTTCTCAGCTGCTAAGATGCTCCATGCTAATGAGTGCTGTCTGATCAAGGAGAAGCCTAGGGCAGGAGTTCTGATCCCAACTTCCCTCAAGGCTTCCCTTTATCCCTCCTACTCATTCCATGTTCCAAATCCCTTTACTTTGAATTTTTATTTAATCTTCTACCATAAATATTTATTCAAACATCTGAAATCCCAATTCTGACATGAGAAAGTTTTTTCTAGTCTTTTAAAAGAGAGGAAGGTAGGATATACACTACTGATAATATCACAGAACTAGCTGCTTGGGATTAAAATAGAAAATAAATATTATAAATTAAATGATCTTTTATTCCCCAACAGCTTTTTGAGAAGATGAAAATATTGCTTTTTATTTCCATTCCCACATATTTTAAAAAGAGAACTGAATTTTGTTATGCAAGCTTGATATTCTGTGGTACTGGCTGAGTCACTACACAACTTAAAAATGCATATAATAACCTCTGAACAAGCACCTTCATTTATCTTCTTCCTGTTATGATGACCTGCTTCTGGAACCATTCAACAAGGCTCCAAGTCAGAGATTACTGCTTCCCACTGAAGAGAAGAAATTGGAAAAGAAAAAAACTTGCATATTCTTTCCAGTAAATGGAGGATTTTCCTTTCATTTTCTATATTTCAAAAGGAGAACTGGCCTTAAAGTGCAAATCTTCTCCAAAACAGAAACATTTTACAAAAACGCAAACTGTACATTTTATCAAAATGAGACTTGGGAGAAAAATGCTTGTGCTCTTTTAATATTAGAGAGCTTTAGCAACCAATGATTTAAAAGTGCCATCAGCTTCATGGGATATTAGAGAGTACTGTTCAGTATCTAACAGCCACTGACCCAGACAGTCAGGGTCGAGAAGACGTTACCAGGACTAAGGCAGTAATCCTTGAGAAAGCCGGAACAGGGGAATGGGTAAAGGTGTACAGCCTGCGACAGTCGAGCAGAGACCCCTGCAGGCAAGGAGAATGGAAGCAAAATCAGAGCCACTCCAGCCAAGTGAGCAGGGTGGGGAAGCTGGAGAGATCCCCATGAAAGCAGTCAGGGGTGTGATGACACAGGGTCTGTAGCCACAGTCAGAGTTTTGTTTTTATGATTCTGATGAGAAGCCACCAGAAGGTTCTGAAGAGAGGGGAAAGCTCTGACTAGATATTTCTAAAAATAGCTGCTGTCTGGAGAAACGCTGAAGACAAGAGCAAGGGTAGAGGCCGGAAGACGTGATCAGTCGTCACAGTCTTCCGAGTACAAGAGGACTGTGGTTTGCGTTAGAGAGGGCGTAACGTATGATCGGCTTTGAGCTATCTTTTCAAGGCAGAGTCAACAGTTTGCTGGATGCTTGGATGTGGGGTCTGAGCTGAAAAAAGGAATCAAATGACAACCCCTAGACTTGCAGCCTCACTGGATGGCAGTAACATTTCCTGTGATTAGGAAGGTAAATGAGAGGAGAACGGAAGAGAGGACTGAGTGGGTGCCTGTCAGTAATTCTTCTGAAACACACTAAATTTAAATGCCCATCAGACTTCCAAGTGGAGATGCTAAGCTAGATACTAGATGTGAATCTAGAGCTCAGGAGAGAAGTGAAGCTACAAAGAAAAATCTGAAAGTCATCAGCTTATAGATGGTATTTACAGTCATGAAATATGCCTTGGGATAGAAATTGCCTTGGGAGAAAGTATGGTTCAAAAGGGAATCTGGCCAAGAACCAAACACCGTAGCAGTCTAACGTGTGGTAGCTGAGAAGAAGAGAAACCTGGAAACATAGCAAGAGTGGCCAGGGAGGCGGAAGGACATTCAGAAAGTGGCGGTGAGCTGAGTGCCACATGCAGGAAAAAATATCGAGGAGGAGGGAGCAGATAACTAATTCATAGGAGGTGAAAACTCGCACAGATAACTGATTTATCAGGAGGCATTTGTTAAATGAATAAATTTAAAAAATATCACAGGGAGCAAATGACTCTATAGATGAAGTGCAAAACATCCAACACAAAGCTGGACATCTGAGGAATAGTCACTTTGCTTCAGGAGGAGGTAAGTCTGTATCTGCTCATCTACTTTTTTATTTCAGTGAGTTGCTTAACTCCATCTGTAACCAACACATTACTTAAGATGTTAAAATGGGCCACATTTTTAAGGATTTTTAAAGTTTACTGCCATGAAAAACTGGATAGGTCCTAACAAACAATACTGAAAACGAGCTCACCGCTGCCAGCCCTAAGTCTTTTCATCCAAATTAGCTTTTGGACAAGGTCCCAAATAAGCAAACCAAAACCAAAACTTTCAGCACAGACTCAAGCGTGCCTGGCGGAGGCTCCCACCAGGAGAACTTTTAAAGCCTTCTGAAACGCTGGGCTCTTTGCTTAGGATTCTGAGATTTCTTTTAAAAAAAATAATAATAAATAGGTTTTATAGTCAAAATGAAGCTTCAAGAAAGGTAGAGTTGCGAGAGGGACCCTCCCCTCAGAGGAAGGCGACTCAGCCGAAAGGACGGCCGGCTCCCCGACCCCCGGCTCCCCGAGGTGTCCGCCCGCCCGGCCCCAGACCTCCCGGAACCCGGCCCACCCAAGCGGACGCCGGCTACTTGCCGGGTAGGCGCGCTGCTCCGAGCCCCGCGGCGACGTCTTCCTCGCCCGCCTAGCGCTCCACGACTTCCGGTGGGCGGGGGTCGAGAGGGCCGGCGGGCGGCGCGGACCCGCCCCACGCCCGCGGCACGAGCGCGGCGCGCGGAAGTCCGGGGGCCGGCGCGTCCCGCCCCTTGGGGGCGCGCCGCCACTTAGCCGTCTGCGGGTCCACCCCGCCCGCGGGGAGGCTGGGGTGCATCAGGCTGGAAGTCTTCGGCTGGCGGTGGGAAAGAGCCGGCCGGGACAGCGAAGGAGAGGAGCTCGCGCAGGGGAGTTCAGCCCGCGCTGCTGCCTTGTTGTTATTGTTTTTTAAAGGCCCACGAGAGCCGACTCGGAGGTTAGGACGGAAGAAGGACTCTACTGTCTTCCCTGCAGACCTGGGCTCTGGGGTGGGAGCTGCAGCCGCGGCCTCTGCGCCTACCCAGCGCGCCCGAACACTGAGCCTGCAGCAAGCCCCGGGGCTCCCAACAGAAGCCTCTAGATGCTATAAAGGAAGGAAACAGCCAGTCTCACCCAAACTCTGTAAGACCCTCCTCGAGGTACAGCGACTCTCCAGTTCCTCCAAGTTGGTCCCTTGACTTTCCCTATCTCTTTGGGGTTCTCTCACTGACTGCTGCAGCAATCAGCCACATCCCTGGTTAGGGACGGTGGCGCATCAGTAACCACCCCCCTTCCCCCAAACGCACACATGCCAGGCCGAAAGCCACCTTGAGAAAGATTCTTTTCTCAGATCTGTATTGCAGCCGAAACGCCACTGAATGTTTAGGAAGAACAAAAAAACAACCAAGTAATCTAAGACTTTGACAGTGTGGATCACAGTAAACTGTGGACAATTCTGAAAGAGATGGGAATACCAGACCACCTGACTTGCCTCTTGAGAAATCTGTATACGGGTCAGGAAGCAACAGTTAGAACTGGACATGGAACAGACTGGTTCCAAATAGGAAAAGGAGTACGTCAAAGTGGTATATTGTCACCCTGCTTATTTAACTTATATGCAGAGTACATCATGAGAAACGCTGGGCTGGAAGAAGCACAAGCTGGAATCAAGATTTCTGGGAGAAATATCAATAACCTCAGATATGCAGATGACACCACCCTTATGGCAGAAAGTGAAGAGGAACTAAAAAGCCTCTTGATGAAAGTGAAAGAGAGTGAAAACGTTGGCTTAAAGCTCAATATTCAGAAAACGAAGATCATGGCATCCGGTCCCATCACTTCATGGGAAATAGATGGGGAAACAGTGTCAGACTTTATTTTTGGGGGCTCCAAAATCACTGCAGATGGTGACTGCAGCCATGAAATTAAAAGACGCTTACTCCTTGGAAGGAAAGTTATGACCAACCTAGAGAGCATATTCAAAAGCAGAGACATTACTTTGCCAACAAAGGTCCATCTAGTCAAGGCTATGGTTTTCCAGTGGTCATGTATGGATGTGAGAGTTGGACTGTGAAGAAGGCTGAGCGCTGAAGAATTGATGCTTTTGAACTGTGGTGTTGGAGAAGACTCTTGAGAGTCCCTTGGACTGCAAGGAGATCCAACCAGTCCAGCTGAAGGAGATCAGCCCTGGGGTTTCTTTGGAAGGAATGATGCTAAAGCTGAAACTCCAGTACTTTGGCCACCTCATGTGAAGAGCTAACTCACTGGAAAAGACTGATGCTGGGAGGGATTGGGGGCAGGAGGAAAAGGGGACAACAGAGGATGAGATGGCTGGATGGCATCACTGACTCGATGGACGTGAGTCTGAGTGAACTCTGGGAGTTTGTGATGGACAGAGAGGCCTGGCGTGCTGCAATTCATGGGGTCGCAAAGAGTCGGACACGATTGAGCTACTGAACTGACTGAACTGAATCTAAGACGATGAAAAGCCAGATACATAATCCTACCATCTCTCTCTCAGGCTTCCAATCGTAATCATACCCAAAGACCCCAAGTCAGAAATCACATACACCACCACCACCCCACTTCCCCCACCCTGTATGCAGGCCCATTTCAGGCAATCCCTACTCACTGATGAAGGAGGAGAAGTCCATTACAAAACCTCAGAGAAGACAATGAATAGTAAACTGGAATTGAAGGCCCATACCTGGATCTTCAGGGCTTCCCTGGTGGCTCAGCTGGTAAAGAACCCCCTGCAATTTATGAGACCCAGGTTCCATCCCCTGGAGGAGGGAACCCACCCCAGTATTCTTGCTTGGAGAATCCCATGGACAGAGGAGCACCTGGATCTCAGAGGCTTACTACATACAGGTAGGGCTAGGTTATTTTCTCTCCTTCTCCCCACTACCTAACATCAATCAGGATGGGCCATCGAAGGTGGCACCGGCAGACTGTTTACTTGGTGAAATGCCCTATTAAGCCTATGTCAACACAATTCATTATCCACTGACAGCTGGGTTTTCCTCCATCCTCTGTTTCAAATAGTGGCCTCCCTGTTCCTAACCCTGGTACTTTTGTTGCCTTTTCTCTGGCAATCTCCCTTTGTCAACTGACAAACTTGACCATTGTCTCCTCCAGATACTCAATGTCCTTGATGTTAACAACCCAGGAGACTTCATGCTCATCCAACTTGTTAAAATTCTCTTTCAGGTTTTTCCTGCCTGTTCCTCTTCCTCTGGCAGCCCTTTAAATCACTGCTTTCCAAACCTTTTCATTGAAATACCATTAATGACAAAGGTGATAAACATTTACTTCCCCATTCACCACCCACATTACACGCATAAATTAACTATGCATAAATGAACCTAAAGTGACTCATGTCAAGGACAAATTGAATTGTCTCATTTTAGGTTTTAAGTTGCTCCAAATTCTGCATTGTTCTTCATAAATATTCACATGCTGTACTAAAATTTCAAATTGGTTACAAGTTTAAGTTTTCTTCTCAAATTATCCAGTACAGGTTTCAAGAAAACACACCTATCACTTATGCCACAAGTATGAATTATTTAGTGTCTTCTATGTGCTAGGCCAACCTAAATAGCATATTGAAAAGCAGAGACATTACTCTGCGAACAAAGGTCTGTCTAGTCAAGGCTGTTTTTCCAGTGGTCATGTATGGATGTGAGAGGGGCTGTGAAGAAAGCTGAGCGCCAAAGAATTGATACTTTTGAACTGTGGTGTTGGAGAAGACCCTTGAGAGTCCCTTGGACTGCAAGGAGATCCAACCAGTCCATTCTGAAGGAGATCAGCCCTGGGTGTTCTTTGGAAGGAATGATTCTAAAGCTCAAACTCCAGTACTTTGGCCACCTCATGCGAAGACTGACTCATTGGAAAAGACTCTGATGCTGGGAGGGATTGGGGGCAGGAGGAGAAGGGGACGACAGAGGATAAGATGGCTGGATGCCATCACTGACTCAATGGACTGAGTCTGAGTGAACTCCAGGAGCTAGTGATGGACAGGGAGGCCTGGCGTGCTGCAATTCATGGGGTTGCAAAGAGTAGGACACGACTGAGCGACTGAACTGAACTGATGTGCTAGGCACTACGGATACAATGTGAACAAGACAGACATTGCCCAGTCCTCACAGAGCTTTTGCAGTCTAGAGCAGGAGACAGACAAGGGGCGCTGTTTACAATTTCAGATCTACTCACTGAAAAGCATGAATGAATGAATGGAAGAAAGCAGAGTAAAGTGCTAATTAAGTCAGTAAAGAGATGGCTTCTCTGACATGTAGGGTGTTTTTCCTGTGGCTTCACACCCCTGAAACCCTTGGCATTCCTTGCTGACGTTTTCAGGATGTTGATCCACTGTCCTCTTTCACTTACTCTACCATTTCCCGGGATATCTTACGTATGTCCAGCAGACTCACCTCAGTCAGTAAGGGCATAAATGATTTGTACATGATTAATGAACTTGACCTCATTGACATAGATAATTATGGCACGATGCAATTTCAGAATATTCTTTTCAGATACATACAGAACATTAACAAAATCAGATCATATTTTTGGCCACTGAGAAAGTCTCCACAAAGCAAAATCAAATCAAATCAAAAGATTGAAAAAAAGTGAATATATACACTAACCACTAATCTGCACTAAAAGCAAAAAGAAAAACAAGAAAAGCTCCTGTATGCTTGGAAATTAAAAGGCAGACTTCAAAATATACCATGGATCATGAGATCACAACATGACTCATCAAGTATTTTGATTTGAATATTACTAAAAATGCTAAGTATCAAAACTTGCTGGATACAGCTAAAACAGGAGAGGAATTTCTATTCCTAAACACACGTCAGAAAACAAAGCAGGGAGTCACTTATCTGAACCACAACATCAGGCAATCGGGGAGCAAACTGTTCTCTTCCAGCCACCTTAGGCCCCGTGGGGGCCTGCTGGGAACAGGACTTTTAAAACGACAAATACGTCTGGCAGGCTGTGGTTCAAGGCCATCTTTGCTGGCTATTAGCAGGGTCTACGGAGCCAGAGGGAACACACAACTCTATTGAAAATTGAAGGTGTATATGCTCAAAATGAACTGAATTCTATCTAGGCAAGAGATGTGCTTATGTGTACAAAGCAAAGCACACACACAGTGATGCCTGGAGGAAAACCTAATAAAACTAGAGTAATCTGGGAAAAGATAACATGCTCATGGAAACAGTGGCATGGCTCCTGCCAAATTCCAAAGCAACCTTCTTACAAAGGCCACTGGACACAGAATCCATGTGATGCTGTACTCGTCAAGGATTTAAACTTATTGAAAAGTAAATCAATAAAAGCGTGGTTAAAAAAAAAAAAATCAGAGAGAAAAAAAACCCCAGGGAATGAAATCCAAATAAAAAGACAGAAAAAACAAAAATAAGGCCAGAAATTAAAAAAACAGGAAAAAGTAACAGAGGACCAACAAGAGCAAAATGTAGTTCTTTGAAAAAGATTAATAAAATGAATAAACCACTGGTAAAACTAAGTAGGAAAAAAACAAGATACAGATAACAGTATTAGAAATGAAAAGGAAATATCACCAGAGGTCCTAAGACATTTAAAATGTGAAAGGTATTAACAGCTTTGTCCCTATCAACTAGGTGAGATAAACTGGGAGAGGCAGTTGTCCATGCATCTCTTATGTTCCTCTGTCTTAATGAGTATGTGCGAGATCCTGGCTACCATTTACCTGAGCCATTTCTCAGGGCAGCATTTACAGTGGGCAACCATGAGATATGAGGCACAGTCACCCTCCACAGAGAACAAGCAAGCTTACTGCTTGCTGTTAAGAGTGGTGAATTCCTTAAGCTCAGATGTGACCCAGACCCACTGCATGTGTAGCATCGACTTGGACCTCATGCCACTCCCAGGGGACTTCTGAGTAAGAGGAATCACTGCAAATACGCTGAAAGTAGTGTTGCTTGCTGTGTCACGAGCAATAAAACCTTTTTTTCTGATCCAGGAGTTTTGTGTCTTCTGCCAGAATCCATCAAACAGTAACAGGCATTGTATGTGGGTAAAATCAAATCCCAGACCTGACAAAATGGATAGGAAGGACTTCCAGTGATTCCGAAGATACCACCAAATTCTCTCCCCTCAAAACAAATGTAAACTGGACCAAACAATTAAAAACTATCACTTGGGGGTTCTGGAAATTAACCAAATTCAAACAAGTTGATAATCATTTATTCACTTTGAAAAATCCTGCTGAATTCTGGGTTGGAATCTGTGGCATTCTTGGCAGGAACTAACTGTTCTCATCTCCTGACCCTCGTACACGCCTCAGCTTTGTTGGGGCAACAGCGCCACCACGGTGAGGCCAACAAGGCCAGGAGCCCAAATTCTGCTCTCAGTCAAGTCCACACCTTGTGTGCTGTCATAAAAACTGCAAACTTGGGAGGACATAAATGGGGAAAGCTCACAGCTGTTAGCCTGAAGTCATGGCCCATGTGAGGTGCACAGCAGACCAGTGGACTAGCCAAAAATCTACAGGGAGATGCTGGAGATGAGAAAGCCCACTGAGGGTCAAGGTCAGCTTATCACTTACCTTTGCAAGACTGGGAGGTTACATGTACACAGGGAGAAACATGCCTGCCCCTGCAGATATGTGCATTTGAACCCTGGTTCTAGCACCAACTGTCTGACCTTTGGCAAGTCAGTTTAATCATTCTGTGTGTCAGTTGCTTAATCTGTGAACTGGGAAAGAGCAGTGTTGAGAGGAACACATAAATTATATTGAATGTAGAACATAGTGCAGCAGGCACATAGTATTACTCAAGTGTTTCCTGTTCAGTTCAGTAGCTTGGTCGTGTCCGACTTTTTGCCACCCCATGGACTGCAGCACGCCAGGCCTCCCTGTCCATCACCAACTCCTGGAGTTGACTCAAACTCATGTCCACTGAGTCGGTGATGCCATCCAACTGTCTCATCCTCTGTCGTCCCCTTCTCTGGCCTTCAATCTTTCCCAGCATCAGGGTCTTTTCCAATGAGTCAGCTCTTCGCATCAGGTGGCCAAAGTACTAGAGTTTCAGCATCAGTCCTTCCAGTGAATTTTCAGGACTGATTTCCTTTAGGATGGACTGGTTGGATCTCCTTGCAGTCCAAGGGACTCTCAAGAGTCTTCTCCAACACCACAGTTCAAAAGCATCAATTCTTCAGGGCTCAGCTTTCTTTATAGTCCAACTCTCACATCCATACATGACCACTGGAAAAACCATAGCCTTGACTAGATGGACCTTTGTTGGCAAAGTAATATCTCTGCTTTTTAACATGCTGTCTAGGTTGGTCATAACTTTTCTTCCAAGAAGCAAGCGTCTTTTAATTTCATGGCTGCAG
>NW_011495037.1:1145402-1149791 GCF_000754665.1 Bison bison bison
CTCAGCTTTCTTTATAGTCCAACTCTCACATCCATACATGACCACTGGAAAAACCATAGCCTTGACTAGATGGACCTTTGTTGGCAAAGTAATATCTCTGCTTTTTAACATGCTGTCTAGGTTGGTCATAACTTTTCTTCCAAGAAGCAAGCGTCTTTTAATTTCATGGCTGCAGTCACCATCTGCAGTGATTTTGGAGCCTGAGAAAATAAAGTCTGTCACTGTTTCTACTGTTTCCCCATCTACTTGCCATGAAGTGATGGGACCAGATGCCATGATCTTCACTTTCTGAATGTTGAGCTTTAAGCCAACTTTTCACTCTCCACCTTCACTTTCATCAAGAGGCTCTTTAGTTCTTCTTCACTTTCTGCCATAAGGGTGGTGTCATCTGCATATTTGAGGTTACTGATATTTCTCCTGGCATTCTTGATTCCAGCTTGTGCTTCTTCCAGCCTAGCATTTCTCATGATGTACTCTGCATAGAAGTTAAATAAGCAGGGTGACAATATGCAGCCTTGACGTACTCCTTTCCCTATCTGGAAACAGTCTGTTGTTCCATGTCCAGTTCTAACTGTTGCTTCGTGACCTGCACACAGATTTCTCAACAGGCAGGTCAGGTGGTCTGGTATTCCCATCTCTTAAAGAATTTTACAGTTTGCTGTGATCCACACAGTCAAAGGCTTTGGCGTAGTCAATAAAGTAGATGTTTTTCTTGAACTCTCTTGCTTTTTCGATGATCCAGCAGATGTTGGGAATTTGATTTCTGGTTCTTCTGCCTCTTCTAAATGCAGTTTGAACATCTGGAAGTTCACGGTTCATGTACTCTTAAGCCTGGCTTGGAGAATTGTGAGCATTACTTTACTAGCATGTGAGATGAGTGCAATTGTGCGGTAGTTTGAGCATTCTTTGGCATCGCCTTTCTTTGGGATTGGAATGAAAACTGACCTTTTCCAGTCCTGCGGCCACTGCTGAGTTTTCCACGTTTGCTGGCATATTGAGTGTAGCGCTTTCACTTTGTTTGTTTACTATTACTACTTCTCAAAATGTGTTTTAAAAACACTTGCATCAGCTTTCTGGGGAGGTGTCCAAGATTCAGTCCAGGTGTACTGAATCAAAGTCTTACGGTCATGGGAAAGAACTTGAGAAAGATGTTTTTTTACAAGTTGACTAGGTGATTCTTATACCACCAATATTTGAGAACTATTGTTTTTAGGTAAGATTTATAGTTTTCTGCTTGGAGTCTTTGTCCATGTGCCTTGTAGGTACAAACTATAGTATTTATTTCAGTATCCTCACTGCGGGGCACACAGTAGGTAGTCAAACGTCTATTAAGTAACAGCTTTATTAAAGTCAGTCAACATCTAGCTCTGCAACTCCCACCATGCAGAATAAATTACAAATTAGGCTTGGAATTTAAACCTTTGCACTAATATATAAAAAAGCTAAAATTACTCTTATAGAGCACTGATTCTTTAATAAAACTTTGTGAATCATAAACTCCCAAGAATGTGATAAACACTATAAACTCTCTTCAGAAGACTAAAGATATGTTAAAACTTGCAAATAATTTTAAGGGGTTTACCTCAGGTTAAAAAAAAAATCTCATATAAAAACTGACTTATAAAAACTCTCATGTAAAAACTTTGTTTCTTAAAACAAAACACTAGGTTCTTATTTATCATTGAATCCCTATTACTAGAAAAAAGGATAGACAGAGCATATTTGGCACTAAATAAGTATTTGTTTAATGAATAAATGGGTCACTGGCCAAAGGATGTTATCATCTGGAACCCCTTGAGTCACCCAAGGCTGATGTACAATAGGGAATGAAAGCACAGAGACTGTGTATCTTACTCATGACTTAGTTGTAACCTCGAACTTCTACAAGTGGGAAATAAAAAAACAGGTCATTTGGACCAGTGTTTCCACTTAAGATGAAACATGAGGAAACACAATAAATACCTTAAGACGTAAGACAGAACTTACCCTGTCAAATTCAGGAAGTTTGTACCCTCACTCCAGGGTAGAGCCCTTGGGCTCTAGTCTAGAGCAACAGGTGTCTCACCTCTTTTGGTGGATACCAAACCCAACCTTTGTCTTTCCAACTCTTGTTGATGAAAATACAACTCTGCTTCTAAACTCATTTCTCTAGATTGGTAGCCACCAGATGGCAAGAGAGGCTTTACTATTAATATTTCCTGAACTCAAACTAGCAAACAAGAAATCATAAAAAGCTGAAATTAATGAAACAGACATTAAATATATACCAAGGAAAACAATGGAAATAGTGCCTCTTGTATATATACAATGATTACTCAGCCATAAGAAAGAATGAAATCTTGCCATGTGCGCAACTGGTAGATGGGATAAAGCAGTGAGTCAAACAGAGAAAGGCAAATACCGTATTTTACTTATATGTGGAATCCAAAAAACAAGTGAACAAACGAAACAGAAATAGGCATAGATACAGGTAATAAGCAGGTGGTTGTCAGAGGGAAGAGGGGCGGAGGGATGAATAAACAGGTGAGAGAAATTATGGGGCACAAATTTCCATACAAAATAAATGAGTCTCTGGGATGAAGTGTACAGTGTGGGGAATACAGTCAATAATAACAGGACGTGTTTGTATGGTGAGAGTGGGCAGCTAGACTCATCATAATGACCGTTTTGCAATGTACAGAAATACTGGATCACTATGCTGTGCGCCAGGATTGGGCATAGTGCTGTAGGACAGCAACCAAACCGTCTCATAGAAAGAGGTCAGATCTGTGGTCACCAGAGGCAGAGATGTCGTTCTCGGGGGCAAGGGGGGACTGAATGAAGGTGGGCAAAAGGCATAAACTACCAGTTAAGATAAATAAGCACTAAGAATGTAAAGTACATGATCAACATAATTAACATTGCTGTATATTATACATGAAAGTTGCTAACAGAATTGTTAAGAACTCATAAGAATTCTCATCACAAAAATTTTTTAAAAATTAAAAAAAATTTTTATTATATATCTACATGAGATGATGGATGTTCTCTGAAATTACTGTGGTAATCATTTCACAATGTATGTAAGTCAAATCATTCTGCTATACACCTTAAATTTATACAGTGCTGCATGTCAATTATATTCCAATAAAAAGGGGAAAAAATACCATCTTTGGATTAATAAAAAAAATAAAAGTGATAAGCCTCTGGTAAGACTGGTCAAGTAAAAAAGAAAGAAGATACAAATATCTTACACAGTGGTATAAATTTGTATATTACATATAGCAGTATTAGGAATGAAAAGCAGGACATCAGTACAGATCTGGCATAAAATTTAAAAAGGAAGGAATAATATTGTGCTAATAAATTTGAAAATGTAGATGAAATGGACAGACTTTCAGGAATATTCCATTTATCAGTATTACATATTAATAGAAAGTCTTACTAATTAAAAAAAAAAATGAAGTCGGCATCCCACAAAAACCACACCAGACTCCAACCAAGCAAACTTCACCTTAGATTTGTAGTAAAACATTTAAGGAAGAGTAATGTAAATGTTATGAAGCTCCTCCAGAAACTAGGAAAAGAAATCCACTCTCTAACTTACTGTATATGGATATGTAATCTTGATAAACAAACCAAATCCAGTTATCAAAAACTAGTATCACATCATGAACTAGACTTGTTTTACTTCAGAAGAAGGTTGGTTTAATAATAGGAAAGCAATTCTCTGACCACATAAAAAGAATAAAGGTGGCAAACAATCAGTTTCCTCAATAAATTCAGAGAAAAAGTTTTTGATAAAATTCAACAGCCTTTAGATCATAAAAAATTCTTTGCAAACTAAGAATATAAGGGAAATCTCCCTTAGTAAAAATATCATAAACTGTCTATGGATACCTTGAAAGCATGCCTAGAGAACAGAAACAAAACAAGAATGTCTGAAATGGCTTCTATTCAACATGGTAGTGGAGGTCTCTGCAAATGTAATTAGACAAGTAAAACAAAAAGAAAGGTGTGAGAAACAGGAAGACAAATCTGTCCTCACTTGCAGATGATACAACTATATACAGAAAAGTCCAAAAGAATATACAAATTACGAGAATTGAGAAAAGAATTTAGCAAAGTGCTGAATAGAAGAATCAATCTGAAAGTTGTGTTTCCACGTATCAGCAACAAATGAAAAATAAGCAATTTAAGGATTATAATAGCATGAAAAAATAAAAAAACAAGATTAACTTAACAAAAGTATACGGAACTCATCTATGAATAAGATTATAAATCTTTATCAAAAGCTCTAAGGACCATAATAATCCAAAGAGGTTCATTCAATGGAAAATGCACTGTTAAAAAGAGGAAACTGTTCATACACTAAATACAATTTTTAATCAAAATTCTAACAGATTTTGT
>NW_011495037.1:1149891-1165464 GCF_000754665.1 Bison bison bison
AAAATTTTATTTTGAAATTTGTGCAACTCTGAACTTTGTTTCAAAGTGTAAAGAACAGATTACAGCCAATATCTTAAAGAACAAGGTAGAAACATTTGTTTTACCAATATCAAGAACTGTTAAAGCTTTAGTAATTAAGATAGGACGTTACTGGTGTATGACCAAATGTTAATGGAATAAAACAGAGCCCAGAAATAGACTCAGATAAATATGGGCACTTAACAGATCAAAGATTTGGCATGGCAAATCAACAGAGAGATGAGTTTTTAAGGGGTGAGGGAACGAACCTGTACACCTACCTTATCCCAAACACAAAATTCAATCCAAGCAGAAGACAAAACGATCATATGTTAGAATATAGTACAGAAGACACTCATGACCTCAGGATAGAGAGGTATTTAACAACACATTAAAACACCAACAAGAAGGGAAAAGACTGGTGTATTTCATTAGAAGCAGAAAGATAAATACAAACTGTGATAAGTTTTTTGAAGTAGTTATAACCAAAAGATTAATCTCCTGAATATATAAAGGAATCCCGTTAATCAAGACATTCAGTTTTTTTAAATGGGCAAAATATCTGAACAAGGACTTCACGAAGAGGAAATCCATGTGGTAGACAAACCTGTGAGGAAAAAAATAACCTCATAGAAGTATGAAGCAACAATGAGGTTTGACAGCAGTTTCTTTAAAAATATATACATATATCTAGAAAAATAACTGAAAAACATGAAAATGGATAACAGACTTCTGGGTGGGTCTTATTCCTCGAGTCACTTCTCAAATTCTTTCTTTCTTTCTTTGGCTGCACCGGGTCCTAGTTGCAGCATGTGGGATCTAGTTTCCTGACCAGGGACTGAACCCAGGCCAGGCCCCCTGCGTTTGGAGCATGGAGTCTCAGCCACTGGACCGCCAGGGAAGCTCCTCTCAAATTCTTAAGTGTTGCTTTAACAGCATTACAAACCCAGGAGATTTTGTAAAGTTTTAAAAGTCTAACAGCACAAACGTGGAACTTTCCACTGTTACTGGTAAAAGCACTAATTGATACTATTGCTTTAAAAAGTTAGATTTAAGCAAACATTCCACTCGTAGATGTATCCTCAAGAAAGTCATTCAGTCCTGTCCAACTCTCTGTGACCCCATGGACTGTGTAGTCCATGGAATTCTCCAGGCCAGAAGAGTGGAGTGGGTAGCCTTTCCCTTCTCCAGGGGATCTTCCCAACCCAAGGATCGAACTGGGGTCTCCTGCATTGCAGGTGGATTCTTTACCAGCTGAGCTATGAGGGAAGCCCTGGTATTCTCAAGGGATGATATGTATGTGCAAACAGGACATAATATACAAAAATGTTCATAGTGGCTTTAGAACAGCAAAAATCTAAGAACAATTCAAATGCCATCACAGAAGAAAAGACCGTAACTTTAGTATATTTATATGATGGACTACTACACAGTAATGAAACTACAGCTATATGCATTAACACGGATGACTTTGCTAAACAAAGTCACAAAGGAATATATGTAACATCTAATTTATTAAATAGAATTTAATATTCCATTAAACTTTATTTATTAATGTTTACTTTTGCCTGATTTTTTAGACATTTTTCAGGAATGTAGACATAAGTACTATTCAAAGTATGGTCCAGTGACCACACTGAACTGTTACTGGCTGAGGAGAGAAGCACATGAGTAAGCACGCACAGAAAGCAAGCATTCAGGCAGGCTGACAGCAATTTAATATTAACAAAATATTCAAACACATGATTTTGTATTTACTAATAAAAAACTGTTTGTGATTACTTGGAAATTTTTTTAAAAGTTTGAGAAGAACTAGCATACTTAACTAGTAAAAAGAAAAAAAAATATTTTCATTACAAGCGAAACACTGGTTATCGCTAATGAAGAAATAGTCAGGAAAGGGTACACAGAACCTTTTATGGTGTTGGCAATACTACATTTCTTAATCTGAGCATGGGTTATTGAGAATGTGCTTTATAATTTTATTTCTCTTTAAGCTGTACATGTTTAATACCCTGTTTACAATTTTTAAAAGTTTTAAAACTTTGTTACAGACAACACCAATTCTTTAAAAATATATACATTAATCTGTACAAAAACTGAAATACATTTCTCAAATGAAATACATCAAAGTGGATGGTGGATTACTGGTCAATTTTACTCTCTGAACCACAATTTCTCAAATGAAGTGCATCAAAGTGGATGGCAGATTACTGGTCAGTTTTACTCTGTGAACCACAATTTCTGAAATTCCTGTGTTCCCTTCTCTTTTTAAGGTAGTAGTGAATGAGTGAGTGAGTGAAAGTCGCTCAGTCATGTCCAACTCTTTGCGACCTCATGGACTTTACAGACCATGGCATTTTCTTGGCCAGAATACTGGAGTGGGTAGCCTTTCCCTTCTCCAGGGGATCTTCCCAACCCAGGGATCGAACCCAGGTCTCCCACATTGCAGGCGGATTCTTTACCAGCTGAGCCACAAGGTAGTAATAGTCACTAGTAATTACAGCACTAAAAACAGATCATGCCAGACCCTGTGTTATTTCCAGATTTCACCAAACATCCTAATAATGCTAGCTTGTGGATAAAATGGAGAAATGTAGACTGAAAAATAGCACATATTGTGGTTTAAGGATAACATCCCTTTATTTTCCTCCAGAATTTGGAAACAACCAAGATGGAGGTTATTCAGATCACCTTTACTAGTAACAACATATTTTTTGATCTGTACCAATAAATAGACATCCCTGATTTAGAGATTGGTTCACTCAACTGCTGGCCCAGCTAAACCATGTTCCCTCCCGACTCTGGAAGAGGACAAAGCAAAATGCCATGAGGAGTAAGTCTTTTGATCTGTGTATTTTCTTGCTCCTTTAGCACCCTGTAGGTATCTTAGAAACCAAGTTCTTTCTGCTTCATGACTTAGTTAACATTAGTTCCTTATATAGCTATCTCATCTCCCCCAACTGTTATGTTCCTGGAGGTCAGATTATCTTACTCATTTTTGAAACTCTTAGCAGATTATTATGTACATGATGGACTTCTGTATTTGTTACATATTATTTAAGAGCCGTATGAGCTTGGTTACAGTAAGAACTTTAAGAACTAAAGAAGGATCAAGAGATTAAATTGGACCAATGACAAAAACACAGCTATTATTTATTAAACACTTGTATATGACAGGCGTGGAGCCTAAGTGCTTTATAATAAATCTCATTATGTTCTCATTGTAGTAGAAATAACCTTAATAACAAATGAAGAAACAGAAATATATGGAGTTAACAAGATCATTTGCATGAGATCACCCAATCATGATCTGATCTTGGCTATAACTCCAAAACCAAAGCACTGAACCACTTCTGAGGTATACTGCTAAGTCTTCAGAGATCCACTCTTTAATGGTAATTGTAGGTACTACCACATTGTGGTTGAGAAAGAGGGGTCTGGAACCACAGTGCCATGGCTCATATATTTTGCTAATTACTGATATACAGACAGGTTTCTTAACCTCCATTTCCTCATCTGTAAAATGGGAATAATATCCTTACTTCAGAGGATTATTGCAAAGATGCAATGGGCCAACACAAGTAAAATACTGATGGTTAACCTGTATTGCTGTTACTTATCTGCTACTTTTGTAGACTTGTGCCTAGGAGCCAGAGTGTCCCCCATGACATTATAAAGGGGGAACAACATTAAGAAAATAATATTATACAACCAAATGTTACCTTACCTAAAAACTAAGAAGCTTCTTAGGGAATTGAAGGCTAAACTTCCTTTCCCCCCAACTTTCAGTAAGAAAACCAAAAAGGTTAAAAAGTGAGGTGATTAGAGGTTGTATTCCTCCTCTTTAACTTACTCAGTCCCTAAGATGTTCCAATAAAATATGAAATAAATTATCACTCTCTTGCTACAAAACTGCACCCCAAGGCCTAAGTTGGTAAGGAGCTTTAAAAAGACTTAAATCTTGACAGAAATAAGTGAAGTCAGTTTGTTGAAAGATTTTTTTTTTTATTCTACAAGAATTGATTGGTACAATCCTGCAGAACCAGCATGTGTCATTTAGACAAATTTTTCTTTCCAAAAGTAAATGAAAATGCCCTCTAAATAATTTATATATCAATTTGTTTAATTTTTGAAAACAATAGTCAATAGGGTCTGCTTTGTCCTATTTAACCATAAATGTTACACATTTACAAACTGAAGCAAAACTGGATAGTAGAGATTTAAAGGAAATCTTTAAAAGAACTTAAAGCAATTTTAATTGCTTTCCAGTCCACTGTGTTTTCAAAGTTGATTATCATCAAGCCAGGATGAAAGCTGTGAACCCCAGACCATCTGCTTCTTTAATAAAAAGAATGTTTAGATTATTAGCAAAGTAATATCTTTAAATGTTATCTTCACACAGTTGGAATTTTAGTATAAACTTGCATATCAAGTCCATTTCCAGTATTTATTCTGCTTTAAAAATATATACAGCTAATGATGTTTAAATAAGTATTCTGAGCTGTGTGTCCAAATATAAACATCTGAGAAATTCAAACTGCAGCAACAAGTTATGAAAGGATTAAAGATGAAAGATGAGCTACAAATTATATAGAAGGAAAAGTTCTACTTAATATTCATATCCAGGTAGATATGTATTTTCTAATTTTTATATACATACCTAGTTGAATATTGACAAGCCACCGAACTTTAACCAGTTACAGACTAGACTAAGTCAGTACTATTTTCTACAACAGGTAACAGTGGTGATTTAAAACCTTTTAATATACCTCAATAGTTTTATCACAAGTTATCTGTGGTAATAGTCTTTAAATATCATGAAGTTTAGATAGGTACAGATTAAATAACTATTATCTATGCCAAATTTGGCAGTTTGATGATACCCAACTCTGCTTAATTATGGTGTAATTACCTGAACACAAGAGCAGGCAGGCAACCTGAAAAGGACACTCAGCATACTCTCAGGTTTATCACTTTAACAGTACTGTTTAAAACCTGCAAATCTAAATACAGAGGGACACTTAAAAAGCTGCAGGACAGGATCCCAAAAAAGAGAAATCCGTTAAATCTTAAACTTCAGTTCTTAATCCATTGATAAATATTGTTGAAGGAGTAGCTATTTGGTCTTCAAACATTTTAGAATTAAAGGGTCTAAAGTATGTTCATCCTTTGCTACACTCTAGCATTTTAAATTAGCAAGCAGGACAACCTGAATTCATCTTGCTCTTACATGCACAAGTGTATGTGCATTTTAAGACAACTTAGAATTAGGAGCTAACTTTTAGTTGGTGGAGGTTAAGTGACTAAAATTGCTGTCCAATCACTATTCTGTAGTACCACATACCAAAGCCCTAAAAATATGCCAGTCATGTTCAGTACTCATTACTTTTAGGTGGGGAGAGAAACATGGCAAAAAGCAGTCGTAATTTTTTTTTTTTTTTTTTTAAACAGCGTAAGAGCTTTAAACACAATTTTGCATCATCTTGTATTGTATCCTAGAATACCTGGAAGAAAATCTTATTTCAGTCAGCTCAATTTATGCAAATTATAAAATACAAACACAGACTAAATCCTATAGTGTACAGAAAATGCACTATTTAATACTCATTAAATGCAGTACAATCAATGAAGATTATCAAATAAGAAACACACACAGCATTCTAAATTTTTAAATCATCTTAGGGCTGCTAAATCAGAGATTGTACAAATTGTATGTGCAAGACAAAAAACAAACAAAAAAAACCCCAAAAAACAAAGAAGAAAAAGAAAGAAAAAAACCAAAGAAACTCACTTCTCAGTGCATCACACCCACTGGAATAAAACATATGGCACCGTTACACTTTCACTTTTATATTAACAACTGTCAATTAAAGCTAGGAGTGACTCCCGACATTAAAGCCACATTAGAGCAAGAATTAGCCAATTCAATGTTTAATGAAACAGATCACCTTTTTTCTTTGTAAAAGCACTGAAAATGTAATGTGTGCTGATAACTCACTGAAAGTTTTCTCATGTCATTTGCTCCCCATTGTAGTGTCTTAAATTACTCTGTGATTATTCTACCTGTTAACAACAGTCTGATTTTTAAGGTGTCTGTAAACTCTGTTACTGAAACACACTAGTTTCTGTCTTTATGAAAAAAAAAATAACATATATCTGGTGGTAGATCATAGAATAAACCCAAACAACAAAAATGACATTTTCCAAGCTACTGAGAAATAAATTAAACCATGATGTGTCAATTTAAAATTATATCAATATTAACTAATATTTCTATGGTAGATTTTTTTTCCTCATAAAATTAAACAATGCAGAATAGGGCTTGGGCTACAGTTAATCACATTTGGTTTTCTTAAAAACAAAACTTTATTTACTATAAACAACTAAAAGGTAATTTTCTTCCTCCATATCAACATTAAATTGAAGGCTTCGTTTAAAATATCCACTGCTTACAAGAAAAGTACTTTTAAAAGGATAAGAGGAATCAAAATTACCAAAGGTTAGCGTGTGAGGAGTAGATAGAAACAACCCAGAAAAGTGTAAATCATTGTGTTGAATATTTATGAATAGCCCAAAATAAGTCCCAAAGTTTTTCTACCTTTACAAATAAAAAAAGGTGTCCTTTCCACAGCTTGGGATATGCATTGTACACCCACCCCCAACAAGTGTATGAGTAAGGTTCTAAAAATGTTGCCATATTAAGTTCTTCGGTACCTAAAATTAATTGGAGGACAGCAATATTACAGCGGCAATGGTGCATCAATTCTCAAATTACGATCCAACACGAGTTGTTGTGGTTCTTTTATCGGAGAAGAAGCTTTTCAAAAGAAATACCTGCCCTATGCTAACCACCAGGAGAATGAGGGCTTCTCCTACTGACCAGTAGGCCACTCTTGTATTTAGATCCTCAGCTCTGCTTCGGCCTTGAGCTTCTCTCAATCGGAAGTGAGTCTGATAGTCAATGACAGATTTCAGAGCTTCATGAATTGAAACACAGGCAGATTCCATCTAAAGAGAAAGAGTTTCAGTTAGTAGGTTTCATACTTGCTGTACAATCCATCTAGCATATCCATCGTTTCTTTCACTGTGATCGCAAGTCCTCATGTGACTAACATTCCACTGAACTGGCCCTCATTCACTCACTCATTCATGTCAGTGGTCCTGGCAGAGCAACCCTTTCACTCGCTCCCACTAGGATGACTGGCAGCTGCTTGCCCCAAACTGGAGCGTCGCAGCTGCGGCATCTGTAAGGTGGCAGGTGGAACATGAAGCAAACAGTAGAAGAAACACTAAGCAGTGAAGGCTGGTGGCGACAGAATTTAAGGCCAGGTTCTCCAAGAGGAAGAATTCGGAGGAAGAGAATGACAGGTCAGTAAATCTGACCAATAATATGCATATGAGTCAAAGTCCAAATATAGCAAAAATGAGCAAAATATGGCATAAAAGTAGACTGTCAAAGTTATTTCAAGTATCTTAGAAACAGCTGAAACTTCAAAGTGGGAATTTTTTCCCCCACATTGACCACTTTGCTAATTAAGTTTCTCCCTCATTTCAGTCAACAAAAACAATATATACGTTCTCAATGGGACGTAAGTCTTATTTTCACTGTGAGTCAGTGGGCCTTCATCTGATGACATCTTACCTTTTTCTACATTACACTATATGCTTGAGAAGGGTTAAGAGTCTAATTTTTCTGGTTGTTGTATACAAACAACCAGTTTAATATTTTTCTACTGCTGAAAATTTAATCCTGGTAGCGAGATACAGGTTTTATTATGTTATACTTATTTCATATCACAAACCACATATTAGGAGTTTAAAAAAAATGAGTTTGTTGTGATTTTAATAATAGACATTAGAAAATAATTTAAGCACTTAAAGTTCTACCAAAATTAAGTAGAAAAGGAATAGTTACAAAAATATTTCAGAGAAAGTTTCTTTAAAAAGTATGAGAAATTAGGAGGTCTACAAATTGAATTTACCGATTAGAATACTCAAACATTTTTGCTTCTTGTTTTCTGGTTCCTAGGAATGGAAGATCACCATGTACTAAAATGAATGATTTATAAGTTTTAGTGAGAGGTAGACAGGTGCTTCTAGCCTTTCTTTGCTTTCCATGTATCTCAAAATGATGAACAGGCTAAGAATTCTTCCTCTGAAAAGTATGTATAAAAACAAGGATTTGACACAAGTTCGGAGCGTTCAAGGGATTCCTGAAGCATGACAAAGGGGCACAGGTTAAGAATTACTGAACTAGAGAAAATCACAGAAATTAAAGAACTACTTACGTGGATTCATACAATTTTTGAGGTAGTGTTTTGGTTTTTTTTTTTCATTTTACCTTCAAAGTGGAAATGTTCTCATGTCTCCAAAAGTATAGTGACTAGTATGATGAACCCCATGTCAATCCCATTCCAATTATTTTAAAGTATATCTCACATATTTTACCATTTCAGCTATACTTCTACGTTTCATATTTATTTCTGAAAGGTAACAATTTAAAAAACTTAATCCCAGTAGCCCTGTAACACAGAGTAACAATAACTCCTTAAAAGTGATCAGATATAAAGCCAGTGGAAAGCCCTTGCCACCTAGTGTTAGGACTCGGCGCTTTCAGTGCCTTGCCCGGGGTTTGATCCCTGGGAGGAAACTAAGATCCCGCAAGTCACATGGCATAGCCCAGAGGAAAAAGGCAGGCAGACTGTATTCAGATTTCCCCAAACACCTCAGCAAAGTCGTTTCCAAATCAGAAAGCAAACAAGGTCAATATAATCATTTAGCTGATATGTCTTTCAAGTCTTCTTTAATCTTTAGGTTCTCTTCCTGTTTTTTTACCCCCTTCCCATCTACTTGTCGGAAAAGGCACCCCACTCCAGTACTCTTGCCTGCAAAATCCCATGGATGGAGGAGCCTGAAGGCTGCAGTCCATGGGGTTGCGAAGAGTCAGACACAACTTAGCGACTTCACTTTCCCTTTTCACTTTCATGCATTGAAGAAGGAAATGGCAACCCACTCCAGTGTTCTTGCCTGGACAATCCCAGGGACAGGGAAGCCTGGTGGGCTTCCGTCTATGGGGTCACACAGAGTTGGACACGACTGAAGCGACTTAGCAGCAGCAGCATCTACTTGTTGAAAATTCAACTGGGTCCTCTGTCCATCAGCATTTCCCACTTGCTGGATTTTGTTGATTATTCCCCTGGTGTTCCTCTATCCTCTTAAAAGGCTAAAAACAGTGTAAATTAATAAAACCATTCTGGAGAATGATTTAGTGTTATCTAATTGATGCTTTTGAACTGTGGTGTTGGAGAAGACTCTTGAGAGGCCCTTGGATTGCAAGGAGATCCAACCAGTCCATTCTGAAGGAGATCAGCCCTGGGATTTCTTTGGAAGGAATGATGCTAAAGCTGAAACTCCAGTACTTTGGCCACCTCATGCGAAGAGTTGATTCATTGGAAAAGACTCTGATGCTGGGAGGGATTGGGGGCAAGAGGAGAAGGGGATGACAGAGGATGAGATGGCTGGATGGCATCACTGACTCGATGGACATGAGTCTCAGTGAACTCCGGGAGTTGGTGATGGACAGGGAGGCCTGGCGTGCTGCGATTCATGGGGTTGCAAAGAGTCAGACACGACTGAGTGACTGATCTGATCTGATCTGTAGCTCATATTGTATTTGAACTAGAAATAAAATAACCCTTCTCATCACCTGAGCAGTATTTGTTCACTGACTCTAAATTTCTCTTGCTATCTTTCTCTCATTAAGCTCTTCTTCAAAATAAAACCCAATTTAGCTACCTTAACTATTTTTGGTTTTTGTTAGATGACTTACTAGTAATCTTTACTATTTAACCTTCAGTTACAGCAAAAGTTATTGTAGCAGCAGTCTGCATAACACTAAATACTTGTATAAAAGTGTGTATATGCAAATATATACATATGTATATATTAATTAATTATGGCATCATGTAACTTAACCTCCCCTGCTAAGTTACAGTAGCAACATTCCTCCATGAATTACAGAAACTGCTTCAGAATGCTGGAGCACTGTTTAGGCCTTTAAACTTCCTTTGTCAATGATGTTTCTACCAAAGTGATCCTCCTATTTTAATGTCTATTTTCTTTTCATAAAATACTTTAACACTGGTCTTCACTAAAAAAGTCTGAAGTTCTCTGTGAAATGCCTAATATACTGTAAGAGTTAAGATAGGTCTTAAAGATTGTGTTAAAGTCACAAGATTTGGTGTTTCACCAATGAGTTAATGCATGTTAAATTATGCCCTTTCCCCCCTTTAAACATACGACTTTTATTACCTGGGTAAGAGCACTGACTCGGTTCTCACTAGGAAACAAAGGTGGGTCTTCTCCAACTTGAAAATCAAAATATACAGTTTTATGTGTGAAAGTAGAAAATTCATTGCTAAAGCAAAACTTGTATGTCCCGTTTTTGGAGGCTGTGAAGGTGTAACTATCATACTGTTTCTTCATCTCCTTGTACAGCACATTACCATCAGGATCTTCTAGTCGACAATCTACATCATAGTGACCACCAGTAATAACCTACAAGAGAGGAAAACAAGCAAAAAATGAAGAGATCACTGCAAGGAACAAGGCTGAAAAATCAGTCAGGTTTCCTGTTAAAATGGCTGTAAGGTTTTTAAAACAATCACAGGCAATTTTATGTTTCTTGATTTCTACCAGTGAATGGGTCCTGGGAGGCAGATTTCAGTTCGGCTAAAGCTTTACAGAGACTGAACACACTTCCTCACGACAGGAGAGAGGGAGCGAACCAACACACCAGAAGACGGCTCCTACATCACTTAATTCTCCCACAACCCTCTGAGGGGGCATTTCCCCCTCAGTTTACAAACTAAGAACCTGAGTTAAAATAAGTAATCTACTCAAGATTATTCAGCTCATAAGAGGCTGATGCCAAATGTATACCCTTGACCCTGAGCTAACTGCCATGCAGTACTTTCCTTCCCCAAATCTCCTCTCCTAGTCTCCCACCAGCATGATCCAAGCACTCACAGACCGTTCAGTGAAGCAGAAAAGTAGCCAGTCTTTAGCCCAACACCCCATGTTATTATACTTATAGAACTGAAATTCATTTTACTGCCAAATTACAAACAGGCTGTGTTTCTTAAGTTCTTTTACAGGTCAGTTATATGGAATTTGATGCATACTTTGTTTTGAATTACATTTTGAAGAGAACTGATTTGTGGGTTGTTCTAAGAGTATATCATTATTATCAACTTGTTTCCAAGAGAAGCATAAAAGATTAAATTACATTGCTTAAACACATGTGATTAAAGGAAAACCAAAACAGAACAAGGCAAAGGCAGATAAACCTTTTGTTCATCTGCAAAGTCTGTATTTAACAGGAAAGCCCATGAAAGGAAAGCAGAGGCAGGTGAAACGCTTCTGAAGAGGACGCTGGAACTATTTTCAAGGGGTTATGCTTATTCAGCATAAGCATATCTGAGCCGTCACAATCTGAGCCATCTGAATTACACAAGTGAAGACAGGAAGAGGTTTTTCCTGAGGTACCTGGACAAGTCTAAGAGAGAAAAAAAGCAAAGGAGTAAAGAGGAGCAAAAACTGAGAAGAGGGAGAGGAGACAGGAGAAGAATCACAGCGTGCCTGATCCACCTGAGGAGGACGCAATGAGGAGACACTGGGTAGAGGATTTCCAACCACCATTATTGTACTGGTATTTTCAAGCTTGCCTTCTGGTCTAGCATAATATTGACATTCTAGATTTGTAGAACAGAGAGATCAAACTTTGGACTTCAAAGAACACTGGTTACTTACATGACCTTTGTCACTAAAGAGATATGAATAACTGAACTATGTTATAAGATCATTTCGATAATTAAATGAAATATAACTGGGCATTTAGGAAATTGTAAAACAGGCAAATATTAACATATAGATATAACATCTGACACAAAAATGATGTCTTATCAATTGGGTATTCCCCTTTTCACCAAAAGTGAACAACCTTTCTTCTAGGTGAGATACTGACTGCATTTTACAGACCCAATTACTCATACTTAACACCATAGTACTTTAAATAATCAAAACATACATCCAAACAAAAAACAGAACCCAAACTGATCATCCTGCCACTTTTCTTCTACCAAACTTTAAAACAAATAATCTTACTTCAGATAAAGGTTGTTGTTGTTGTTGTTCAGTAGCTAAGTCATGTCCAACTCTTTGCGACCCCACGGACTGTAGCCCGCCAGGCTCCTCTGTCCGCAGATTTCCCAGGTAAGAACACTGGAGTGGGTTGCCATTTCCTTCTCCAGGGGATCTTCCCGACCCAGGGATTGAACCCACGTCGCTTGCATCTCCTGCACTGGCAGGCGGATTCTTTACCACTGAGCCACCAGGGGCTAACAGTCTGTCTGATCACTTAAGAAAGAAACTGGAGATCATTTTGAATGATGTGTCCCTACCTGCCCAGTTAATCACAGAATCTTGATATTATTGCTTCTCTCAAATTCACTCCATCTCTCCTGTTCCCGATCCACAGTCCAGACAGGATTACTGCCACAGTTTCCTAAAAGGTCTTCCCAGAACCCAGTCTCTCCTGTCTAATCCAGGGTTTAACCTTGGTTGGATTATCTGGGGTGAGCAGTCTTTGCTGCAGGGGCTGCACTGCCCTGTGCCCTGAAGCACATTTAGCAGCATCTCCACTAGATGATGGTAACACCTCCCTCCCTGCATGTCCTAAAGCCTTTTGATAACTCCTGTGGCCTACAGAAAAACCCAAACCTGTCATCAACAGCACACTACTCCCTAGCACTTCCTCAAGGAAGTCTCAGCACCTTTTAGACCCTTTCTCACTGTGTTCCAAAAACACCAGAATGCCAGAATTCTCTGAACAAGTCTCTGCACTAACAGTGACAGGTAACACAGGGTCTGTTTGCTAAAGAATCACAGGACCCAAAATGATTATGCTTACAAATCTACAATTGATTAGAGGAAGAGATTACAGTATCAAACATCATAGCCAAAAGCTGTCTCACGGCAAGAGGACACAAGAGGACACACAAGAGGTCAGGTCCCGGCTTCCCGTCCTCACTCTGTGAGGAATGAGGCCAGAGGAAACCCTCTTGGATCAGGAACCACCCAGGTGTACAGGAAACACCGTGGAACTAGCGAGCCCAAAACAGGAGTCTTGACTGGGTTTTTTATATTTTGCTGTTCACATAGGCATATTTCTGCCATGTAACTATTCTCAGTAGCAGACTCTCAGGGGACTCACACTGAGCATGTACAAATCATCAGTCTCACTGTTATCAAGGAACAATGCAGACAAACTGGTATAAATCGCCACAAAGTCCTCAGATCCACAATTACAAAGCAACACCGCTACTCAGTATATTTCAGTGCCAACGCAGGCTAATTTTCAGGCTTGCTGGAATTAAGTGTCACAAACGTAACATATCTGCTGACGAAGTCCTTTTCCCCTCCGCGACTTGTAGAGCAACTATTATTTCTCCCGCCAGACTCAGCTCACACAGCAGACCCTCCGCTAAGTTTCCCCTGATGATTCTCCATCTTCAGCCAGCGCAACACTGGGGGTGTACTTTCATTACTGCACTTAACATTACGTGACTGTGTGACTGTGTCAGGTCCCTGAGGGCAAGGTCAGCCTCATTTATCTTTCAGAGGCAGTACAATGGTTAAGAACTTAGAACTGCATACTAATTCTGCTACTGCTACAGTTTGTGACCTTGGGTATCACTAGTAAATGAGTAATAAAAACTATACCCATCTCATATCGGGTTGTCCAGGGAATTAAATAATACACCAGAAATGCTTGGTATACTGTCTGCCACACAACAGATGCTGATATTTTAGCCTGTAACAGTACTCTCACCACCAAGCACAGCATCTGCATACAGAAGTCAAGAAATATTTAAGTTTAAAGAAATAAGCTTTTCGCTGACACTTTATATTACAATTCTTGCCATCACCTTTTCTGTCCTCATGAAGTTAAGCAAGCTAAAGAGTCATCCTTGGCCTCCCTCACTTACTGTAGCCAAATTATCACCAACTTCTGTGGATTTTACATAGAGTATCTCCCATCCTTTAACCTTTCACTTTCCTTCTCCCTGCTGCTACCACACTAGCCTCAGCCTGAATCGCTACAACAGCCTCCTAATCAGTCTTTCACTAATACATCTACTTGGCAGCTCTCCACAATACTTTCTCTACCTGCTCAGGTTAATATCCCTATAGCTACCCAGAAAACTTAGAACTTATCATTGCACTGCTTACAACCCTATGATAGCTTCTCATACTCTCAGGAAAAACTAAAATCCTTAACTCAACCAGCTGGGCACTACATAGTCTGGCCCCTGCTGACCTCCCTTCTTCTGGCTCCTTATTCCCAACTGTAGTATTTCTTCAAATTTCTAGTCGTAATTACCACAGTTCTTCAAATTCCCAGTCATTGTTTCCATAATGACCCTGCAAAGTCCATTCTCTCTTTCTCCTCACCAAAGCATTTATAACTTATCCTTTACAGTTCGGTATCAAATCGCTTCCTAAAGAAGCCAAGAGATCCCAAAGACCAGAACGTTTATCACCTAATTCTCTGCTCTTAAAGCACAATTTTATAGAATGAACTCGTACTAATTAAGAAAAGAAAGTAGGATGGGTAGAGAATCAAGAATGATGGCAGCGATCTTATCTGTTTTCTTCACTTCTGTTATCAGCAGCAGCACTTAGTACTCAATAGCTGTTCAAACATGTTAAGTCTACCATCAAAAAAAAAAAGAAACAGAGTAAAGAATGTTCTAACCAACTTAAGAAATTACATCTGTTAAATAAGCACTTTTATATAATCCCAAGATGAAAAAGTGCCTTTCACTGATCACAGCAATTCCTTCTACAAAACCTCTGGCAGATGGTCACCTGGTCTGGAATAGAGCTCTTCCAACGACAGGGACATTAACCAATAGTCCTAACATCCATGGAAAAACTGAAAAGCAATGGAGGCAGATACTGGCAGCACTTGAAATATGATGAAAGCGGAGGTGTGGTTTAGAGAGTGGCGAAGTGACGTAGGGCACTATAGAACAGGGGTAATTTTTTTTTTTTTTAACTCTTAAAAAGAAGAAAGTTCAAAATGAAGGACATTAGAGAATGGATGGAAAAGTCACACACACAGGAAGCATTTCTAGAATTCATGTATCTCAATATCTGTTTTTAACTATCTAATGCACAAGGTTTCAGAAAGGAAAGCCAAATGGCCTGCATCGGCTACCTAGATGTGATTCCTGAAATCAGACAAAGAAGGAGAAAACGGCCTCGACCCTGGAACCGCGAGCTGGAACCGGCAATTGCCTGAGCCCGTAGTACCTGGAACTCGAGGGTGCACTTGGTGCCCTGCGTGATGTCCTCGTAGAAACACTGCTTGGCATTGTCGGGCAGCTCGAAGGTGATCTCGGAGGCGCCGCCGGGGCCCGGCACCAGGAACAGCAGCAGCACGAGCAGCCTGCAGCCCCAACGGCCCGCGGCGGCCGCCCAGCGCGG
>NW_011495037.1:1165567-1170640 GCF_000754665.1 Bison bison bison
GAGAGAGTCAAAATGCGGAGTGAGTCCCTGGGTACGGCGGAAAGTACTGAGGTACCCGGGCCCAGAGGCCAGAACGACCCGACGAGCGGAAACGGGGCCGGCAAAGAACAGGCGGAAAAGGCCTGAGACGGCCGGAAGCGGGGACTAGGGATTGGGGGAGATGAGGCGGGGCCTGGGGCGCCCGCTCCCGCGACCCGGATGTGCTCGCCTCGGCCGCGGGGAGAGGCGTTGGAGTGCGTACGTGGAAGCTCGCGAGGCGTCAGCTCTGCCCCGGCCAACTCCGGGCTGAGAGGCGGGGCCGGCGTGGCGTGCGTGGCGGGGCGGGCCCAGAGAGAGGGCGTGGCCGGCGGTAGGCGTTACCTGCGGGGGAGTGCTTCTGCAACCGCTGAGCGCCCGGGGAGCCGGGCGGGAGCGAGGAAGGGGTCTCCGGGCCGTCACGGGCTTATCCCCGGAAGAAGAGTGCTCCGCTATTTCCGGAGAGTTTTCCTGTAAATAATAACAAATTTGAGGGGAAGCAGCTTTGCTGGGAGCGCGAATTCTCTGACCACAAGACTGCAGGAGTTCTAATCCCTACTCTGTTATTTATTAGCTGCTTGACCTTAAACTATCTGCTTAAGCTCTCTTTTAGTCTTTGAAACTGTAAAATGAGGATAATAATAGTACTTAACCCAGATGGTTACCATTTAAAAAATGCTGTATAAGAGTCTTGTCATATAATAAGCAACATATAATAAGCACATGGGTAGCAACCAGGCAGGGAAGAGGGGCTTATGGAGAGGGGGATGGAGAGATGTAGGATCTTTAATGGCCTTGGGTGCCCAAAGCCTCTGCAGGGGAAAAAGAGCCCCTAGGAAATGAGATTTGGGGGAGACTGTACTTTTCTGAGAAACAGTGAAAGGGGGCAGGACCCTATGGGGCCTTCCCTCAACTCCCAGTGTCCTCAGCCTGCCCTTAGTCTGTAGAAATACTTTGGTCAAAAATAAATCTAATCAGAGAAGTGAAAAAAATGCAGAAACAAAGGAAAACAAACAAGACAAAATAACAAAGTTTAGTTATTAAACGATGTCAAGGACCTTTAGTTCTTTCTCAAGGGCTATAGATAAGATTCTGAGCCATAGCCCTTGAGCTGTCTTGTAGAAAATGAAACCCCCACCAGGTAGAAGAAATTAACTACTTGATGACCAGACTGTACCCATGACATAAGTTACCACAATTCTGAGTACTGGCAGCAAAGGAATAGGAACAAATTGACTCTGGAGATGAAGACTTACTGACTCTGAGCAGACCACTGCGTGACTGATTTCAAAAAGACTGTCAAAGTTGACTGTATGTATAGCCCTGCATGTATAGCCCCCTCCCTCCACCTATACGCCCTTGTTCAGTTCAGTTCAGTTGCTCAGTGGTCTCTGACTCTTTGCGACCCCGTGAATCGCAGCACGCCCTTGAGACCCCCGTTTAAAAGGTCTTGCCCACTGATTGTCAGTAAGGCTTTGGCCTTTGGACACAAATCTGCCTCTCCCTGCTGGTTGCCAGCCTCCAAAACAAAGCAAACTTTCCTTTCCAACCAATCTTGCTCTTGAATTTCACCTTTCTAGTGCCAAGCAGCTGGACTTTGCTTTTGGTAACACTAGGTCAGAAAAAGAAGTAGTATTTGTATCTGTGAGTGGAAAGAAGACTGAGTTTCAAAGTAGAAAACTTGGATTCTATTTTCTTACTCTTGACTTTTGGCAAGTAACATTGCTCTTCTAAACCTCCATTTCTTTATGCATCACGTGGCAATACAGAGAAAAAATGAATAAAGATTAAGACCATAATGAATACAGCACACACCGCCAGAAAGGCAGATAGACCAATTTTTAGAAATACAACAATACCAGATGTTGGTGAGTAAGTAGAACAACAAGATCCCTTGTACATCCCTGGTGGATATGTAAGTTGACACAACCACTTTGGAAAACAATGTGGCATCGTCTAATAAAGTGGAAGATACATAGATGACCTAGAAGTTCCACTTTGCAAATACTTTATATACTTCAGAGCAGTGGTTCTCCAAGTGTGCTCCAAAGATGTTTGGGAGCCTTTGAAACCCCTTCAGAGGGTCTGAGATTATCTAAGAGAGGTTGGATTTTCATCATACATTTCAACCAAAACAACATATAACATATTGAATGTAAAAGCAGATGAGTACCCAGCTTCTTGTATGAATCTAGATATTAAAGAGATTCATACAAATGTAAAGCAATATGACCCTTACCACTACATTTTTGTTTGGATAATATTTCTATTTTTCACTTTAAAATGTGTTACCTGTGTTAACATATGTAGTAGGTGAAACTGTATCCCCCAAAACATGTCCAAATCCTAACTCCCAGGCCCTGTGAATTCAAGCTCCCTAGGAAATAAGGTTTCTGAGATGTAATTAAGTTAAGAATCTCAAGATGCAGTCATCCTGGGTGTAGGGTGGACCCTAAACCCAATGACTGGTGTCCTTACAAGAGAAAGAAGAGGGAGGGCTCAGACACACAGGGAGAATGCCGTACGAAGACAAAGAGGCTGCAGTGATGCATCTACTAGCCAAGGACTGCCAAGGATTGTCCACAGCCACCAGCAGCTAGGAGACAGGTGTGGAACAAATTCTCCCTCAGAGCCTCCAGAAGGAACCGTCCCTGTGCAAGTGCTCAGTCGTATCCAACTCTTTGCGACGCCATGGACTGTAGCCTGCCAGACCCCTCTGTCCACGGTATTCTCTAGGCAAGAATACTGGAATGGGTTGCCATTTCCTACTCCAGGTGATCTTCCAGCCCCAGGGATGGAACCTAAGCATCCTTCGTCTCCTGCATTGGCAGGCAGATTCTTTATCACCTGGAAGCCAGCAACACTTCAATTTCAACCTTCTGGCCTCCACACTTGTGAGAGTATACTTTTCTCTGTTTTAAATCGTCGCATTAGTGCCGATTTGATACGGCAGCCTCAGGAAATCAATACGACACATATTATTGTTATTTATTTATTTTTAATTGAAGTTTGTGTGCGTGCTAAGTTGCTTCAGTTGTGTCTGACTCTTTGCGACGCCATGGACTGTAGCCTACCAGGTTCCTCTCTCCATGAGGTTCTCCAGGCAAGAATACTGGAGTGGTTTGCTGTGCTTTCCTCCAGGGGATCTTCCCAACCCAGGGATCGGAGCTGCGCCTCCTGCAGCTCCTGCCTTGCAGGCGGACTCTACCGTGAGCCACGGGGGAAGCCTGTTGAAGCACATCTGACATACAAATTATGTCAGTGTCAGGTGCGCATCATCACGCTCTGACAGTCAAATACATCGCAGATGAGCACCATGCTCCAGGGGCCATTTGTCACCACACAAAATTGTTGCAGTATCACTGACCATATTCCCTATGTTGTACATTATATTCCCACGACTCATTTATAACTGGAAGTTTGTATCTCTTAATCCCCTTTACCTATTTCATCCACTCCCTTCTGGCAACCACTCTGTTTTGTTTGTTCATTTATTTTGTTTTTAGATTCCACATACAAGTGAGATTGAGGCAGGAGGTAGACAGCCCTTCCTTCCTAGGGTAGATCCTCCAAGATGAGAATTGCAGGACAATCGAGAAAGGAGGCTGGGCCCTGCCCAGATAGAAGACAAGAGACCACGTATTTCTCATTCTGCAAATCAGGAGAACGCCCCAACTAGGCGCATGCTCAGAAGGCTCCTTGGAGGTCCAAAGGGGAGTGATGCTAATTACCCGAAGGCCCCTTCGGTAGAATGCACCTTGGCTGAGAGATGTATGTGCACACATGGAAGGATCCTGAAATATACCAAATGTAGACTCTGAACCAGACGAATCAAAATGACTGGCCAAAGGAAACAGAAGAAATGCCCCTTAAAAGTAATTCAAATTACCATGAGGACATGACTCTGAGACTCTGAATCCATTCATGTGTCCACCTACTTTTCTTTTTTCTTCCTAATAAATACTGTACTTGTTTCACTACTTCCATCTGTGTGGGATTTCTTTTCTTGCAAAGCCAAAGAGCTAGAGCCATGTCATTGACCTCTGGTCCAGTGTCTAGGACTTGATGCTCTCATCACTGTGACCCAACCTCAATCTCTGACCAGAAACTGAAGCTCCACTTCAAGCCTCTGCAGGCTGAGCCACCCAAGATCAAGATCATATAGTATTTGTCTTTCTCTGACCTATTTCATTTACATTACACTTTCTAATATCCATGTTGCTGCAAGTGGCACAAAGTCCTTCTTTATTATGGCTGAGTAATAGTCCATTGTGCATATATTGTTTTATTATTATTATTATTTTGGTAAAGGGACAATTTCTAGTTTATTTTCTTTTTTAATATAAATTTATTTATTTTAATTGGAGGCTAATTACTTTACAATATTGTATTGGTTTTTCCATACATCAACATGAATCTGCCATGGGTGTACATGTGTTCCCCATCCTGAAACCCCCCTCCCACCTCCCTCCCCTTACCATCCCTCTGGGTCATCCCAGTGCACCAGCCCTGAGCATCCTGTATCATGCACTGAACATGGACTGGCATTTCATTTCATATATGATATTATACATGTTTCAATGCCATTCTCCCAAATCATCCCACCCTCGCCCTCTCCCACAGAGTCCATAAGACTGTTCTATATATCTGTGTCTCTTTTGCTGTCTCACATACAGGGTTATTGTTACCATCTTTCTAAACTCCATTTATATGCATTAATACACTGTATAGGTGTTTTTCTTTCCGGCTTACTTCACTCTGTATAATAGGCTCCAGTTTCATCCACCTCATTCAGTTCAGTTCAGTCGCTCAGCCATGTCTGACTCTTTGAGACCCCATCCGAAGCACCCCAGGTCTCCCTGTCCATCACCAACTCTCAGAGTTCACTCAGACTCACGTCCATCGAGTCAGTGATGCCATCCAGCCATCTCATCCTCTGTCGTCCCCTTCTCCTCTTGCCCCCAATCCCTCCCAGCATCAGAGTCTTTTCCAATGAGTCAACTCTTTGCATGAGGTGGCCAAAGTACTGCAGTTTCAGCTTTAGCATCATTCCTTCCA
>NW_011495037.1:1170958-1177989 GCF_000754665.1 Bison bison bison
TTCCACTGTTTCCCTATCTATTTCCCATGAAGTGATGGGACCAGATGCCATGATCTTCGTTTTCTGAATGTTGAGCTTTAAGCCAACATTTTCACTCTCCACTTTCACTTTCATCTCATTAGAACTGATTCAAATGTATTCTTTTTAATGGCTGAGTAATGCTCCATTGGGGAGAAGGCGATGGCACCCCACTCCAGTACTCTTGCCTGGAAAATCCCATTGCAGCCTGGTAGGCTGCAGTCCATAGGCTGCTAAAAGTCGGACACGACTGAGCGACTTCACTTTCACATTTCACTTTCATGCATTGGAGAAGGAAATGGCAACCCACTCCAGTGTTCTTGCCTGGAGAATTCCAGGTACGGGGAGCCTGGTGGGCAGCCGTCTATGGAGTTGCACAGAGTTGGACACGACTGAAGCGACTTAGCAGCAGCAGTACTCCATTGTGTACATGTACCACAGCTTTCTTATCCATTCATCTGCTGATGGACATCTAGGTTACTTCCATGTCCTGGCTATCATAAACAGTGCTGCGATGAACATTGGGGTACACGTGTCTCTTTCAATTCTGGTTTCCTCGGTGTGTATGCCCAGCAGTGGGATTGCTGGGTCACAAGGCAGTTCTATTTCCAGTTTTTTAAGGAATCTCCACACTGTTCTCCATTGTGGCTGAACTAGTTTGCATTCCCACCAACAGTGTAAGAGGGTTCCCTTTTCTCCACACCCTCTCCAGCATTTATTGCTTGTAGACTTTTGGATTGCAGCCATTCTGACTGGCGTGAAATGGTACCTCATTGTGGGTTTGATTTGCATTTCTCTGATAATGAGTGATGTTAAGCATCTTTTCATGTGTTTGTTAGCCACGTGTATGTCTTCTTTGGAGAAATGTCTATTTAGTTCTTTGGCCCAATTTTTGATTGGGTTGTTTATTTTTCTGGAATTGAGCTGCAGGAGTTGCTTGTACAGTTTTGAGATTAATTCTTTGTCAGTTGCTTCATTTGCTATTATTTTCTCCCATTCTAAAGGCTATCTTTTCACCTTGCTTAAAGTTTCCTTTGTTGTGCAGAAGCTTTTAAGTTTAATTAGGTCCCATTTGTTTATTTTTTCTTTTATTTCCAATATTCTGGGAGATGGGTCATAGAGGATCCTGCTATGATGTATGTCAGAGAGTGTTTTGCCTATGTTCTACTCTAGGAGTTTTATAATTTCTGGTCTTACGTTTAGATCTTTAATCCATTTTGAGTTTATTTTTGTGTATGGTGTTAGAAAGTGGTCTAGTTTCATTCTTTTACAAGTGGTTGACCAGTTTTCCCAGCACCACTTGTTAAAGAGATTGTCTTTTCTCCATTGTATATTCTTGCCTCCTTTGTCAAAGATAAGGTGTCCATAGGTGCATGGATTTATCTCTGGGCTTTCTATTTTGTTCCATTGATCTAAATTTCTGTCTTTGTGCCAGTACCATACTGTCTTGATGACTGTGGCTTTGTAGAAGAGCCTGAAGTCAGGCAGGTTGATTCCTCCAGTTCCATTCTTCTTTCTCAAGATTGCTTTGGCTATTCGAGGTTTTTTGTATTTCCATACAAACTGTGAAATTATTTGTTCTAGCTCTGTGAAAAACTGAATCTATAGATTGCTTTGGGTAGTAGACTCATTTTACTATATTGATTCTTCCAATCCATGAACATGGTATAGTTCTTCATCTATTAGTGTCCTCTGATTTCTTTCACCAGTGTTTTATAGTTTTCTATACATAGATCTTTTGTTTCTTTAGGTAGATATATTCCTAAGTATTTTATTCTTTTCATTGCAATGGTGAATGGAATTGTTTCTTTAATTTCTCTTTCTATTTTCTCATTATTAGTGTATAGGAATGCAAGGGATTTCTGTGTGTTGATTTTATATCCTGCAACTTTACTATATTCATATATATATTCATATATATTTACTATATTCATATATATTCAGCCCTAGTAATTTTCTGGTGGAGTCTTTAGGGTTTTCTATGTAGAGAGTCATGTCATCTGCAAACCAGTGAGAGTTTTACTTCTTTTCCAATTTGGATTCCTTTTATTTCTTTTTCTGCTCTGATTGCTGTGCCCAAAACTTCCAAAACTATGTTGAATAGTAGTGGTGAAAGTGGGCACCCTTGTCTTGTTCCTGACTTTAGGGGAAATGCTTTCAATTTTTCACCATTGAGGATAATGTTTGCTGTGGGTTTGTCATATATAGCTTTTATTATGTTGAGGTATGTTCCTTCTATTCCTGCTTTCTAGAGAGTTTTTATCATAAATGGATGTTGAATTTTATCAAAGGCTTTCTCTGCATCTATTGAGGTAATCATATGGCTTTTATTTTTCAATTGTTAATGTGGTATATTTCATTGATTGATTTGCGGATATTGAAGAATCCTTGCATCCCTGGGATAAAGCCCACTTGGTCATGGTGTATGATCTTTTTAATGTGTTGTTGGATTCTGATTGCTAGAATTTTGTTAAGGATTTTTGCATCTATGTTCATCAGTGATATTGGCCTGTAGTTTTCTTTTTTTGTGGCATCTTTGTCAGGTTTTGGTATTAGGGTGATGGTGGCCTCATAGAATGAGTTTGGAAGTTTGCCTTCCTCTGCAATTTTCCGGAAGAGTTTGAGCAGGATAGGTGTTAGCTCTTCTCTAAATTTTTGGTAGAATTCAGCTGTGAAGCCATCTGGACCTGGGCTTTTGTTTGCTGGAAGATTTCTGATTACAGTTTCAATTTCCGTGCTTGTGATGGGTCTGTTAAGATTTTCTATTTCTTCCTGGTTCAGTTTTGGAAAGTAGTACTTTATAAGAAGTTGTCCATTTCTTCCACGTTGTCCATTTTATTGGCATATAATTGCCGATAGTAGTCTCTTATGGTCCTTTGTATTTCTGTGTTGTCTGTTGTGATCTCTCCATTTTCATTTCCAATTTTATTGATTTGATTTTTCTCCCTTTGTTTCTTGATGAGTCTGGCTAATGGTTTGTCAATTTTATTTATCCTCTCAAAGAATCAGCTTTTGGCTTTGTTGATTTTTGCTATGGTCTCTTTTGTTTCTTTTGCATTTATTTCTGCCCTAATTTTTAAGAGTTCTTTCCTTCTACTAACCCTGGGGTTCTTCATTTCTTCCTCTTCTAGTTGCTTTAGGTGTGCTGCTGCTAAGTCACTTCAGTCATGTCTGATTCTGTGCGACCCCATAGACAACAGCCTACCAGGCTCTCCCGTCCCTGGGATTCTCCAGGCAAGAACATTGGAGTGGGTTGCCATTTCCTTCTCAAATGCATGAAAGTGAAAAGTGAAAGGGAAGTCGCTCAGTCGTGTCCAACTCTTAGCCACCCCATGAACTGCAGCCCACTAGGCTCCTCCGTCCATGGGATTTTCCAGGCAAGAGTACTGGAGTGGGGTGGCATTGCCTACTCCATGCTTTAGGTGTAGAGTTAGGTTATTTATTTGACTTTTTTCTTGTTTCTTGAGGTGTGCCTGTATTGTTATGAACTTTCCCCTTAGCACTGCTTTTACAGTGTCCCACAGGTTTTGGGTTGTTGTGTTTTCATTTTCATTCGTTTCTATGCATATTTTGATTTCTTTTTTTATTTCTTCTGTGATTTGTTGGTTATTCAGCAGTGCGTTGTTCAGCCTCCATATATTGGAATTTTTAATAGTTTTTCTCCTGTAATTGAGATCTAATCTTACTGCACTGTGGTCAGAAAAGATGCTTGGAATGATTTCAGTTTTTTTGAATTTACCAAGGCTAGATTTATGGCCCAGGATGTGATCTATCCTGGAGAAGGTTCTGTGTGCACTTGAGAAAAAGGTGAAATTCATTGTTTTGGGGTGAAATGTCCTATAGATATCAATTAGGTCTAACTGGTCTATTGTATTATTTAAAGTTTGTGTTTCCTTGTTCATTTTCTGTTTAGTTGATCTATCCATAGGTGTAAGTGGGGTATTAAAGTCTCCCACTATTATTGTGTTATTGTTAATTTCCCCTTTCATACTTGTTAGCATTTGTCTTACATATTGCAGTGCTCCTATGTTGGGTGCATATATTTTTGTAATTGTTATATCTTCTTCCTGGATTGATCTTTGATCATTATGTACTGTCCTTCTTTGTCTCTTTTCATAACCTTTGTTTTAAAGTCTATTTTATCTGATATGAGTACTGCTACTCCTGCTTTCTTTTGGTCTCTATTTGCATGGAATATCTTTTTCCAGCCCTTCACTTTCAGTCTGTATGTGTCCCCTGTTTTGAGGTGGGTCTCTTGTAGACAACATATACAGGGGTCTTGTTTTTGTATCCATTCAGCCAGTCTTTGTCTTTTCTTTGGGGCGTTCAACCCATTTACGTTTAAGGTAATTATTGATAAGTATGATCCCGTTGCCATTTACTTTATTGTTTTGGGTTCGAGTTTATACACCCTTTTTGTGTTTCCTGTCTGGAGAAGATCCTTTAGCATTTGTTGGAGAGCTGGTTTGGTGACGCTGAATTCTCTCAGCTTTTGCTTGTCTGTGCTTTTGATTTCTCCTTCATATTTGAATGAGATCCTTGCTGGGTATTTGAGTATGTCCTGCCATTCCCTCCTGGCCTGAAGAGTTTCTATTGAAAAATCAGCTGTTATCCTTATGGGAATCCCCTTGTGTGTTATTTGTTGTTTTTCCCTTGCTGCTTTTAATATTTATTCTTTGTGTTTTATCTTTGTTAATTTTATTAATATGTTTCTTGGGGTGTTTTGCCTTGGGTTTATCCTGTTTGAGACTCTCTGGGTTTCTTGGACTTGGGTGATAATTTCCTTCCCCATTTTAGGGAAGTTTTCAACTATTATCTCCTCAAGTATTTTCTCATGGTCTTTCTTTTTGTCTTCTTCTTCTGGGACTCCTATGATTCGAATGTTGGGGCATTTAACATTGTCCCAGAGGTCTCTGAGATTGTCCTCATTTCTTTTAATTCATTTTTCTTTTTTCCCCTCTGATTCATTTATTTCTACCATTCTGTCTTCTACCTCACTAATCCTATTTTCTGCCTCCATTATTCTACTATTTGTTCCCTCCAGAGTGTTTTTGATATCATTTATTGCATTATTCATTATATATTGACTTTTTTATTTCATCTAGGTCCTTGTTAAACCTTTCTTTCATCTTCTCAATCCTTGTCTCCAGGCTATTTATCTGTGATTCCATTTTGTTTTCAAGATTTGGATCATTTTCACTATCATTATTCAGAATTCTTTATCAGGTAGATTCCCTATCTCTTCCTCTTTTGTTTGGTTTGGTGGGTGTTTATCCTGTTCCTTTACCTGCTGGGTTCTCCTCTGTCTCTTCTTGTTTATATTGCTGTGTTTGGGGTGACCTTTCTGTATTCTGGCAGTTTGTGGAGTTCTCTTTATTGTGGAGTTTCCTCGCTGTGGGTGGGTGGCTTATCAATGTTACCTGGTTAGGGAAGCTTGTGTTGGTGTTCTGGTGGGTGGGGCTGGACTTCTTCTCTCTGGAGTGCAATGAAGTGTCCAGTAATGTGTTATGAGATGTCAATGGATTTGGAGTGACTTTGGGCAGCCTGTATATTGAAGCTCAGGGCTATGTTCCTGTTTTGTAGATAATTTGTGTGGTATGTCTTGCTCTGAAACTTGTTGACTCTTGGGTGGTGCTTGGTTTCAGTGTAGGTATGGAGGCGTTTGATGAGCTCTTGTCAATTAATGTTGCCTGGAGTCAGGAGTTCTCTGGTGTTCTCAGGATTTGGACTTAAGCCTCCTGCTTCTGGTTTTTAGTCTTATTTTTACTGTAGCCTCAAGACTTCTCCATCTATACAGCACTGTTGATGAAACATCTAGGTTAAAGATGAAAAGTTTCTCCACAGTGAGGGATACCCAGAGAGGTTCACAGAGTTACATGGAGAAGAGAAGAGCGAGGAGGGAGTTAGAAGTGACCAGGATGAGATGAGGTGGAATCAAAAGAGGAGAGAGCAAGCTAGCCAGTAATCACTTCCATATGTGCGCTCCACAGTCTGGACTGCTCAGAGATGTTCACAGAGTTATACAGAGAAGAGAAGAGGGAGGAAGGAGACAGAAGTGGCCAGGAGGATAAAAGGTGGGGAATCAAAAGGAGAGAGACAGATCCAGCTTGTAATCAGTTCCCTAAGTGTTCTCCACTGTCTGGGACACACAGAGATTCACAGAGTTGGGTAGAGAAGAGAAGGGGGAGGGAGGAGATAGAGGCGACCTGGTGGAGAAAAAGGAGAGTCCAAAGGGGGAGAGAGCAGTCAAGCCAGTAATCTCACTCCCAAGTAAAAAATGAGTACTGAAGACTGGGTTCTTAAAGGTACAAAATTGATAACAAATACCAAAAAGCAAAGATTAAAAATCTAGAGTAGAGGTTGGATTTTCAAAAATACAATATTAAAGAAAAAGAGAGAGAGAAAAAAAAATTCACAAAAATTATATATATATGAAGTTTGCTTTAAAAAATAGGATCTCTATTTTTTTTGCAAAGTAATAGTAGGTTATAAAAATGAAAATTAAAGGAGTAATAGAGGACTTTAAAATAAAATTAAAGAATGATAGTAAAAATATATCTAGGGCTTTCTCTGGTGTTGTTGTGGGCAGTGTGGGGTCAGTTCATTTTTGGATAGTTCCTTGGTGTGGCTTATATTTCTCAAGATCTATAGGCCCCTTCCTATGTAGTCGGTACTAATGGCAGGGTTTTAATCTATTGCACCTGTCACTTCCAAGGCGATTCCCTCTGTTTTAGCTTCTGTTTGCTGGCCTCTTGTATGCAGGTCAGGAAGCAACAGTTAGAACTGGACATGGAACAACAGACTGGTTCCAAATAGGAAAAGGAGTTTGTCAAGGCTGTATATTGTCACCCTGTTCATTTAACTTATATGCAGAGTACATCATGAGAAACGCTGGACTGGAAGAAACACAAGCTGGAATCAAGATTGCTGGGAGAAATATCAATAACCTCAGATATGCAGATGACATCACCCTTATGGCAGAAAGTGAAGAGGAACGAAAAAGCCTCTTGATG
>NW_011495037.1:1178341-1183261 GCF_000754665.1 Bison bison bison
GGAAGGAATGATGCTAAAGCTGAAACTCCAGTACTTTGGCCACCTCATGCGAAGAGTTGACTCGTTGGAAAAGACTCTGATGCTGGGAGGGATTGGGGGCAGGAGGAGAAAGGGACGACAGGGGATGAGATGGCTGGATGGCATCACTGATGCGATGGACATAAGTTTGTGTAAGCTCCAGAGCTGGTGATGGACAGGGAAGCCTGGTGTGCTACAGTCCATGGAGTCCCAAAGAGTCGGACATGAGTGAGCGACTGAACTGAACTGAATATTGCAGTTACGTGGCTCCCAATGACAAGATTGCTATGCAAGGAAATGCATCCTGAATGTAAGACTTCTGCTCATGCTATCATCACAGTTATTTATATCACCAATCGTTTCCTGTGCATGACCTAAAATGTCTATTAAACCTCTAGCATTGTGTACTCCTTTTCCTCTTCTTCTGAACCTTACAGTGAGCAAAAGTTTCCTTTAAGTTCTTCAGCATTGTCCCTATGTAACTACAGCCATATATCAATACTTAGCAATATATATATTTGGCAGTGTCTGTGATTTTTTTTTGCTTTAATTTAATCACGTCTGCAAAATGCTGATAGTTAGCAACTAATTGGTAAGGTTGATAGATAATTTTATTTAACGTCAGTGCACTGGGACTTCTATAATACAATACCACAGACCAGGCAGCTTGTAAATATCAGAAATTCGTTACAGTCCCGGAGGCTGGGAAGTCCAAGATCAAGGTGCCTGCCTGGCCACCTAGAGGAGCGCTCTTCCTGGCTCACAGCCCGTGTCTCCTCACCATGTCCTCACAAGAGGGAAGAAGCTGTGGAGCTCTGTGCAGATTCCTGTGGTAGATCTCCAAAGGGGTAGAGCACTAATCCCATTCATGAGGGCTCCACCCTCATGACCTAATCACTTCCCACCTTCGAGAATCATCACTTTTCCAAGGTTAGGATGTTAAAATAAGAATTTTGGGAGGAGGAGGGGACACAAACATTCGAGTTATAGCCCTTAATAATATGAATGACATCAACAACGTACAACCCATGTCAGCAAGGAGATCGAGGATTCAACTTCTCTGAAAATGATCTGAGCTAGGGCTGCAGCGTCCTCTGTGTCCTCTCGTCCAGAAGTGTACATAACATACATACTGTATTATGTCTGGCAAATGCACGCAGATTTACTACAGTGAGTGCTGATTTAGAGTGAATTTGGAGTAAAATTGTTTGCAATCTTCAGCAGGCAAGAATTCAGAAAGTGAGGGACTCTTACATTTTTGCCCAACCCCTACAGATTGCTTCCTAGTAAAGACTTGGCTGGGGCTCCCCTGGTGGCTCAGAAGGTAAAGAATCTGCCCACAACGCAGGAGACCTGCCTAGGGTTCAGTTCCTGGGTCATAAAGATCCCCTGGAGGAGGGCATGGCAACCCACTCCAGTATTCTTGCCTGGAAAATTCCATGGACAGAGAATCTTGGTGGGCTACAGTCCATGGGGTCACAAAGAGCTGGACACAAGTAAGTGACTAACACTTTCACTTTCAAAAACTTAGCTGGTATCTCTGATATTTAAGAGAAAGTCAAATGGGCACAGCAATTCATTATTCTTCACAGTTCCTTAATCCACTTGAAGAGACAGACATAGAGATAAGCAGAAAGGGTACATATTCAGACTCTTGTGAATACCCACATTTGTGAGCACTATTAAGGCATGTATGTTTTTCACATGAGGCAATACATTTGAAACTTTAAAACTGATGTAGCTTCTTTAGAATCTTGCTGAGAACGACTGCCTACTTGATAGTGATTAAAGAACGAAACCACAAGGAAGCCAATCATGTTGGCCAATCACTTAAATCACACTTATGTCTCAAGAAAAGAACAGATTCAAAGCCACTACTCTCTCACCAGTGATGGAATAGAAAACACGGAATCTTTGGAAGCCAGGAATCTACTCCACTGAATTGTAGCTCACCGGAAAGCTGTAGTCAGATCACGTTTTTCCCTCCACCAAGTAACCTCTCAACACTGTAGAGTTAGGATTTCAGGTTATGAGCATGTTATGGGGCAATATTTTAAATATGCATTTGAAAATATCTTTGTATATTAAAAAATTGAAGTTGAAGACAGTAACAAATACACCACATTCCTTGGGACCAACACACCTGCATTCTCCAAGATGCCCGAAGCAATACAGGAGGAAGCTCCGCTTGTAAATGAGCCTGTGGCCTTCAGAGTAAACTCAGGTGTTCAGATTCCCCTCTTACCCTCCAGGCCACATCAACACCATATTCACCGCTAGGGGGCGCCGCTCCCCTTCTAATATTTATACCCAAGCACGAGCTTTCCTTTCTTTTTCATCTGTGATTTACAGTAGCACAACTGAAATACTTAAGCAAAAACTTTGCTCAAGGGAACAAAACAACAAAAGAAAGAAAGATGAGGGAAAAGTAGTTAGTTAATGTATTACAAAACTTTTGAAAAGTCATGTTAATAGATTTGGACTTTTCCCCAGGCAGTGCAGAAGAATCTTAAGCTTGAAAGAAGCTAATTAAAGTTGTATTGTCAAAAGAGCGTTCTGGCTGCCATAGAAAGACTGTGTTACAGTGGTGAAAATATTGCAACAAGGAGACCAATTGAAAGACTATTATAGTAACTGAGATAAAAGACGGTGGTGACCAGAAATAAAAGTGTGTCTGGTGATGACTGACCGGCACCTGTTGGGATGGTGCAGGATGGAAGAGGGTGTGAGGCAGGACAGGAGGAGATGAGAAGACGCTGGACAAGAAGAGCAGTAGAATGCAGATGCTGTGGGAGAAAAAGGAGAGATTTGGTTGAGTGACTTGATGGACTTTGAGTGTGAGGAAAGAGTTCCCTAACTGAAGGCAATTCAGAGACGTTCTGGTGATGCAAAAGAAACTGGAGCAGCCTGGCAGTAGAAAGTAGAAAACACTCATTTCTGGGAAAACTGAAAGGTGGCAATCTATAAATGAGCGCCTTTTCTGGTGTTTCTGGTTTTCTGGTGTTTTCTGGTGGTAGGTGTTTGAAATACAAAGAAGTCAAGAAACCTTATTATTATTATAATTTCCTCCTTACAAATATCACATCGCAAGGCAGAGAACTGTCTTCTCTTTGCTTCGTGATTTGGCACATAATAGGTGGTAAATAAATACTGGTTGAAGAGATGGATGGACAGATAGAAAATACAAACGACCATTGTTTCTATGTAAGGACTAACCAGAACCCAGCCCTTTCTTTTCTAATGTAGCAATCTCATTTTAGCCATTTGAAAATATTAGGATTATATATGTAACATTTTCCAACAACTATATTGACTAGATTACCCTTAATCAGATAATGATCATCGTTTTCATTTACAGGGATGGCTCAGTTGGAAATAAGATAACATTGACAAATGCAGAGGAAGAGTTCCAGATGGGTGGTCAGGGCAGGAAGCGATTGGTGAGGATTTAATTCATCTGCATTGAGCTTAACTGGCAAGACTTACAACACACAGCATCTTACATATCATATTATATAATTGGGTAAGAAGAACTAATAATAAAACAATGTCTTTTAGCTTAACACTGACACTTGGAAAATTCAGTGGTGGTCTTGGTGAATGAGACATATATTTAAGAAGAGTCTAGTTAGAATGTCCTTTGAAAAGGCCATCCTCTATGACACTATAAACAACAAATTCTTCAGGGTTATATTGCTATTTTAGACACATTAAACAGAAAGAAGAATACTAGTCTGTTTCTGAGCAATAGTCTCATTCTACTGTCACATCCTTTCATCTAGAAATCTGGGGATCATCTTTGATTCTCTGTTTTCCTCAGTATTAATTGATTTAATATTTTGATAGTGAGAAGGAATGATGGTGATGGTTTAGTTGCTAAGTCGTGTCCGACTTTTTTGACCCCATGGACTACAGCCTGCCAGGCTCCTCTGTCGAGAAGATACTATAATAATTCCCAAATGCAGCATCTTGCCATGATTTTCTTTACTCTGTGGATCAGGAGCCGACCTGGAAATGCTATCAGTTGTTGCCATACCAGCCTTATAGTTCGGAGCTGAAAAAATAACTACAGAATGTGCCTTGGGCCCAGCTGGGCTTAGGGTAAAGCAGACGAGGATCGGAACCCCACCTAGTACTTGCCCCTTGTAAAGCCCTTCTCTGACTGAGGAATAACTTCGCTGGTTAGAGTCCCCAGGAATTAGTGTCAGCTAGTTAGTATCCATTCATCCTCAAAATTTGAATTATTTCTCCAAGTATGTGATTTCCAAGGTAAATGACCAAAGTCCCTAAAAGGAAGGCAAGACATATGATCGTGGAGAGGGCTTTTCTCGAGGATATTCAACTTCTCTCTCTCTCTTTTTTTTAGTTTATTTACTTGACCGTGTTGGGTCTTTGTTGCTGCAGGCGGGCTTTCTCTAGCTGTGGAGGACGGGGGCTAGTCTCTGGCTGTGGTGAGCAGGCTTCTCACCGTGGGAGCTTCTCTGGTGGCAGAGCACAGCTCTAGTGTGAGACCTTCAGTCTGCATGTGGGCTCAGCCCTGGCGGAGCACAAGCTTACTTGCTCCATGACACGTGGAATCTCCCAGACCAGGGATCAAATTGGTGTCTCCTGCATTGCAAAGAGGATTCTTAACCACTGGACCCCCTGCTGCTGCTGCTGCTAAGTCGCTTCAGTCGTGTCCGACTCTGTGTGACCCCATAGATGGCAGCCCACCAGACTCCCCCGTCCCTGGGATTCTCCAGGCAAGAACACTGGAGTGGGTTGCCATTTCCTTCTCCAATGCATGAAAGTGAAAAGTCAAAGTCAAGTAGCTCAGTTGTGTCCGACTCTTCGCGACCCCATGGACTGCAGCCTACCAGGCTCCTCTGGCCATGGGATTTTCCAGGCAAGAGTACTGGAGTG
>NW_011495037.1:1183361-1184477 GCF_000754665.1 Bison bison bison
CAAAGAACTAGTTAATACCCTTTGTTTTGTGAGCACCATAGCTAAGATGAAGTTAGACTCAAATTCACTGTCTACTCCCGTGACCAAAAAAAAAATTTTTTTTAATTGAAGATAAAAAATTTAATTTGTCTTACTACATACTTTCCAGCCATTAACTGAGATATAACTATGAAACATTAAAATTGCCTTAAAAGGGGGTTGTGAGGGAAGCCAAATAGTCAACTTCTTATTCAAAACATTCTAGGGCTGGGTACTGACTTAGGTCTGAAAGCAGAAGACCATGACTGTGGAGTGGAAGTTCAGGTCAGGTTTCTCCCAGCCTTCACCAAACTTGTGGTCCATGACTGTGTAAACCTTGGTAGATTGCTTACCGGTTTTACTCCTGTGGACCCCATGAATGAACCACAACCAGAAATCTCTGCATAGTACACTCTATTCCAGGTCTAATTAACAAACCCACTCTGCTGCCTGTTACAATGAGCAGAACCATATTCTATATGACATGCTATCTTTTAGGGATCCTTCTGTTGGGAAGATCCCAACAGGGAGAAGGTAATGGCTACCACTCCAGTATTCTGGCCTGGAGGATTCCAAGGACTATATAGTCCATGGGATCACAGAGAGTCAGACACGACTGAGCAACTTTCACTTTGCTGACCTCTCTGAGCTCAGAGAGCCCACTTTTTTTTTTTTTAAGCTTTTACTACCAGACTTCCAAGCTTATACAGACAGACAGTAAAGCACATTTCAGGGCTCCACTGGTGGCTCAGACAGTAAAGAATCTGCCTGCCATGTGGGAGACCTGGATTCAATCCCTGGGTTGAGAAGATCCCCTGGTGAAGGGAATAGCAACCCACTGAGGCTCAGCTGGTAAAGAATCTGCCTGCTGCTGGGCATACACACCGAGGAAACCAGAATTAAAAGAGACACATGTAGCCCAGTGTTCATCGCAGCACTGTTTACAATAGCCAGGACATGGAAGCAACCTAGATGTCCAGCAGCAGACGAATGGATAAGAAAGCTGTGGTACATGTACACAATGGAGTATTACTCAGCCATTAAAAAGAATGCATTTGAATTAGTTCTAATGAGGTGGATGAAACTGGAGCCTATTAT
>NW_011495037.1:1184577-1185033 GCF_000754665.1 Bison bison bison
CTTAACCACTGGACCCCCTGCTGCTGCTGCTGCTAAGTCGCTTCAGTCGTGTCCGACTCTGTGCGACCCCATAGACGGCAGCCCACCAGGCTCCCCCATCCCTGGGATTCTCCAGGCAAGAACACTGGAGTGGGCTGCCATTTCCTTCTCCAGTGCATGAAAGCAAAAAGTCAAAGTCAAGTAGCTCTCTGAGCTCAGAGAGGTCAGCAAAGTGAAAGTTGCTCAGTCGTGTCCGACTCTTCGCAACCCCATGGACTGCAGCCTACCAGGCTCCTCTGGCCATGGGGTTTTCCAGGCAAGAGTACTGGAGTGGGGTGTCATTGCCTTCTTCGAAAGAAGACATGGGGAATCCCTAATTCAAACATATTGCAATTACTAGAGGGATATTCACACATACTTAAAAGTTTTGCTCACAAAAGTCACAAACTATATAAGGGATACTCTTTCTGAATAAAA
>NW_011495037.1:1185133-1185733 GCF_000754665.1 Bison bison bison
TGAGAAGATCCCCTGGTGAAGGGAATAGCAACCCACTGAGGCTCAGCTGGTAAAGAATCTGCCTGCTGCTGGGCATACACACCGAGGAAACCAGAATTAAAAGAGACACATGTAGCCCAGTGTTCATCGCAGCACTGTTTACAATAGCCAGGACACGGAAGCAACCTAGATGTCCATCAGCAGACGAATGGATAAGAAAGCTGTGGTACATGTACACAATGGAGTATTACTCAGCCATTAAAAAGAATGCATTTGAATTAGTTCTAATGAGGTGGATGAAACTGGAGCCTATTATACAGAGCAAAGTAAACCAGAAAGAAAAACAGCAATACAGTATAGTAACACATAAATATAGAATTTAGAAAGATGGTAATGATGACCCTATATGTGAGACAGCAAAAGAGACACAGATGTAAAGAACAGACTTTTGGACTCTGTGGGGGAAGGTGAGAGTGGGATGATTTGAGAGCATTGAAACATGTGTATTACCATACATGAAACAGACCACTTCGATGCATGAGACAGGATGCTCAGGGCTGGTGCACTGGGATGACCCTGAGGGATAGGATAGGGAGGGAGGTGGGAGGGGGGTTCAGGATG
>NW_011495037.1:1185833-1190451 GCF_000754665.1 Bison bison bison
TAAAATAAATAATTTTTTTAAGTATTAAAAAAATGAATCTGCCTGTAATGCGGGAGACCTGGGTTCAGTCCTTGGGTCAGGAAGATCCCCTGGAGAAGGGAATGACAACCCACTCCAGTGTTCTTACCTGGAGAATCCTGTGGCCAGAGGAGCCCTGTGGGCTACAGTTCATGGGATCACAAAGAGTTGGACATGACTGAGTGACTAACAACCAACCAATCAGTATTCTTGGGGGGAGAATGCCATGGACAGAGGAACCTGCTGGGCTATAGTCCACAGGGTTGCAAAGATTCGGACATGACTGAATGACTAACACTGTCACTTTTCAAAGCACATTTTCATGGTGATGCTTTCCTCACCGATCTAACGCTCATGGCAAGATGGTGAGTCTTCAGGGCTGCAGTGGTGGTGAGAGGGTGGATGGAAGGGATGCTTATAACATTGAATCCAGCATGGATGTCCTCTGAAGACTTTGAATTCATCCCTCCTCCTCGTGCAAAGGAACTTGCCCCCTTTTGGTATCATTTAACACAGTCAGTCATTCGCTGTAGGCTTCTATTTGCTAAACCAGTCAACACACTTTTAGAATCACAGGTGGTTTCCTGAGCCAGATCAGAGAATGGCAACACGTGCATCAAAATATAAGCTATCTGAAAATACTCCCTCTTCAACCGAGCACCTTCAACATCCATTTTCATTAACATGATAAAAAAGGTTGACGTGAATTAGTAAATTCCTGCAATTCCTTATCCTGTAATCCTCATTCTCTGTGCTCTGGTTCTATGTTTCACTCTACCTGAGTTTGAATTCTGGTCATCAGCCAAACCATATGGAGACTCAGGACATGACTGTCAGCTTTCTTCTGCAAGGGAGGTAAGCTTTCCTAGCAAAGGCAAGGCGAGGCGAGTATCTCGGAAGATTTGAGGGCAGGACGGGCATGGATTCTGCAAATCCTCTATGTGTCCTAATAATCATTCTTCTAATTGTCTGGATCCTACTTTTTCCTGATTCTTGTCCTAGTCATTTTACTTAAACATAGTGAGGTCGTGCATTTAACTAATAATATAATAAGGCCGCCCTAGAACTTTCCTCTAGGCTTGGTTTTCAGTGACCGCAGGCTCCATCCATCTGGGGTTTCATACTGTGCTTTGAGGAAAACTTTTGGCTTAGATGGTGAAGAGTCTGCCTGAGATGTGGGAGACCTGGGTTCGACCCCTGGGTCAGGAAGATTCCCTGGAGCAGGGCATGGCAACCCACTCCAGTATTCTTGCCTGGAAAATCCCATGGATGGAGGAGCCTGGCAGGCTGCAGTCCATGAGGTTGCGAAGACTCAGACACGACTTCACTTTTCACTTTTAAGGTTTGAGAGTGCTGTTAGAACAATTCTCTTGCCTAATACTCCAGAGATTTGCTCCAGGTGAACACAGATCAGAGATTACCTGTCTCACCACTGGATACCTTGGGGTGTTGGCCTCCCAACCTGGAATCTGAACTTTTGTTACTGCCTCAGTTTGATTTTTTAGGGAATATGCATGCAAATATACTGTAATAATCACATGGGTTGGTGGGGGGCTTGTGATTTTTAAAAAGTTGAACAAAATGCTATGTTACTGGGCATTATGATATTTATGCTGATTATATGTAAGTTCTTAGACTTGTCTGTAAAGTCCTGACAAAATGATGTTAGGCCATCCCTTCAGAGAATATAGCTCATCAGATAGTGTGACAACATGTGCTGAGAATTTCATCTAATAATTGCCCATCTTCAATCCACTTTAAAATACGACACACGTAAGTCAAAAAAAAGAACTCTGATAATTGGTGGCTCATTTTGTTACTTTTAGCTTTCGGGCTTCCCTCATAGCTCAGTCAGTAAAGAATCTGCCTGCAATGCAGGAGACCCGGGTTCAATTCCTGGGTCAGGAAGATACCCTGGAGAAGGAAATGGCAATTCACTCCAGTATTTTTGCCTGGAAAATCCCATGGACAGAGGAGCCTGGCAGGTTACAGTCCAAGGGTCGCAAGAGTTGGACACTACTTAGCGACTAAACAACCACCACCACCACCATGATAGTTTATTAAATTTCTATGACTTGTGTCATATACAGTATGATCCCCATTAAGAAAAGGCACCCAGGAATTACAAAATGTATGCCAGATAACCACCTTCAGAATATAAATATGATTAGACAACTGTACACTGACCTTTGTGAAGGAATAAAATGTTATATATAACATATATAGTATATATATACACACACACATACAATACCCATTGTGTGTGCATATATATAATATATATTCTATACACACCACATCTTCTTTACCCACTCTCTGTGGACATTTAGGCTGCATCCACACCTTGGCTATTGTAAACAGTGTGCAGTGAACATTGGGGTGCCTGTATCCTTTTGGATCATGCATTTCTTTCTCTAAATACATGTCTAGGAGTGGGATTGCAGGGTCATATGGTAGCTCTGTTTTTAGTTTAAGGATCATCCATACTATTCTCCATAGTGGCCATACCAATTTATATTCCCATCAACAGTGTAGGAGGGTTCCCAATAATAAGTTCTTAATGTCTTTTAAAACACGTAGGGATGCAGTTTCTGAGTTAGGCTGTGGTATATATATGTATGGAGAAGGCAATGGCACCGCACTCCAGTACTTTTGCCTGGAAAATCCCATGGACAGAGGAGCCTTGTAGGCTGCAGTCCATGCGGTCGCTAAGAGTCGGACACAACTGAGCAACTTCACTTTGACTTTTCCCTTTCATGCATTGGAGAAGGAAATGGCAACCCACTCCAGTGTTCTTGCCTGGAGAATCCCAGGGACGGGGGAGCCTGGTGGGCTGCCGTCTATGGGGTTGTAGAGTCGGACGCGACTGAAGCGACTTAGCAGCAGCAGCAGCAGCCTACATATGTATATACTTGGTTTGAAGATTCACTTCAGGGACAGGACAAGGGGGAAAAAAAAGAATAAGATAGTGAGACAAAAGTGAGGATGAAAGAGAAAAGGTTAGGGTCTAGATAATAATCTCATATGAGCTTTCATACTACACAAGAATAAAAGATAATATGTTATTTTTATGTCACTCTGATCTATATTGTCTGTACATGCTATTATATAATATTATGTTTTCCCTAAGCCCACACATAATAATGGTTTTTATAGATATACTTTTATGAATAAGTATAAAGCCCACTTTATACTTACTTATAAAAGAAACGATGCCTCCAAGGACTAAATGCAAGAATAAACACTATGGTAGGTAGACTAGCTCAGGGGGTGGAAATCAAAACTTCAGGATAATTGTGGTTACAGTGTGAGGTCCTGTGACAAAAATGTGACAAGGAGCGGCAACAGAGAACTGTGAATCTTTGGAGAAGGTGGGATGGCAAATGAAGTGTGGGTATGAGATGCAAACCAAAGGATATGGATGAGGGGCTGCCATGAAGAGACAGACTAGATTAAACTCCTGTGCCACAGCCCACTGCAGTCCTCCTACCCTCAAAACTGTAGCCTAAAGAATGAATGCTTCAAAGTTCAAAAAGACTCTGGGGCTCCTTCTTCGTGACCATCCTATTTTTTTTTTTTTTTTTGATTTATTGGCATGGAAAGATTTTCGATTTAAGAAAGGAGATAATTTTTAAAGAAATGACCAAATATCACTGGAATGTGGGGAATTTAACTGGGTAGCGCTATTTTTTAGAGGAAGAAGTGAAAAGAGAAAGGAGATAACAGAATAATGAAGATTATTTTCTTGCATGTATTTGATAAATTAATTTCAAAGTAATTATATTTACAATTTATATATGCATACTCCTATGTGTACTGCACATCTACTCAAAAATTTATATTTACATAATATAACCAGATCAGATCAGATCAGTCACTCAGTTGTGTCCAACTCTTGGCGACCCCATGAATCACAGCACGCCAGGCCTCCCTGTCCATCACCAACTCCCGGAGTTCACTGAGACTCACGTCCATCGAGTCAGCGATGCCATCCAGCCATCTCATCCTCTGTCGTCCCCTTCTCCTCCTGCCCCCAATCCCTCCCAGCATCAGAGTCTTTTCCAATGAGTCAACTCTTTGCATGAGGTGGTCAAAGTACTGGAGTTTCAGCTTTAGCATCATTCCTTCCAAAGAAATCCCAGGGCTGATCTTCAGAATGGACTGGTTGGATCTCCTTGAGTCCAAGGGACTCTCAAGAGTCTTCTCCAACACCACAGTTCAAAAGCATCAATTCGTGGGCACTCAGCCTTCTTCACAGTCCAACTCTCACATCCATACATGACCACAGGAAAAACCATAGCCTTGACTAGACGAACCTTTGTTGGCAAAGTAATGTCTCTGCTTTTGAATATGCTATCTAGGTTGGTCATAACTTTCCTTCCAAGGAGTAAGCGTCTTTTAATTTCATGGCTGCAAAAAAAAAAAAAAAAAATTTCATGGCTGCAGTCACCATCTGTAGTGATTTTGGAGCCCAGAAAAATAAAGTCTGACACTGTTTCCACTGTTTCCCCATCTATTTCCTATGAAGTGGTGGGACCGGATGCCATGATCTTCGTTTTCTGAATGTTGAGCTTTAAGCCAACTTTTTCACTCTCCTCTT
>NW_011495037.1:1190551-1195139 GCF_000754665.1 Bison bison bison
TTTCTGAATGTTGAGCTTTAAGCCAACTTTTTCACTCTCCTCTTTCACTTTCATCAAGAGGCTTTTGAGTTCCTCTTCACTTTCTGCCATAAGGGTGGTGTCATCTGCATATCTGAGGTTATTGATATTTCTCCCAGCAATCTTGATTCCAGTTTGTGTCTCTTCCAGTCCAGCGTTTCTCATGATGTACTCTGCATATAAGTTAAATAACCAAGTTGTTCTTAAAACAAGAAATGTAACTCATTTCAATTTGGACTACAGGTTTTATGAGACTGATTCATACAGAATGTGTTCCTAGCATCCGTGTCCACTCTGCAGATAGGTAAGAATCACAGGGAAACAGAACAGAGGGAAAACTATGAAACCTCGTGAAAACCATAACGAATGGCAGTTTTAATTGCAGTCAAGACAGTAACCTTTTTAAAAAGGAGCTGATACAAATCAGCTCTTAATATACCATACATAAAATCAGTCAGTGGAGCTACCATTTAGAGCACTTACTGTGCATAAAACACTATTAATTACTTTACACACGGTATCTTGTTTCTTAGGACAGTCCTATTACATGGGAGTTACCATGACTGACTTTAAATGAAGAGAGGTTTAGAAAGGTTTAACTAAGCTTACGGGGAAACAGTGGAAACAACGTCAGACTTTATTTTTTTGGGCTCCAAGATCACTGCAGATGGTGATTGCAGCCATGAAATTAAAAGATGCTTACTCCTTGGAAGGAAAGTTATGACCAACCTAGACAGCATATTCAAAAGCAGAGACATTACTTTGCCAACAAAGGTCTGTCTAGTCAAAGCTATGGTTTTTCCAGTGGTCACGTATGGATGCGAGAGTTGGACTGTGAAGAAACCTGAGCACCGAAGAATTGATGCTTTTGAACTGTGGTGTTGGAGAAGACTCTTGAGCGTCCCTTGGACTGCAAGGAGATCCAACCAGTCCCTCCTAAGGGAGATCAGTCCTGGGTGTTCATTGGAAAGACTGATGTTGAAGCTGAAACTCCAATACTTCGGTCACCTCATGCAAAGAGTTGACTCACTGGAAAAGACCCTGATGCTGGGAGGGAATGGGGGCAGGAGGAGAAGGGGATGACAGAGGATGAGATGGGTGGATGACATCACTGACTCAATGGACATGAGTTGGTGATAGACAGGGAGGCCTGGTGTGCTGTGATTCATGGGGTCGCAAAGAGTCCGACATGTCTGAGCCACCAAACTTTCTGAACTGAACTAAGCTTACACAGCTAATTAGTGGCAAAGCCATTTTATTGAAACCTTGCCTGTCCAACACCAGATTCTGAACTCTTAATCCTTTAAATATTTTAAAAATGTTTTTGCAAAAAGTAAACAGGAAGGTAAACAAAAGTAAGCAAAAGGGACTTGGTCTGATTACATTGAAACAAATTACTCTAAAGTCTGTCCTTAGAGCAAGTGCACATGTGACTCTTACTGACTTACACACACACACACACACACACACACACACACACACACACATCTCCCTCATCCAGCTGAATGAATACTCTCTCTCTGACCTTTTATCAGTTATCTTCTTTTCCTTCCCTCTCTCCCCATTGCCCTTCCATCAGACTCTGCCTCAGCCTAGCTATTACCACTCATTTCACCTGACTCCCACCCTTACTTCTCTTTTCCCCAAGCAGAGACCTTGGTTGTAGGGGTAAGAGGAAGAGGTCCCCACATGCAGCCCTAGGCCACGGATCCACTTAGCTGTGTCTTAGTCATGTTTTCCAGAAGCCTCTGTGCCTCAGTCACAAAGCCCTTCTTGAGCACATAGACAGGAATGCCCAGAGTAATCTCAGTGTCATTACCCTCGAAATGGTTCCCTCTTCCTTTAGGCTCTAGGAGGCATATCTTCTCATCTGTTTTCTTTCTTTCTTTGTTTTTTTAAAGACGTTTATTTTTAGCTGTGCTGGGTCTTCGTTGCTGCATTAAGGGCTTTCTCTAGGTGTGGCAAGCAGGTGCCCTTCTTCGCGGCCTTCTCATCGTGGTGGCGGCTCTATGGCAGGCAGGCTGCAGGATTGTGGTGTGCGGGCTCAGAGAGCAGGCGCAATAATTGTGGCACATGGCCTTGGTTGCTTAGAGGCACGTTGGATCTTCCTGGCCCAGGGATCAATCCTGTGCCGCCTGCATTGGCAGGCAGATTCTTAACTACTACAGCACCAGGAAAGCCCCTGCTTTCTTTTCTTAATGAGGTTAGGAGGGAACACATGGAAAGGGGTGCAGAAGGAAGCCTTTGCTACATTTAGATGGTTTCTAGAGTGTGTTACACTCCTACACAGAAATAAGCCTGTTAAAATATTATTCAGTATACAGTGCTGTATGTCAACTATATCGCGATAAAACTGGAATAAATAAAGTATTCAGTTAAGAGGGACTGCTGATCAGATATTATCCATCCTGGGCACCGAGTTCTGATCATTTCAGGCAGGAGGCCTGTGACTGTCTATATTCCATGGTGCTCCAGAGAGGAGTGAGGTGGGGGGCTAGAGGGTTATTCAAGTCCAGGTTTCACTGAAGTACCAACAGGATTTGTGAGAAATGACTGAATCTACATTATGAGGTAAGAACTAGTTTAACCACAATTACATGTAAAAAACAAATGGTTCGGAGAATGCAGTGGCACCCTACTCCAGTACTTTTGCCTGGAAAATCCCATGGATGGAGGAGCCTGGAAGGCTGCAGTCCATGGAGTTGCGAAGAGTCAGACACGACTGAGAGACCTCACTTTCACTTTTCACTTTCATGCATTGGAGAAGGAAATGGCAACCCACTCCGGTGTTCTTGCCTGGAGAATCCCAGGGACGGGGGAGCCTGGTGGGCTGCTGTCTATGGGGTCGCACAGAGTTGGACACGACTGAAGTTACTTAGCAGCAGCAACACACTATTCCTAATATTAATTTCCAATTTCTTTTTCAATAAAGAATTGCTTTAAAATGCCTTTGGCTAAGAACAACCAAAAAATAGTCTCTATTCTACTCTGGTCTGAATGTCTCTTCTCTAATATGTTGTCCAAATTGTCCTCTTCTTTCATTTAAATTATTATTTTTTTTATGACAGTCTGGCTATTCCTGTCCACTACTGGGATTTCATGTCTTTCTATTTCAGAGCCTTTGTTACTAATCGGTAAACTATCTCTATATGCAATTGCTTAAAGTTTAGATTTAAACAACAGTGTCATTATCATAGAATTGCCAGCATTTGTTTTTAATATGCTCACAAAGATGCCTGGCACTGAACACTTTTTCCTCCAGGAATAATGTCAGGCAATGAACAAGCTTACTGAAATGAAACATACTAAGTACAAAACATTAGGTATTTACTTCTTTTCTCCCGCTTTCAAGAGTATTTTTTAGTGAATTGTGTTCATTGAATCTTTCCGAAAGATTCCATTTCACTTTCATTGAAATAACTCTCTCTCTTTTTGCCCACATAATTCATTGGTAAATATAATAAATTAAAATATGGAAATAGAGTGACGAATACAACTGGCGTAAACAGGTGTGGGAACCAACTCAGCAGTTTCTTGGTAAGGCGACAGCTGAGCTGGTGAGGAGTTGCCCTGTGCACGGGAGCGGTGCTGTGCAAAGTTGAGTGTGCAACCGGATCAACGGTGGGCTTGGTAAGACACACACAGCACCCCAAACATGACACAAGTGAACTCACCCAGGACGCAGACGTGGGCTCACAGACACAAAGAGCAGACTTGGAGGTGCCGAGTGGAGGACGGGCGGGGGAGGGACAGATGGGGAGCTCGGGGTGAGAAGATGCAAACCAGGTTATGTAGGATGGGTAAATAACAAGGTCTGACTGTATAACACGGGGATCTGCATTCAATACCCTGTAATAAACCATAAAGGAAAAAAAATAAAAGAAGACAATGAAAATCTGAAAATATGGTTAACGCTAAAATGATTACTGAAAAATTTAATTATTTTTCAATTGGTTAAACAATAAATGCCCATTGCTGTATGGTAGGCCTGGACATCTCTTAATTGGCTTAATTTATTAAACTTTATTTTTTCCAAAAATATTGCCTTAAGCTAATAGGCTAAAGGATAACTTTCCAAAATAAAATCTTCATATATTAAAAAAAAAAAAAGATTGCAGAACTTTATCTGGTCGGACTTTGTATTTCTAATAAGTTATCAGAGCATGCTGACGCTTCTTGTCTTGGGTGGGGGGCAGACATTGAGAACAACTGTTAACTGATGCAGACAAAAGTTTGGACATTTAAAGTGATTGTAAACTAGCCAATCTGATCACACAGACCACAGCCTTGTGTAACTCAGTGAAACTAAGCCATGCCGTGTGGGGCCACCCAAGACGGGTGGGTCATGGTGGAGAGGTCTGACAGAATGTGGTCCACTGGAGAAGGGAATGGCAAACCACTTCAGTATTCTTGCCTTGAGAACCCCATGAACAGAATGAAAAGGCAAAATGATAGGATACTGAAAGAGGAACTCCCCAGGTCAGTAGGTGCCCAATATGCTACTGGAGATCAGTGGAGAAATAACTCCAGAAAGAATGAAGGGATGGAGCCAAAGCAAAAACAATACCCA
>NW_011495037.1:1195645-1198000 GCF_000754665.1 Bison bison bison
ACTGCAGGCAGGAATCCCTTAGAAAAAATGGAGTAGCCATCATGGTCAACAAAAGAGTCTGAAATGCAGAACTTGGATGCAATCTCAAATGACAGAATGATCTGTGTTTGCTTCCAAGGCAAACCATTCAATATCACAGTAATCCAAGTCTATGCCCCAACCAATAACACTGAAGAAGCTGAAGTTGAACGGTCTATGAAGACCTACAAGACCTTTTAGAACTAACACCCAAAAAAGATGTCCTTTTCATTACAGGGAACTGGAATGCAAAAGTAGGAAGTCAAGAAACACCTGGAGTAATAGGCAAATTGGGCCTTGGAATACGGAATGAAGCAGGGCAAAGACTAATAGAGTTTTGCCAAGAGAATGCACTGGTCATAGCAAACACCCTCTTCCAACAACACAAGAGAAGACTCTACACATGGACATCACCAGAGGGTCAACACCAAAATCAGATTGATTATATTCTTTGCAGCCAAAGATGGAGAAGCTCTATACAGTCAACAAAAAAAAGACCAGGAGCTGACTGTGGCTCAGATCATGAACTCCTTATTGCCAAATTCAGACTTAAATTGAAGAAAGTAGGGAAAACCACTAGACCATTCAGGTATGACCTAAATCAAATACCTTATGATTATACTGGGACTAGATCTGATAGACAGAGTGCCTGATGAACTACGGACAGAGGTTCGTGACATTGTACAGGAGACAGGGATCAGGACCATCCCCAAGGAAAAGAAATGCAAAAAAGCAGAATGGCTGTCTGAGGAGGCCTTACAAATAGCTGTGAAAAAAGAGAAGCGAAAAGCAAAGGAGAAAAGTAAAGATATTCCCCTCTGAATGCAGAGTTCCAAAGAATAGCAAGGAGAGATAAGAAAGCCTTCCTCAGCAATCAATGCAAAGAAATAAAGGAAAACAACAGAATGGGAAACACTAGATATCTCTTCAAGAAAATTAGAGATACCAAGGGAACACTTCATGCAAAGATGGGCTCAATAAAGGACAGAAATGGTATGGACCTAACAGAAGCAGAAGATATTAAGAAGAGATGGCAAGAATACACAGAAGAACTGTACAAAAAAGAGCTTCATGGCCCAGATAATCACGATGGTGTGATCACTGACCTAGAGCCAGACATCCTGGAATGTGAAGTCAAGTGGGCCTTAGAAAGCATCACTACGAACAAAGCTAGTGCAGGTGATGGAATTCCAGTTGAGCTCTTTCAAATCCTGAAAGATGATGCTGTGGAAGTGCTGCACTCAATATGCCAGCAAATGTGGAAAACTCAGCAGTGGCCACAGGACTGGAAAAGGTCAGTTTTCATTCCAATCCCAAAGAAAGGCAATGCCAAAGAATGCTCAAACTACCGCACAATTGCACTCAGTTCACATGCTAGTAAAGTAATGCTCAAAATTCTCCAAGCCAGGCTTCAGCAATATGTGAACCATGAACTTCCTGATGTTCAAGCTGGTTTTAGAAAAGGCAGAGGAACCAGAGATCAAATTGCCAACATCTGCTGGATCATGAAAAAGCAAGAGAGTTCCAGAAAAACATCTATTTCTGCTTTATTGACTATGCCAAAGCCTTTGACTGTGTGGATCACAATAAACTGTGGACAATTCTGAAAGAGATGGGAATACCAGACCACCTGACCTGCCTCTTGAGAAACCTGTATGCAGGTCAGGAAGCAACAGTTAGAACTGGACATGGAACAACAGACTGGTTCCAACTAGGAAAAGGAGTATGTCAAGGCTGTATCTTATCACCCTGCTTATTTAACTTATATGCAGAGTACATCATGAGAAACGCTGGGGTGGAAGAAGCACAAGCTGGAATTAAGATTGTTGGGAGAAACATCAATAACCTCAGATATGCAGATGACACCACCCTTATGGCAGAAAGTGAAGAAGAACTAAAGAGCTTCTTGATGAAAGTGAAAGAGGAGAGTGAAAAAGTTGGCTTAAAGCTCAACATTCAGAAAACGAAGATCATGGCATCTGGTCCCATCACTTCATGGGAAATAGATGGGGAAACAGTGGAAACAGTGTCAGACTTTATTTTTCTGGGCTCCAAAATCACTGCAGATGGTGACTGCAGCCATGAAATTAAAAGACGCTTACTCCTCGGAAGGAAAGTTATGGCCAACCTAGATAGCATATTCAAAAGCAGAGACATTACTTTGCCAACAAAGGTTCGTCTAGTCAAGGCTATGGTTTTTCCTGTGGTCATGTATGGATGTGACAGTTGGACTGTGAAGAAAGCTGAGCACCAAAGAATTGATGCTCTTGAACTGTGGTGTTAGAGAAGACTCTTGAGAGTCCCTTGGACTGCAAGGAGATCCAACCAGTCCATTCT
>NW_011495037.1:1198225-1203872 GCF_000754665.1 Bison bison bison
CTCATTGGAAAAGACTCTGATGCTGGGAGGGATTGGGGGCAGGAGGAGAAGGGGACGACAGAGGATGAGATGGTTGGATGGCATCACCGACTCGATGGACATGAGTTTGAGTGAACTCTGGGAGTTGGTGATGGACAGGGAGGCCTGGCATGCTGTGATTCATGGGGTCGCAAAGAGTCGGACACGACTGAGTGACTGAACTGAACTGAACTGAAGCACCAAATAGCCACATAGGCTGATGAGATGAAATCTGACTGACAGCACTCCCTGTACTTGTCCATCAGGCCCTCAAACTGCTTATCCAGGTGTTCTGCGTTTAGCCTCAGAGGCTCAGTTACCTTGGGCTCTGGCCTTGTCTTTGTAAATGTACCATTTGAGATGTTCACTTAACTTCAACAATCTCCGATTTACTCATCTGTAGAAATGGATATACTCATCTTTTTGTAGGGACAAAGGCCTTTATTATTCATTGCACTGCAAGCTGCATGAACATCAACATGTTTGCGTTGGTGGCTTTGGCTGCCAAGTCCCAGGAAAGTGATACAAAAAAATGGGTCAGACAGATGCTATGCACACAGTGGGTTTGTGTGGCAGCTGAGGAACACTGAGCTTGGAGAATCCACTGCTTTTATAGCGAGCACTAAACGAGACTGTTCTTGAGCTAGAAGATATTCATTTATTCCTTGAGTTGACCAGCTATATAAAAATAATCCTGAGAAATAGCTTCAGTGAAACAGCAGACAGGATCTTGCAGTCCTGGAACACACAGAAAGAAGAGTACAAGAGGCTCAGGCAGAACTGTGTTGCCCTGCTCTACACTCTTGTACCATGTGCAGAATTGCTTTATCCAAGCATATTCACATTTTACTACTTGATACAAGTAGTAAAATTGCCAAATTGCCCTTCAGAAAACTTGTACCAGATTACATTCCCACCAAGACTGCACAAGAGGGCCCTTCTCTCCACATTTTCATTGATGCTGGAAATTACCAACTTAAAAAAAAAATTGAATTATAGTTGATTTACAATATTGTGTTAGTTTCAATTACAGCAGAGTGATTCAGCCCTGTGGCTCAGCAGTAAAGAATCTGCCTGCAATGCAGGAGACGTGGGTTCAATCCCTGGGTTGGGAAGATCCCCTGAAGGAAGGCATGGCAACCCACTCCAGTATTCTTGCCTGGTGAATCCCATGGACAGAGGAGCCTGGCGGGCTACAGTCCACAGGGGTTGCCAGGAATCACAACTGTAGCAACTGGATTGTTTTCCATTCAGATTCAGATTCTTTTCCACTCTAGATTATTACAATATATTGAGTATAGTTCCCTATGCTATATAGTTGGTCCTTGTTAGTTATATTATATATTTTACATATAGTAGTCTATACCTGTTAATCCCATACTCCTAATTTACCCCTCCCTGCTTCCTCTTTGGTAAACATAAGTTGTTTTTCCTTTGTGAATTTATTTCTGTTTTGTAAATAACTTCATTTATATTATTTTTTAGATTCCAATCAGACACGACTGAGCGACTTCCCTTTCACTTTTCACTTTCATGCATTGGAGAAGGAAATCGCAACCCACTCCAGTGTTCTTGCCTGGAGAATCCCAGGGATGGGGGAGCCTGGTAGGCTACTGTCTATGGGGTCACCCAGAGTCGGACACGACTGAAGTGACTTAGCATAGCATAGCATAAGTTGGTATTATATAATATTTGTCTTTCTCTTTCTGACTTACTTCTCTTAGTATGATAATCTCTAGGTCCATCCATGTTGCGACATACAAATGGCATTATTTTATTCTTTTTGCCGCTGAATAACATTCCGTTGTACATATGTCCCATATCTTCTTTATCCATTCATCTGTCAATGGACAGTTGGGTTGCTTCCGTGTCTTGGTTATTGTAAATAGTGCTGAATAGACATCAATATATCTTTTTAAATTATAGTTTTCAGCATTTCTGGGAATATGCCCAGGAGTAGGATTGCCAGATCAATGGTAACTTTTTTAAAGGATTAAAGGAATTTCTGGACTGTTTTCCACAGTGGCTGCACAAATTTGCATTTCCACAAACAGCATAGGAGGGTTCCTTTTTCTTCATACCCTGTTCAGCATTTATTATTTGCAGATTTTTTTGATGATGGCCATTCTGACCAGTATGAGGTGATATCTCAGTGACGTTTTGATTTGCATTTCTCTATTAATTAGCAATGTTGAGCATCTTTTTATGTACCTGTTGGCCATCTATATGTCTCCTTTGGAGAAAGGCTTGTTTAGGTATTCTGTCCTTTTTTTTTTTTTTTTTGATTGGGTTGCTTGAGTTCTTTGCTATTGTTGTTGTTATAGAGTTGTATGAGCTATTTATATATTTTGAAAATTAAGCCCTTGTGAGTTTTATCATTTTACTCTTTGCTAGCTCTATTTATAAAAGGCAAATTGTTATTTCATTTGTGTCTCTTTGATCATCGGTGAGGTTGACCATCTTTTCATACGTACTCACTGTTTGTATCTCTTCTGCTGTAAAAAGCATGTGCTTGTATTCTCAAGACCAGTTGGCTTGGTTCTTCTCAGGCCCAGGAAGAATGCATCCTGAGCATCAGTTTTAAGCACTGAGTGTCTGAATCCACCTGCCAATACAGGAGATGGAGTTTCAATCCCTGGGTCAGGAAGATCCCTTAGAGAAGGAAATGGCAACCCACTCCAGTGTTCTAGCCTGGACAATCCCAAGGACAGAGGAGCCTGGCAGGCTATAGTCCATTGGGTGGCAAAAGAGTTGGGCACGTCTTAGCAACTCAACAATGTAAACCTCCCTTCAGAGCTGCCATGGGCGACATCTCTTGCTCAAAGTCCTTATTTTCCTATCAGGTAATTCTTTAAACTAGATTCTGGTTACTGCCCCCTTTCCTTGCCTCTTCATTAATGCTACTGTTCATTCTGGTTACTGCCCCCTTTCCTTGCCTCTTCATAAGGCTACTGTTCATAGTACTGGAATATTGCACTGTTCTTTGTGGTTTCCCTTACTCTGCCTGTGCATTTATAAATAGTCCTTTTGTAAAACTCTTTCAAAATTATCCAGTTTCAATGCACTGTCTATTTCCTGCTGAGACTCTGATTGGCACGGTAATTGGTAGTCTAACCCAGAAAACAAATCAGAATCTTTAAAATGGCATCAGATTAGAACTGTCTGCAATATTTAAAGAGCCCAGGAGAAATGGGGCTGTGGGTAATCCTTGACAAACAAGAGTATCATGATTACTCAAACTATCCCTGATGATGACATGGAAGGGCCAAATACTGGGGGGTCACGTAGCTGCAGAACTTGATTTCTGTGACGACAATGATGATTATGTGTCCTCTAGGTTATTCTGATCTGCCTAGAGGGCAGAGGTAAGGAAAAAGAGAAGTGAAATAACTGAATCAGAACTCAGGTTATGTCAGAAAGTCTTGATAGCAGCTTTAAAGAGTATCTTATTTCCTACAGTTGAAAAAGATGTGTCTGAGGACCAAGCTTAGAGTCTGACTAAAACAGTTGCAGCACCAGTTAAATTGTCAAAACCATGAAGCCTGTTACATTAAAATAGGGAAACTTACAGGAAAACTAGCGGGACCCTGACCACTGAGTCCTAGTATGGAGACACACTTTACAGCAAAGAAGGTATGATGATGAATTTACACTGCTGTAATTCATTGATCTTGCTATGTGCCCCATCTCCAGTTTAGCCACTGGATTGCTAGCAAAGCAGAAAAGCTTACTGAAGACACAGTTTTGGGAAAAGCACCCTCAAGGTTAGGACACTCTCTTACAGCATATGGCACGTGCCTTGAGTAAACAGCCAATATACGGTACATCTTCTTCCACAGTTAGATCGCAAGAATCTGGGGACAAATAACATGTAGCATGTGCAAAAATTCACCATATACTAGACCACAAAGTAGGGCTCAATAACTTCTTAAGAACTAATGTCATACAACTTTTTTTCCCAAAAAGAGTGCAGCAAAGACAGTAATATGTTTTGGAATTTCTTGATGCACACTACAAAAAATTCATGGGTACCATAAGGCAAGGAGAAATAAAAGGCATAGTGTTTTGAAAGGAAGTAATAAAATTGTCACTATTTTGCACATGAGTGTGTATGGAGAAAATCCAAACTATCCCCCACTACACCAACAACTTATTTAAATTCATATGTGGATTTAGTAAGGTTACTGGATGTAAGGTCAATATGCAAAAATCAATTGTATTTCTATATAATATTAACAACGAAGATCAGAATATAAAATCCTTTAAATATTATTTTTAGTAGGTAAAAAAAAATCAAACATCCAGAAATTAATTCTGAAAATAAAACATCAATGAGTAATTTAAAGCAGGCCTAAATAAATAGGCAGATATGCCACTTTCATGAAATAGAAGACTGAATATTGATTAAATGTCAGTTCTATCCAAATTGATCTATAGATTCCATACAATCTCAGTCAAATCCCAACAGATTTTTGTTTGTGGAAATTGACAAGCTGATTTAAAGATTCATAAGGTAATGCAAAGAATCTAGAATGACCACATCAATCTTGCAGAAGAAAAATTTGATGATTTAGATGAAAAGATTTCAACACTTACCACATAGCATATTAAATAATACAATGTGTTTTAGGCACATGGATAGTCAATTAAAATAATGGAAACAAAATAAGAGTCTAGAACAGACTCAGAAAAATACCACTGCAATTCTTTGGCGGCGGGAGAAGGCTGTCTTTTCAATATTCTTTTCGTAAGTGGTGTTGGATCAGTTACTAACCACATGGAAAAGAAAATGAACTTTGATTCCTATATAATACCATACACAAAAATTGACATGGGTATAAACTTCAACATGAAAGGCAAAACCATGAAGCCTTTAGAAGAAAAGATCTTGATGACCTTGGAGTGGGCAAAGATTTCCTAAACAGAACACAGTAAGCACTATCATTGAAAGAAAAGAAATATATTTCATAGAGTTATAAACAAATTCATCAAAAGGTATCATTTAGAGAATGAAAAGACTGGGAGGAGAAATTCACAATACATGTAACAGATAAAGAATTCATAATCAGAGTGTATGAAGAATTCCTATAACTTGATGATAGGAAGACAAATAATCCACTGTAGAAATAGGCAAAAGTTCTGAATAAATAGTTCATAAAAGAAGATATGTAAATGATCAACAAATATATAAAAAGGTGCTCAACATTATAGTCAGCAGGGATATGCAGACTAAAAAGACTTTGAGATATTATACAATTAAAATAGCTAAAATTAAAAAAGAAAAATGGACAATATAAAATATTGATGAGATGTGAAACAATGAGAACTCTCACATCATTACTGGTGGGAGTGTCATATCAGATCAGATCAGTCATTCAGTCATGTCCAACTCTTCGTGACCCCATGAATCGCAGCATGCCAGGCCTCCCTGTCCATCACCAACTCCCGGAGTTCACTCACACTCACGTCCATCGAGTCAGTGATGCCATCCAGCCATCTCATCCTCTGTCATCCCCTTCTCCTCTTGCCCCCAATCCCTCCCAGCATCAGAGTCTTTTCCAATGAGTCAACTCTTCACATGAGGTGGCCAAAGTACTGGAGTTTCAGCTTTAGCATCATTTCTTCCAAA
>NW_011495037.1:1203977-1204252 GCF_000754665.1 Bison bison bison
TCTTTTAATTTCATGGCTGCAGTCACCATCTGTAGTGATTTTGGAGCCCAGAAAAATAAAGTCTGACACTGTTTCCACTGTTTCCCCATCTATTTCCCATGAAGTGATGGGACTGGATGCCATGATCTTCGTTTTCTGAATGTTGAGCTTGAAGTCAACTTTTTCACTCTCCTCTTTCACTTTCATCAAGAGGCTCTTTAGTTCTTCTTCACTTTCTGCCATAAGGGTGGTGTCATCTGCATATCTGAGGTTATTGATATTTCTCCCGGCAATCT
>NW_011495037.1:1204755-1213206 GCF_000754665.1 Bison bison bison
CTGGGAGAATTTTGAGCATTACTTTACTAGCATGTGAGATGAGTGCAATTGTGCGGTAGTTTGAGCATTCTTTGGGATTGCCTTTCTTTGGGATTGGAATGAAAACTGACCTTTTCCAGTCCTGTGGCCACTGCTGAGTTTTCCACATTTGCTGGCATATTGAGTGCAGTGCTTTCACAGCATCATCTTTCAGGATTTGAAATAGCTCCACTGGAATTCCATCACCTCCACTAGTTTTGTTTGTAGTGATGCTTTCTAAGGCCCACTTGACTTCACATTCCAGGATGTCTGGCTCTAGGTCAGTGATCACACCATCATGATTATCCGGGTCGTGAAGCTCTTTTTTGTACAGTTCTTCTGTGTATTCTTGCCTTCTCTTAATAGCTTCTGCTTCTGTTAGGTCCATACCATTTCTGTCCTTTATTGAGCCCATCTTTGCATGAAATGTTCCTTTGGTATCTCTGATTTTCAGTGGGAGTGTAAGCTTGTTAAAACCACTATGGAAAACTGTTTGGAAGTATCTAACAAAACTAAATATATGTCTATCCTATGACTTAGCAATTCTCCTGCTAGCCATATATCCAAGTCAGTGTCAGTCAGCGAGAGAAATGAGTAAATAGGTCCCCAAAAGACATTTGTAAGAACATCCACAGTAGTTTTATTCATAATAGCCTCAAACTAGAAACAACTCAAATGTGCATCAACTAGAATAGACAAATGAGCATATTTGTTTCCAGTAATGGAGAGGAAAGAATAGCCAATCATTGCTACAACATGGGTAAATCTCTCAGTCACAAAATGGAATATATGATTCCAATTCAGATGATGTTCAGAAAGAAGTAAAACTAATCTATGATATTTAAGTCAATATAGTTACCTCTAGGGGTATATTTATGGAGAAGTGGCATAAGGATGTTCTTTGGGATGCTAAAAATGTTCTATATCTTGATCTAAGCAGTGGCTACACAGGTGTATATGTACAAACATTTTATTAGGTTATTCACTTAAGAATTGTGCACTTTGTGTATAGTATAGCTCCATAACAATTTTTTTGGAAGTTGTGGGATAAAGAAAACAGTTATAATAAAAAATAATTTATAATAAAATAAAATATTCAAAACCAAATGACACAGAGAGCACTTCATGTCAAAACTTGTGGGAAACAGCCAATGGAGAACTCAGGAGGAAATGTATAGCCTTAATTGCATATATTAGAAAACAAGAAAGATGGAAAATTAATGAGCTATTTAAATAAAATTTTGCTAGAAAGAGAACCATAGATAAATTCTAAAGAAAACAGAAGCAAATGTGTTGAAAGCAGAAATTAATGTAATAGACAACAAAGTTAGCACAGAAGAGAAGAAATGCATTGAAAGAAAGCAATAAACAGAAGTCAATAGAGAGAGAAAAAAATGAAGAGCAGGAGTGAACTAGTAGCTATGGAGCAGAAGGAACAGAAGCACTGAAATGGATGTGCCCTACCGTCTACTCTGCACGTGACTCTAGAAGGTGCAGTTTATAGAGAGGCTGTTCTGTTCCAGAGTTGCAGTCGGACCACTGGAGCTACAGCCAAATTGGGAACTACATTTCTCCATGAACACTGCTGAGGTTGTTTTCTGCCCTCCCTTATTTTCACACAAATCTTTGCAATGAAATCTTATCATTAGAGGTAAACTGAACTTCATCTGTAATTCTTGCAACCTGTTGTATTTACCTGACCAACATCCTTTCCCTCTTCTTTTGCTAACAGCATACCACTGAGCCTTCTGGGAACCAGACTGTGATTACTCACAGTTTTGTTTCCTGAGATGCTGACCCAGTCTCTCAGTTCTGTGTTGGGCCTGCAATCCCGGCATGATGAAGTAAAGCACAGCTCACAGGCAACTGATTCAGGGATGGGCACCAGCCCAGTCAGGCCAGTCGATGTCATTCCTGTGATTTTCCAGAAATCGTGGGGAAGAAGGCACTCTCTTTCCTTGAGGCTGCTAGTCTGGTTGAATTAAGCCTGGAGTTGGTGATAACCACCTTTCAAACACAATGGGACGAATGCCTAGCTTGAGAATGAAGCCAACATAGAGGAAAGCAGAGCAGAGTTGGAGAACGAGAGAAGCTGTAGGAGTGACTGCTAACAATGTGGGAGGTCCCGGATCTAGCAGGAGGTGAACCCATAACCAATGGCTTTTTGCTTAAACCATTGTTCTTCTGGATATCTGAACTTGCAACCCAATGTCCTTTTCCCCCCCACAATGTCCTAATAGCAACTGTTGACCAATATAAAAAAAAAATCTATCTTAACTACTTTAAAAAAAAAAATCACTGCTCTTCAGCAACCCACAGGATCTCTGTACACGTTTTCCCGTAACGTTATAATTATTTTTTTCCTTTCAAATTAGTGTTTACGGTTTCAATATTATGCATAAACATGTATAAAATTTTTGCCAACTGCATGAGTTTTTAATTGGAACTTTCAGAAGATTCAGTCAGTAGTCCTAAGTTTAAATTTGAGAGATAAAGTAATTTGGCAGGGCCCAAGTATGTCAGAGGATGAGATGGCTGGATGGCATCACCGACTCAATGGACATGAGTTTGGGTGAACTCCAGGAGTTGGTGATGGACAGGGAGGCCTGGCGTGCTGCAGTTCATGGGGTCGCAAAGAGTCGGACACGACTGAGCGACTGAACTGAACTGAACTGAAGTATCTCAGTAGTTGGAGTACAAATACAGCTTCCCTGAAGAATCGCTCTCCCTACTTCCACGGAACCTCCTGGGCATAGGCTGCTAAAATGAGATTTATAATTACAGCCACAATCAAAATGCTCAGGGAAATCAGGGCTCTTAGAAAACCGTGTTGAGTTTTCATTATTTTTCAAATACTTAAACCTTTCTGTGTGCCATCCTCAATTCCCCACAAAATCTATGAGTAGAGGAAATAAAAATCTCAGCAATACCAACAGAGCCAGTAGCATAAATGCTGAGCTAATACCCATGTCACCTGGGATTTGCTCCCAGGCCGAGTCCTCAGCTAACACGGTGCATGCCCTCTCTCACCAAGTGCTCTTCTCCAGAACAAAAGCCTGCATTCTCACACCACAAAGACTGAAAGGACTCTGGTGATTTCAAAGCACATAACATGACACTAAGAAAGCGTGCCATTTTCGTTGTTACGGTTTTCAATTCCAGTTTTAACAGCATGAATTTTGATAGCAGATCTTTCTTCTGAGTTGATGCTAATCAGTGGTTAATCAGGCAGAACTTTAGAGACTGCAGAAGACTGGATTATTCTTCCCTCTAAATTAGAGTCTAACCAGTGAAATGTACAGCCATTCAAATAACAATCCTGCAGTCTCCAAGCAAACAAGTTCTCTCTCAGTAGCTGTGATGGGTTTTGTGTATATGATTTCGCCCCCCTCTTCCTGGATGCTGCAAGATACATTCCCATTTTAGGAGATGCTGAAAATGAACTACTATTTCAGCAGACAAGCAATCGGAGTATTTCTTCTGGCTTGCTCCAGACTCCTTTTATTTCTAAACACGGATGTTGTTCATCAACATAAGGTGGTACGCCAAATCATATTTATAAACATTTAATTATTGGAATAAATTCAGATAAGAGCACATCTAAAGTTCTCCCAGACGAGGCCCTTGTGGTTCACCTGTTGAACTTCCCTGTGGCTCAGTGGGTAAAGAACCTGCCTGCAATGCAGGAGATGCAGGTTCAATTCCTGGGTTGGGAACATTCCCCTGGAGAAGGAAATGGCAACCCACTCCAGTATTCTTGCCTGGTGAATCCCATGGACAAAGGAGCCTGGCGGGCTACAGTCCACAGGGTCACAAAGAGTCAGACACGACTAAGGCAATTGAGCACACACGGCACAAATTTCTCCAAAGGACTGAAAAAAAAGAAATGTATCTGTCTCCTGCTAGGAGTATATGGGCCTTAATACTTGCAAGCAACTTTTGCTAAAAATTACTTTGTTTTTACTAATGCTCATTATTATCTCTGGTCTCTACTATAACTATATCTTGAATAAGTGAATCAATTAATGGATTGAATTCTAGTTCATCAGGGAAATTTTCACTTTCTTCTTAGAGCATACTCTGGCATTTAAAACAAACTTTTCATTATTTGTATAATTTTAACAGCTTTGATTTGCCTATAGTTAGCAATTAAATCTTTGCTGCTTGAAGTCATAAACAGAAACCACATGTTCAGATGTCTTTCTCTTCAGGAATTATTCCTTTTTTCAGATTTTGTCCCAGAAAGCTTATGAGTAATGATCGAAAAGGGAAATTCCATATTTACCTTCTTTGTTAGGATTAGCTGGTAATTTGGTAGTCTGAGAGAATTTCTCTGTTCATTGATAGGTGGAATTTTTACGGATGGGTAAACAGTGCTTTGTAAGATGCAGATCTGCAAATTCAAGTCAGAGTGTCAAATGAGAGGCAACATTTCATTTTTCCTGAGGGACAGTGAGTTCTGAAGAACTGGAGCAAAAGTTTCCAGAGCTTTTGTGCTGCTTTACTCAACGTGTCCAGATACGTGCTCCTTTACGGTTTATCACATTCATTCTACCTTTTAATCTAGAAAGATGACTTTTTAATCTAGACATTTTAATCTAGAAAGATGACTTTTTCAAGCACTTTTAAATTATTAGTTTGTTCAACCATCTGTTTCTTCTGCATGGCAACTGCCTTTTAGACTGGGGATTTAGAGGGGTGTGTGTGCGTGTGTCTGTGTGTGTGCGTGGTGTGTATGTGCTTGGTTTTTAATGAAGCATTTACTTACCCAGTTTTTTTTGGGTCTGTGAAAATTTTTTTTTAAAAGAAGTCTAGTTGATTACAATGCTGTCTTAGCTTCAGGTGAACAGCAAAGTGATTCAGTTACACATATACATGTGTGTGTTAAGTCACCTGAGTCGTGCCCAACTCTTTGTGACTCTATGGACTACAGCTCACCATTCTTTTCCCGTATAAGTTATTACAGAATATTGAGCAGAATTCCCTGTGCTGCACAAAAGTTCCTCCTTGTTTATCTGTTTTGTATATAGCAGTATGTATATGTTCCTCCCACCCTAATTGATTCCCCACCTCTCCTTTGGTATCCTTGTTTTCTTTGTCTGTAGGTCTTCTTCTGTTCTCCCTATAAGCTCATTTGTACCTTTTGTTGTTCTTGTTTACCCAGTTTTAGAGCAGCATTCCTTGCATTAATTGTTTCAGTAACTCCCAAAATCCATTACTATAAGGCTTCCTAAAAGCACAACTCGGGCAAGCAGGCATTCAACCCACACCCATTTTAGCTTTTATTTAGAAAACAAAATCTGGACACGCTATCCTTTCAGGCTTTAGAGTTCTGTCTTGACCTTTGTGAAGCACCAGAGTCAAACACTGTGCTTGTGATCACCTTTTCTCTCTGCTATTGTGCTGAGCATGCATGCTAAGTCACTCCAGTCGTGTCCAACTCTTTGCAACACTATGGACTGTAGCCTGCCAGGCTCCTCATACTTTCTCTTGCCCATCATCACTCGAGGATCAACTCTAATTCCCACACAAAATGAGTGATTTTGGTATTTATTCCATGCAAATTATACTTCATTTTAATAAAAATATTCTTTTTATGAAATATGAAAGTTTTCTTCTCTGCGACAATGTTGTTGTTGCCATATTCCATCCTCCTGGTTTCTCTCTTGTGAGGTCTGTGCCCTTGGCTCAGTCTTCATCCAAGCTGACCACACTCTAGCTTCTGAGTTCCTCATTCTTCTCAATGCCAGGCATTTCCACTTAAAGCCCACAGAATGAGTTCCCATGGGTCAAACTCTGTCATAATGTAAAGCTGATCTTCAGTGATAACCTCTAAACATTAACAGAGTACTCTCTGCCAACAATCTCTTATTTCTATAGCTTACTCTTTTGCTCCCAATATAGCTCATCTTATCCATGGCCAGTCCTCTGAGCCATTAAATTTTCTTCCAATTTACCATCTCCCCCTAGATGGCATTTTTGGTCTGTGCTGTGTTTGCTGACTGGTCTTCATGTCCTTCTGTTTTACTGGACTCACAAAACCACAGCCCAGGATCCATATGATCATACTTTGCATCTGCTCCTATTCATAGGTGGGTATGTATGGTGGACGAGACTGTACAACATTATACATGAGAAACACAGGTAAATAATGGCCTCCAGTCATAATGCTGAGCCCTCTTCTACCTGGCCTCAGTCACCAGATGACCTTGTTCCTGACTTCATTGAGAAAATCCAAGTCACTGCACAAGTATGCCCTCAAATGACTACCCTTACTCCCCTGCAAATGCATCTTACTTGTACCCTCTTATCTCCTTTTAGGCTATCTCCATAGAAGAGGCTGCTTCCTCCTGAAGAGGGATAATCTCCCCACTTTAGCTTTTGTCTTTTTCTGGCCCTGCTGTCAGGCATGTGGGATCTCAGATCTTAGTTGCTGATCACGGCTCGAACCCACACCCCCTGCTGTAGAAACACAGAGTATTAACCATTGGGCCACCAGGGAAGTCTCTCTGTACTCTAGCTTTTTATCCTGTCCCATTACTCCTCTCTTTCCCATAACTTGCCTACTCCATTAACTCCTTCTTCAGCAAATATTTACTAAACATTCAGTTCTTTTTTTGCACCACACTCCCACCACCTTCTTCTGAGAAAAGTATTGTCTTTCTTGAGAAATTCTTCTGCCTCCTGTCTAACCAGGTAGCTCAGCACCACTTGCCATGTTCTCACATAATCTCATACGCTGGTCACAGTTGATTCTCAAGGAAAAGTTCTTATATCAACCCTGGGAATAAGCTGAAGGTGAGCCCCCAAAAGCCTGAGCATTCATTCACAGGTGCCATGCTTTGGAAAAATATTAAAGCTCTACTCTCTGAGAGGCTGATTAAATTTGTTTGTTGTTATAAACAAGGGAGAGAAAGAAAAACATAAAAGCAGGGAGCATAGGAGGATCAAGACGAACAAACATGATGGAGGCTGACTGGGACGAGGCGAGGAGTGTCCCTCCAAGACTGGGAGCAGGGGCAAGTAGAAGGGGAAAGAGGGAGTGGAGAAAGTGGTAGCTGAAAGATATTTTAAGAATGAGAAAACTAATCCACTACTTGAAGGGTTTGTGTGGCTGTCATTTCACTCTTCTGCCTTCTTCCCGCACATCCTCCCAAAATGTCTTTCTGAGGGGATCTTGTTGTTGATGGTGGGATTTAAAGAGGGACGGAATTTTGCATCTGTACTGCTGTTATGCGGCACATAACAAGAGAACAGAGAATCAAAAGAAAGAGATCATGAGACTATAAAATGTATCTACCTGTACTCCACCCTTGAAACTTAACAGAGATCATGAGAAGAGCTTAGGCTTCCATGTGACTGAGGTTCAAGTCAACTTTACCATTTTTTTCTGAAAGGACAGGTGGAAGGCATGAGTGATACTGGGTTATGTTATACTTCCAAGTAGATACATGGCAATCCATGTGCAGTTTCAAAACAAAGCAATGATTCTCAAAATAAGATCTGCCAAACACTAATGGGATCAGGGGCTCCTCTTTGTGCAAGTCCTATTTTTCTTTTTACTATGAGTGACTAGTGTACACTCGTATAGATTATTTTACTAAGTGAATACTAAAATGAACCAGTTAGCAGAGTTTACTGAAGACTAATCCAAGACATCTGGCTGCCACTGAGTGCTTAAATTTCCACTACATCTGATGCGAAGACCAGAATCTCCATAATTCTCAGACTGAACTGTATTATCTCCATCAACAATGCTGATGTGAGTGGGTCATGGCTTTAATCTGCTGCTGTTCCTAAAATAATAAATACAAATGAGTCCTTTTTACTTTTGTGGATCATTTTGTTTTCATGTAATGGGAATATTTTTGTGTAATTGCCACAATGTTACCATTTTTAAGTCATTGTTATCACCAAGTTCTTTTTTCCAGTGGGAGATGGGAACAACTTGGGTAGGTAAGCTCCAATGCCTTTTGTCCTGATTATGTTGGCAGATTTTCAAGCGACTGTAAAACCACTAAGTTTAGGGTCTTTTAGTAATGGCTTCGTAAGCTGTTTCTCCTTCTGTGCTTCAAAGAGACTGATGCAAGAGGATGGGAAATTTGTGCTCACTTTCACTTTAGAAAGGTTGGCAGCCTCATTCTGATGCATCTACTTATTTGTGTGTCTCTAGGGTCAATAGTGATGTCTCCTCTTTTATTCCTAATTTTAGTAATTTGAGTCTTCTCCAACTTTTCCTTGGTCAAACTAGCTAATTTTTTGTTTAAGTTTCGAAGAAACAATTTTTGGTTTTGTTGATTTTCTCTACTGTCATTTCTGTTTTCCACCTGATTAATTTCCATTCTAATCTTTATTAGATCAGTCCTGGGTGTTCTTTGGAAGGAATGATGCTAAAGCTGAAACTCCAGTACTTTGGTCACATCATGCGAAGAG
>NW_011495037.1:1213306-1235132 GCF_000754665.1 Bison bison bison
AAGAGTTGACTCATTGGAAAAGACTCTGATGCTGGGAGGGATTGAGGGCAGGAGGAGAAGGGGACGACAGAGGATGAGATGGCTGGATGGCCTCACTGACTCGATGGACATGAGTGTGAGTGAACTCCGGGAGTTGGTGATGGACAGGGAGGCCTGGCGTGCTGCGATTCATGGGGTCGCAAAGAGTCGGACACGACTGAGTAACTGAACTGAACTGAATCTTTATTATTTTCTTCCTTCTTCATGCTTTAGTTTTACTTTGCTCCTACGTGTACTAAGATAAACGGTTAGGCTATTGATGTCAGAGCTTATTTTATTAAAAAAATGTTTTTCTTCCAGTTTTATTGAGATGTAATTTACATACAGCGTTGGATAAGCTTACAGTGTATAGCATAATGATCTGACTTACATACATCATGTGAGATCTTTGTTTTTCAATATAAGCATTTATACCTATAACTTTCTAAGTACTTAAGTGGCATCCCATAACTTTTATTACATTGTGCCTTCATTTTCATTCATCTCAAAATATTTTTAAGATTCTCTTGTGACTTCTTTTCATGTGTGCATGCTTAGTTGATAAGTTGTGTCTGGCTTTTTTGTGACCCCATGGACTGTAGCCCTCGGGGCTCCTCTGTCCATGGGATTGCTCAGTCAAGAATACTGGAAAGGGTTGCCCTTCCCTTCTCCAGGGAATCATTTTGACCCAAGAATCGAACCTATGTCTCCTGAATTACAGGCAGATTCTTCACCACTGAGCCACCTGGGAAACCCTACTGATATTCTTTTTTCATGGCTGAATAATATTGCATTGTATCCATATACCACATTTTGTTTATCCATTCATAAGTTGGATTGTTCCATTCCAATCACTGGATTGTTTCCATCTTTTGGCTATTATGAATAATGCTGCTATAAACATTTGTGTACAAATTTTTATGTGAGCATATATTTTAATTCTCTTGGGTTGTACACTATTGAAAATAGAATATTGAAATCTCTGTTTACTATTGTTGAATTGTCTATTTCTCCTTTCGATTCTGTCAGTGTTTGCTCCATGTGTTTTTGTTCCTGTTGTTTGGTGAATATATAATTATTGGGCTTCCCTGGTGGCTCAGGTGGTAAAGAATCTGTCTGCAATGCAGGAGACCCCGGTTCGATCACTGGGTTGGGAAGATCCCCTGGAGAAGGAAATAGCAACCCACTCCAGTATGTTTGCCTGGAGAATCCCATGGACAGAAGAGCCTGGTGGACTGCAGCCCACAGGATTGCAAAGAGTCAGACACGACTGAGCAACTAACACTTACTTACTATAATTCTTATATCTTCCTGATGGATTGACACATTTATTATTATAAAAAGTCCAACTTTATTTTTGGTAACATTTTTTGTTTCACTGTCTGTGTTGTCTGATATTAGTATACCACTCCAGCTTTCCAGCTTTCTATAATTGCTATTTGCAAGGTACATTTTTCTTTTTTGCCCTTTTACTTTCAACCTATTTGTATCTTTGAATCTAAAGTATATTAACTGTAAAACAGACTCATAGACTTAGTGAATGAACTTACAGTTATGGGGGAGAAGGATAAGAGGAAGAGATAGTTGGGGAGTTTGGGATTGACATGTACATTCTGCTATATTTAAAATAGATAACCAACAAGGTCCTACTGTATAACATGTGGAACTCTGCTTAATGTTATGTGGCAGCCTGGATGGGAGGGGAGTTTGGGAAAGAACGAATATATGTATATGTATAGCTAAGTCCCTTTGCTGTCCACCTGAAACTAATACAACATTGTTAATTGGCTATGTTGTTGTTGCTTAGTGGCTAAAAGTGAAAAGTGAAAGTCACTCAGTTGTGTCTGACTCTTTGCGACTGATTAGTCCATGGAATTCTCAAGGCTGAATACTGGAGTGGGTAGCCTTTCCCTTCTCCAGGGGATCTTCCCAACTGAGGAATCAAACTGGAGTCTCCTGCACTGCAGACAGATTCTTTACCAAGTGAGCTATCAGGGAAGTCCGCTTAGTGGCTAAGTCATGTCCAACTCTTTGTGACCCCATGGACTGTAGCCTGCCAGGCTCCTCTGTCCATGAGATTGCCCAGGCAAGAATACTGGAGTAGGTTGCCATTTCCATCTCCAGGGGATCTTCCCAACCCAGGGATCGAACCCACATCTTCTGCATTGCTTGTGGATTCTTTACCACTGATCCACCCAGGAAATCTGTTAATCAGCTATACTCCAATATGAAATAAAAAGTTTTTAAAAAGTGTGCTTACAATAGACAGTACATAGTTGGATCTTGCTTTTTAAAAAAATTTCAGTTGACAATCTCTGCCTTTTGATTAAATTTTTCATCTCATTATATTCAATGTTATTACTGATATAGTTGGATTTACATCTGATATTCTACTTCTTTTTTGCCTACATGAATCATGCTTTCTTTGTTCCACTGTTCTTTCTTTTCTGCTTTCTTTTGCATTAAGTAAATATTTTCACTACAACATTTTAATTCCTCTAATGAATTTTTTAAAATTTGGATGGCATTTTAATTTTAAGCATCATAATGGCAGATTTATCATATACATTTTAACTTATCAGCATATATTTCAGATTTATACTAACTTAATTTCACTAAGATATATAAATGTTACCCTATATAGTTCTTTTCTTCTTTCCCCTTCTTGTGCTGTTATTGTTATACATATATTACATATATATAATATCAATTCAGTTCAATTCAGTCATGTACGACTCTACATATATGAAAAAGTTGGCTTAAATCTCAACATTCAGAAAACTAAGATCATGGCATCTGGTCCCATCACTTCATGGCAAATAGATGGGGAAACAAGGGAAACAGTGAGAGACTTTATTTTTCTGGGATCCAAAATCACTGCAGATGGTGACTGCAGCCATGAAATTAAAAGACGCTTACTCCTTGGAAGGAAAGTTATGACCAACCTAGACAGCATATTCAAAGCAGAGACATTACTTTGCCAACAAACATCCATCTAGTCAAGGCTATGGTTTTTCCAGTAGTCATGTATGGATGTGAGAGTTGGACTATAAAGAAAGCTCAGTGCAGAAGAATTGATGCTTTCGAACTGTGGTGTTGGAGAAGACTCTTGAGAGTCCCTTGGACTGCAAGGAAATCCAACCAGTCCATCTTAAAGATCAGTCCTGGGTGTTCATTGGAAGGAATGATGTTGAAGCTGAAACTCCAATACTATGGCCACCTGATGCAATGAGCTGACACATTGGAAAAGACCCTGATGCTGGGAAAGATTGAGGGCAGAAGGAGAAGGGGACGACAGAGGATGAGATGGTTGGACGGCATCACTGACTCAACGGACATGGGTTTGGGTGGACTCAGGGAGTTGGTGATGGAGAGAGAGGCCTGGCGTGCTGCAGTTCATGGGGTCGCAAAGAGTCGGAAACGACTTAGCAACTGAACTGAATTGAACTGATATTACATATATATGTTAGAAACCCAACAATACATTGTTATAATCATTACTTTGTATACTGCTGCTGCTGCTAAGTCACTTCAGTCGTGTCTAACTCTGTGTGACCCCATAGATGTCAGCCCACCAGGCTCTCCTGTCCCTGAGATTCTCCAGGCAAGAACACTGGAGTGGGTTGCCATTTCCTTCTCCATTGCATGAAAGCGAAAAGTGAAAGTGAAGTCGCTCAGTCACGTCTGACCCTCAGTGACCCCATGGACTGCAGCCTTCCAGGCTCCTCCGTCCATGGGATTTTCCAGGTAGGAGTACTGGAGTGGGGTGCCATTGCCTTCTCCCACTTTATATACTATTATGTGTTTTAAAGAAGTTGAGAGAAGAAAAGAGAAAAAGTATATATTCACAGAGTTTGTTATATTAACCTTCTTATCCACCAAATGTAGTTCTCTTCATTTGTTTCTATGAGTTACCATCTGGTGTTATCTTCTTATTCCAGTATGACTGTACTCCCACCTATGTTCTCTGTGCAGTATTGTCAAATATATTGCATTTCTATAAGTTATACTCTCCAAAATACAGTTACACATATATTGTTTTATACAAGTGCTTTTTAAAAAGACTTCTCTTTTAGAGAAGTTGTCGATTAATAGCAAGACTAAGAGGAAGGTATATAGAGGTTTCCCACATACCCTCTACCCTCACATATGCACAGCCTCCCCCACTATCGACATCTTCCCCATCCCCTGCCCCAAGTGTGCCTTTGTTACAACTGATGAACCTACACACCATTAGCACCCCAAGGACACAGTCTGCCTTAGAGTTTATTTTTGGTGTTGTACATTGTATGAGTTTAGACAAATGCATAATGATATGTATGCAGCCTTATGGTACCATGCAGAGTATTTTCACTGCCCTTAAAATTCTCTGTGCTTCTCTTAATAATCCTTTCCTGCCCCTTTCAATCCCTCAGTTGTCTCCATAGTTTTTGCTTTTTCAAAATGTCGCATGGTTGGAATCAGTATATAGTCTTTTTAGACTGGCATCTTTCACTTAGTACTCTGGACTTAACGTTCTTCCATGCCTTTTCATGGCATGAGCTTTTCAAGCTCATTTCTTTTCCTTTCTTTCTTTGGTTCTTTCTTTCTTTCTTTTTTTTTTTTTTTATAGCAAAGCACTTTTTAAAAAATACAAAATGGACTGAATAAAAGGGATTTACTCTTCTCAGCAAACAAAAGTAGTAAATTTCGCTTAAACCTAAAAGTATTTCTCGTATGTCTGACTCAAGGAAGGAAATAGCCTGTGGCAATTTCTAATTTGGCACAGAATGACGATTTGGTTTTGTTTCTTATTCTATATAATCTAACTTATTTTCAAGATACACACAAGCTGCTTCCTTTTTTTTTAAACTCGCATTTTCCTTACTTATTCCATAAAAGACAGATAATTTCATTACATAGGTATAGGTCTCTGTCATTCACCTTCTCTTGTGCTTTGTTTTCCTCAAACTGTAGAGAATCGCCTGTCTTTGCAGACACATCTGTAGCAATGCTTGTACCATGAGCTTAAAACTCTGGTGGCACATTTTAGAGGAGGAAAATGACACCGGGGCAGTCAGTATGTTAAATAATAGATACTCAGAGCCACTTCTCATATGCTAGAAAGCTTTTGTATTGAAACAAATTCTAATATAAAAAGGTTGATTTACATAGTGTTGCTGTTGTTGTTCAGCTGCTAAATTGTATCTGACTCTGTGATCCCATGAACTGTAGCACACCAGGTGCCTATCCTCCATTATCTCTCAGAGTTTGCTTAAATTCACGTCTATTGAGTCAGTGATGCTATCCAACCATCTCATCCTCCATCACCGGCTTCTCCTTATGCTTTCAATCTTTCCCAGTCTCAGGGTCTTTTCCAATGAGTAGGCTCATGGCATCAGATGGCCAAAGTATTCGAGCTTCAGCTTCAGCATCAGTCCTTCCAAGGAACATTAAGAGTTGATTTCCTTTAGAATTGACTGGTTTCATCTCCTTGCAGTCCAAGGGACTTTCAAGAGTCTTCTCTGGCACTGCAATTTGAAAGCATCAATTCTTTGGCCCTCAGTCTTCTTTAGGGCCCAACTCTCATGTCCATACATGATTACGGGAAAAACCACAGCTTTGACTGGATGGACCTTTGTTGGCAAAGTAACGTCTCTATTTTTTAATATGCTCTCTAGGTTTGTCATAGCTTTTCTTCCAAGGAGCAAGCATCTTTTAATTTCATGGCTGCATTCACTGTTTGCAGTGATTTTGGAGCCCAGGAAAATAAAATCTGCTACTGTTTCCATTTCTTCCCTATCTATTTGTCATGAAGTGGTGGGACCACATGCCATGATCTTAGGTTTTTGAATGTTGAGCTTTAAGCCATCTTTTTCACTCTCCTCTTTTGCCTTCATCAAGAGGCTCTTTAGTTCCTCTTCACTTTTTCCCATTAGAGTGGTATCATCTGCATATCTAATATTCTTGATATTTTTCCCAGCAATCTTGATTCTAGCTTGTGCTTCATCCAGCTTGGCATTTGGCATGATGTACTCTGCATACATGTAAAATGTATAATTCAATAGATTTTAGTATATTCACAGTTCGTGTTCATATAAATGGAATCATACAATGTGTAATTGCTTTGTAACTGGCCTTGTAATAATGTTTTCAAGGTTGTAGCATGTATCAGTACTTCATTCCTTTTTACTTGCTAAATAATATTTTATTATTTAATGTGTAATTCCCATACTTGAAGACTTTTTGAAAGGCACAGTAAAAATGTTTTGATTTTAGCTTATACGACTACCTTCTGTGCTTTGGAATTTAAAAAATAAGGACACAGCTCTTAATTCTTCTGACCTTAACATGACAAGAAAAGCTTTTCATTCTTCTCAGTAGGCCAGTCTCTCATGAGATGCCCAGGAGTATCCAGGGCTTCATCATTCAATCTTGCACTGAGAGCCAGTAGAAAATTTGATGTGCCTCACTTTCTGCTGCCTTGCCCCTTGCCACATGATGAATTTGGGGACTGACCCTTGCCCGAGGGCATGTCTCTCTCCATGGAGTTCACTCTAGACATGAAACTAATTTTAAAAACTCATCATAGGGTTTACTCTCTATTGGCCTTGATTCTGCTTTATTCTCCAGTAATTCAACATTTTATCATTTCACTCACTGCTGGTCACTGCCTTGAACACAAGCCTATCATCTCAATGGCTATACTGGTGTAGGTCCTGACATATCCTGATTTATGAGGGACAGCCACCCTCCCACCAGCCAGGTCTCTCTGCCCTCTGAAGTGAAGGTAATCCCATCCCTGTAACTTCCAGACTGACATCCATATTCTTTTCAGTAGGTGAGTAACACTTTTTTGAGGGTAAAACTATTGTTAGATGAAATATACCAAAGAGGAAAAAATTATGCAAGAAATGGCATACTTTGATGACAGCTTTTTAAAGGGGGGAAAAAAGAGAAAAGTCTAATTTACACAGCAAAGGTAGCTATAAACAAGATGAAAAGACAGCCCTCAGAATGGGAGAAAATAATCGCAAATGAAACAACTGACAAAGGATTAATGTACAAAATATATTAGCTCATGAAGCTCAGTATCAGAAAAATAACCCAATCAAAAAAATGGGCAGAAGACCCAAACAGACATTTCTCTAAAGAAGACAAACAGATGACCAACCAATACATGAAAAGATGCTCAATATTGCTCATTATTAGAAGAATACAAATAAAAACTACAATGAATGCAAAGCAAAACTCACACTGGGCAGAGTGACCATCATTAAAAAAATCTACAACCAATAAATGTTGAAGAGGATGTGGAGAAAAGGGGACCCTCTTGCAAGGTTGGTAGGAACGTAAATTGACATAGCAACTATGGACAACAGTGTGGAGATTCTTTAAATACTATCCAGCAATCCCACTACTGGGCATATATCCTGAGAAAACCATAATTCAAAAAGACATGTGTACCCCAATGTTCACTGCAGCACTATTTACAATAGCAGGGACATGGAAGCAACCTAGATGTCCATCAACAGGTGAATGGATAAAGAAATTGTGGGTAAACAGTGGAAACAGTGTCAGACTTTATTTTTCTGGGCTCCAAAATCACTGCAGATGGTGACTGCAGCCATGAAATTAAAAGACGCTTACTCCTTGGAAGGAAAGTTATGACCAACCTAGATAGCATATTCAAAAGCAGAGACATTACTTTGCCAACAAAGGTCCGTCTAGTCAAGGCTATGGTTTTTCCAGTGGTCATGTATGGATGTGAGAGTTGGACTGTGAAGAAAGCTGAGCACCGAAGAATTGATGCTTTTGAACTGTGGTGTTGGGCAAGACTCTTGAGAGTCCCTTGGACTGCAAGGAGATCCAGCCAGTCCATTCTGAAGGAGATCAGCCCTGGGATTTCTTTGGAAGGAATGATGCTAAAGCTGAAACTCCAGTACTTTGGCTACCTCATGCAAAGAGTTGACTCATTGGAAAAGACTCTGATGCTGGGAGGGATTGGGGGCAGGAGGAGAAGGGAACAACAGAGGATGAAATGGCTGGATGGCATTACCGACTTGATGGACGTGAGTCTGAGTGAACTCCGGGAGTTGGTGATGGACAGGGAGGCTTGGCGTGCTGTGATTCACGGGGTCGCAAAGAGTCGGACACAACTGAGTGACTGAACTGAACTGAACTGAACTGATACACAATGGAGTATTACTCAGTCATAAAAAGGAGAGAATGTGAGTCAGTTGAAGTGAGGTGGATAAACCTAGAATACATTAGACAGAGTGAATTAAGGCAGAAAGAGAAAAACAAATATCCTATATCAACGCATATATATGGAATCCAGGATAATTGTATTCATGAATCTATTTGCAGGGGAGGAACAGAGATGCAGATGTACAGAATGGACTTGTGGACACAGTGGGGGATAAAGAGGGTGGGACGAATTGAGAGAGCAGCACTGACATGTATACACTAACAAATGTAAAACAGCTAGCTAGTGGGAAGTTGCTGTATAACAGAGGGAGCCCAGCCTGCTCTGTGATGACCTAGAGGGCTGGACTGGGGGAAGGGGTGGAAGGGACGCTCAAGAGGAAGAGGTTTTAGAGCTCTATATGTGTGTGTATGTGTGCGTGTGCTCAGTCACTCAGTCATGTCTGACTCCGCGACTCCATAAACTGTAGACCCTCAGGCTCCTCTGTCCATGGAATTTTCCAGGCAAGAATACTGGAGCAGGTTTCCATTTCCTTCTCCAGGGGAGCTTTCCCACCTAGGGATTGAACCAGCATCTTTTGTGTCTCCTGCATTGGCAGGCAGATATTTTACACTGCTCCACCTGGGATACCTCTATGCGTGTGTGTGTGTGCAACACTGATTCGTGCTGTATGGCAGAAAGCAACGCAGTGCTGTAAAGCAAGTATCCTCCAATTAAAAATGAATTAGAAAAAGAAAATGTGCCAGAACATTAGCACAATTTGTCCAAGGATGTTAAGATTTGGATATTATTTCTAATCACTTCTTTACTAAGTTATATCATTTTCCACATTTTTCTAACATCAATGTTATTTCAACAGTCAGGATAAAAATAAGGTGAATAAACATGTAAACACACGATGGTAAGCGTGAAGTGGCACCTCTCTATGCAAGGAGTGGAGTGAGTTGGCGGTCTCCAGTGTCCACACCTTCAGAGTACTTGACTCATGCACCTAGGCCACGCCCCTGACCCCCGCTCAGCCAGTGGTTGAGCTGAGCAGGTGAGGGGCAGTACTAGAACCAGGCCATTTCTGTCTGATGCAAGACTCCCTAACAAGAATATTCTTTTACGGTTTTGCCTGAGGGCTCTGTTAACTCCTCTGCCTCGGGTCATGACAGAGTCTAAAGTGATCTGGAGTTTCCAGACATCTCACAGAATATTACATTGATTCATCACATCAATGACATCATGCTGGCTGGACGGGTTGAGCAAGAAGAGGTAACTAACACGCTAGAGGCCTTGATAAGACACCTGTGCTCCATAGGGTGGGAGACAAGACTACTATCTGAGTAAATTTTTTTAGAAGTTCAGTAGTTAGGGGTTTGCCAAGACATCCTCTCAGAAGTAAAAGGAAAATCCCTGATTCTTTCCTTTCTTATTTCAAAGATGGAAACAAAGAACTTGGTGAGCCATTTTGGACTGAAGGCAACACAGTATCATCTAGAAATATTTCTCCAGCCCATTTACAGAGTGATACGGAAGGCTGCCAGCTCTGAGTGGTGCCCCGAGCAGAAATGAGTTCCGCAGCAAATGTGGGCTGAGTGCAAGCAGCTCCGCTGCTGGAGATTTGGAAGACCCTATGCTGTTGATGATGCCACGGATGGAAAATGTTGCAGTGCTGCAAGCCCTGATGAGAGACTCGCAATGCAAACCCTTGGGGTTCTAGAGCAAGACCATGCCAGTTGCAGTAGAGAATTACATACCCTTTGAGAAACAGCTCCTAGCATGTTACTGGGCCCTGTTAGAACTGGAATACTTGATCAGAGGGCACCAAGTGACTGTTCATTCAAAACTGCCCATTATGGGGTGGGCTTTGTTAGACTCACCAAGTCATAGAGTGGAATAGGTCCAGGAACAGTCCACGGTAAGAGGGAAATGGAATGTCTGAGACTGAGGCCAAATAGGACCAGAAGGTATGAGCAAGCAACATGGACAGGTGTCCCAGACTCCATGTCACCCACCATCTTTATGCCAGTGCCCCTCCTTCACTCACACACATGACCACCTATGCAGGAATCTCATACAGCCAGATGAAGAAGCAAAAAAACTGGGTTTGAGGGGTCACTTGGCCTGGTATGCGAATGCAAGCTGAAAGAGGACAGCAGTTGCATTATAGCCAAATTCAGGGTTGGCCTTGAAACAAAATGGAGATAAAAATCTCAATAAGCAGAGTTTGGATCGGTACATCTCATCATTGACTTTGTATGAAAGAAAAAGTAGCCCTAAGGGAGAAAAAATACAGACTTCGGGGCAGGTACCAATGGCCCAGTCAACCATTCATGTGCATAATGTGTCAATTCTGGGAAGGCTTTATCATTGACTTTCCCAGAATCGACACATTACACACATGAAAGGAGTGGCCAAAATGGCAGAGATGGAGGCTATGCCTGAACTCAACACCATACATGCGTGTCATTGAGGCTGATTTAGCTACTGGCACCTTGGAAGTTCCAATCTGCCAGCAACAGAGACCAACCTGAGTCCCCCAAATGGCATTATTCTTTGAGGAGACCAACCCATCATTTTATGGCAAATAAACCACGCTGGGCCCCTTCCATGTTGCAAGACTCAGTGGTTCATCTTCCTAGGGAAAGATACCTATTTGGAAAATGGGTTTGTTTTCTTGCCCACAGAGTCTCAGCCAACATCGCTGTGTAGGGGCTTAGAGAATACCTGATTCACAGGCATAAAATCCCACATAACACAGCATCCAATCAGGAAACGCATTTCACAGTAAAGGGGGTGTGTAGGTGGCCACATTCCTGTGAGGCCCCCTTGCTATGTTGTATACAGCACCGTACAAAAGCAGTGGCCTTCCTTTGGGAGCCTTCTGAAGGTACAACTGACGTGCCATCTTGGAGACAATAATGTGCAAAAAGTGCGGTGCCTTCCTTTGGGATGCAGTACGGACACTAAATCAGAGAATCTGTATGTTGATGTGTATCCTAGAGGAAACATATAAGCAACAGAGACCTACAGGATAGAAACAAGAGAAGCCCCACTTACCATCAAACCCAATGACCCAGTAAGGGACTTTGTGCTTACTGGACAAATCTGGGCTTAGACTTGCATTCCCAGTATCCAAGGAGGCACACTCTTGCCAGGGGACCCAGCAAGAGTCCCACTGAAATACCTGCTATAGCTACTTCCAGGGAACTTTGGACTCCTTGGATCCACACACCAGCAGGTGAGAAGAGTCACCATCACGGCAGGGATAACTGACCCTGACTAGTAGGACCATGAGGCAGGACTGCTCATCTTATGCTTCTACATGAGAGCAGGCAGAGCAATGTGCAGCCCAGGCAGTCCACTTTGGTTCTTCTTGACAATGCTTGCCCTTCACCTTTGCTGAAAAGGTGAGTGGACATGGGCAGCAACTGCAGCCTGAAATGGGTACAGTCACCAAGGGCTCAGACCCTGAAGGAATGAGGGTTTGGGTCACAAGACCAGAGAAGTCATCACGATGTTCCTTCAGGAGGCAACACCTCCAGTTCCTAGACTATATGGGGCCAAGGATCTGTGCAGCTCAGGGGCGGACTGGGGAAGCTGTGGGTGTGCTGCTCAGGTCTCCCTCCGAGAGAACATGCAGCGAGCAGTGCGGTTAGCTGTCCATGTGGCACCTCTTCCCAGGCTGTACCCAGTCAGTGACTGAGCACAGTGGGGGTCCCAGAGACAGTGCACTTCTGTCTGATGTGGGACTCACCGCATGAGCACTCTGGGCTCCGGGGCTGACTGACTTTCTTGGAGCTGTGCTGCTGTCTGAGGCTCTTCCCCCAAGTCCTCCTTCCCTCCGTCCTTTCACAGGCGTTGGACCAGCATCACAGTAGAAGCCTCTCCCTGCACACTCCAATTCCCTCTCCCTTTAATCCTTCACAGGCATTCTCCCCAGTAAGTCTCCTGAACTTCTAACTCCATCTGACATCTGTTTCCCAGAGGACCTGAACTGACATATTGACGTACAAGAATAAGCATTATCACGTACTGTGAAGTCTTTGCTTTGAGTCATGAAGTATTTACTGATTTGAGATTGTAGTGTACTGAATTAATGTCCATATACGAGAAATTTCTGATGCAACAAGCTGTTCAGGATAGTGGACATGTAAGTGAACGTGAAAGCCGCTCAGTCTGACCCTATGCGACCCCAGGGACTATTCACTCCATGGAATTCTCCAGGCCAGAATCCTGGAGTGGGTAGCCTTTCCCTTCTCCAGGGCATCTTCCCAACCCAGGGATCCAACCCAGGTCTCCCACATTGCAGACTGATTCTTTACCAGCTGAGCCACAAGGGAAACACCTTAATTTCTGTGACATCTTATAACTGAGGTTTCAGTTTCTCCCTTTGCCTCAGTTCTCTTGCCAGTTCCATATATTTAATATTTCAGGGTGAATCTTCTCACACTTTCAACCTGAGTCTTCTATTACCACAATATCCCAATTATTTGGGCCAAAGTCTATGGTTAATCTTATGCTAAATAATGAAGAACTGAGGCTAGCAAGCAGTTGTTGTCACAGTTGTGAGATATTTTACATTTATTCCTAGTTCATGATGCCAAAAAGATAAGACTCCTCCTTTACTTTACCAAAGTTATCAAGTTATTCGCTTGGGGCTCAAGACAGGGCTGTGGCTCAGGGATAGAGGTGGAATCTAGAAAGGGTGGGCAAGAATCAGAGACTCAGGTGAGGGTCAGGGGTGGAAGGAAGAATTCAGTATAGGATACGGGTATCTATTGCTCACATTATTTGGTAATTTCAAATAAAGCTGAATAGGGGCTTCCCTGGTGGCTCAGTGGTAAAGAATCCACCTGCCAATGGGGACACGGGTTTGATCCCTGGTATAAGAAAGCCTCGCATGCCACGGAGCAACTCATCCCATGTACCACAGCTATTGAGCTGGTGCTCTAGAGCCTGGGAGCTGCAACGTGAGAAACCACCAAAATGATTAGCCTGTGCACAGCAGCTAGAGGGTAGCCCCTGCTCTTCATAACCAGAGAAAAGCCCACACAGCAATGAAGACCCAGCACAGCCAAAGATAAATTAATAAAATTATTTTTTAAAAAGAGTGGAAAAACTAAATTGGATTTAAACAATAAAATGAAGCTGAATGTTTAACATTGCTTTTTAACTGCAAAGCTTTGCACAAATACAAAGTTGGGATTGCCACAACTTTTAGATGAGACACATTTAACTGTACATGGGCCAAAGATTTCAATTACTACATAAGGTTTATATTAACACTATGTTTGTAGAATTAGTTATAGGTCTTATTTCTGTTGATCACTTTGGTTTTTTTTCTCCAGTTACTGTAATGCTGCTACTGCTAAGTCACTTCAGTCGTGTCCGACTCTGTGCGACCCCACTGACGGCAGCCCACCAGGCTCCCCCATCCCTGGGATTCTCCAGGCAAGAACACTGGAGTGGGTTGCCATTTCCTTCTCCAATGCATGAAAGTGAAAAGTGAAAGTGAAGCCGCTCAGTCGTGTCTGACCCTCAGCAACCCCATGGACTGCAGCCTTCCAGGCTCCTCCATCCATGGGATTCTCCAGGCAAGAGTACTGGAGTGGGGTGCCATTGCCTTCTCTAAGTTACTGTAATAGGACCATATAAATTATAATTCTGGCCCTCTCCTAATTCTCTCCCAAATTCTTGTCCCAGTGGGAGACTGATCTAGGTAGACAATGGGCTCTCTTATCCAAACAGAGTTGACTGAGGTCAAGAAAATTTGAGAATATTGATCCAAGAGACTTTCAGGCATGCCTTTCTAAGTACTTTACCTCTGCCCTTTAAGCAGACTTGCACAGGAAGAGGGTTCAGTTGTGCTCACTGGTATTACGGGAGGCCCAGTACGGCATCTTCTTTCCATCAAGTCCTGCCCTGTTTGTGATGGGTCTCCTCCTCAGTGGTGGCCCCCAGACACCTGTGGCTGGAAGAACAAGTGTGTCATACTATGTGGCAATGCTCTGCCCACTTCTGACTATGAGGATCTCTCTCTACTGCTATGGCCTGCCCACAACCTAGCCTTGTTAAAATCATCAGGAAACTGGCAGGTCTCATCAGTCCTGCTGCCTCTAGGACTGAGATCTCTAAATGCCCCAGTGCCTCGTTCCCAGCAGAAAAGGAATTTGGGGTGAAGTGACACCTGGTGACCTGGCCATGTGATGCTGTCCGTGTTCACTCTGAGGCTTGGTCTTCCCTGAAGACACCTGGGCTTCATGAACAAGTCTCCTGAACAGAATTAGTAGGCCATCGTTCCTTCTATCTTAGCCCACATGCTTTTGGCTCAAGGTCCTGTGGTGTTCACTTCTCAAAGGCCTGGCCGGTCACCTGCCCAGGGCACAGCACCCTCCCCCACCCCCAACCCCAGCTGGTGTGGACTGCACTGAGAACAGGCAGCTGCCATCCAAGTATCCAGAACTGCAGTTCCTTATCCTCCATTTCCCTCCTCTGGGCTCTGAGGACAGAGTCCGTGTCTCCCTCTCTCAGTTACTGGGGACACTTCCTTTAGGTGAAAACCCTACCCAGTTAGACGATGCAGGGACTAATAAATGAAAAAAAAAAAAAACCGAGAAGTACAACATTGTATTTACAACTTAACCCGAGCTAGGTAGAGAAAAGAAGTGTAGAGAGAAAATCCTGGAAGGAAACAGGCCAAAAATTGGAAGAAGTGCTCCTTCTGGGTGATAAGATTGTAGGTTGTATTTTCACTGCCCGTTAGCAGCAGTATGTGCTTTCCAAGTTTTCTGTGGTGGCCACATATAGTTGATGAGCAGGAAAAAAATGGTGCAAAATCCTAGGGAACAACACAAAATATACTGTTGAAAATCACTGCAGGGGCTCCCCTAGTGGTCCAGTGGCTAAGACACTGCATTCCCAAAGCAGGGAGCCCAGGTCTGATCCCTGGTCAGGGAAGTAGATCCCACATGCCACAGCTAAAGCTCCCATGTGCTGCAACTAAGACCCAACACAGCCAAATAAATATTTTTTAAAAACCCACCAACTCCACTTAAAAAAAGAAAGAAAGAAAGAAAGAAAATCCCTGTAAAGCAGGTGAATTTGTACTGGCAGAGAATGTGCACAGAGACTAGAATTAAGAGCCCTGCAGCTGAGTGTGGTCATGCAACCTGAGTGTGACCAACGGAGTGTAAAAAGAGGTGTGCGTGCTTTCCAGGGGTCGTCCCTAAAGCAGTATGGTAATGCCTCTCCCCTTCCTTCTCTCCTGATGGCTGCAAGGTAGAAGTAAGAGAGAGGGAGGCTCAGAGATGGGAGTGGGAGTCAAGGGCAAGTGACTCTCAGAAAAGAGAGCGGAGCTCAGGGTTGGGGAGAAGAATAGGGTACAACCCATGAAGAGGTGAGCCCCAGAGATGGGGTGAAGCTCAGGGCCAGAGAGAGGCTGAGACGTGGGCCAGAAGTAGTGAAAAGAGGTGTGCAAACGGATCCCTTCACACACTGTTTCACACACTGAGATCAGTTTCATACACTACTCCAGAGTTAGAAAGGAAAAAACACAACAGAAAGTCTGTCTTAGGTCCGCATTTGGTAAGACTGTCCTGGCAGTGCTCCATTCTGATTTCAATTCATTCCAACAGAAGTGGACTGTTTGTCCGTGGACAATTTGCTGTTCAAGAGCAGCTTGAGTGCCCTTCAGAGGAAGATGAGAACCCTTCCTGGCAATGACACCATGCCCAGTTCTCAGCAAGGAGTCAGGTTGGAAAAAAGGACACAAATGCAGAGACAGGCAGGCAGAAATCATTCTAGGAGAAAGGGAGACATTTCTTTCTTCTTTGAAAGAGGGCAGGGAGAGGGGAAAGAAATCATGTCTTCAAGAGAAGGAGGAAAATTGATCAAGTCCTCTAAAAAGTTTAAAGACATTCTTGAAAATACTGGCATCACACTATTTTCCCCAACCCTATTCTAATTTCTGTGTCTATTCTTATTGTGTGAGTCTATAAATTCTTGCTAGAATCCAGTCATTAGCAGCATGAAGAAGAATCTGGAATCTTAACCAACCAAACAGCAACCAACCAATATGTGCTTAAGTAAAACCAAAGTGACATATGAAATGCAATCTTGATTATATTTTACTGGTGAATTAGAGTTTTGAAGTTACATTAACTCTGTTAATATAGGCAATTACTTAGTATTCTAAAGAAAAACTTACTAACAAACATCAGAGTAATAATGTAAGGCAAAAAGCAATGACATGTTGAGTTTTATGCAAAATTTTGGCAAATTATCTCCATCCTCCAACCCCCATCTCCATAACTGGCTAGCCAATGTAGTGGGGGGTCATCAAAAATAATAACTCTATGTGTTGAGCATTTGAGAGTCATTTAATTCTTACAACAACTGTATGAGCCAAATATTATGACTTCTATGTTGTAGATGAGGAAGGCAAAACTTAAGTAGCCTCAGTGATTAGTAGACATGGGAAAAACTGAAGCCAGCTATGGCTGACTCCAAAGCCTGGGCCATTAACCTCTACAGCTCTGCTCTCTAAGTTAGCTGTCTCACCAGGAAGTCCTTGAAACAGACAGCGAGACACAATGAATAGATTTACCAAGTGTTTTATGGCTCACAATGTACTTTCAAAAATGTTGTTTCAGCTTCTTATTCATTCTATGAAGATCAGCAGCTCAGATATGATCATGTCCCCACTTTCCAGATGAGTTAGCCGTAGGCCAAAAGTTCATTTGACTGTTCCAGCGTTAATAATGAGAGCTAAAAGTCAGAGATGTCCACAAGACCACCCCTGAGAAAAACTGCAAGAGCAGGGATCTGGAAGACCATTCTTGGCTTCCATAATTTCCCAGAAGGACTCTGAGAATTTGCTGAAAGCTGCTGCACTGATGGTTATGGTTTATTACAGTGAAAGCAGAAACAGATGAGGATCAGCTACAGAGGAAGTATCTGGGGTGGCGTCCAGCAGGGTCCCACCCCTGGAGCTCCCAGCTGCCTCTCCCAGCAGAGCTGTGAGTAGTGCTCATTTGTTCTGGAAACTACAGTTGACATACACACAGAGTACTGCCAATGAAGGCAGCGCCTCGGTGGCCAGAGTTTTACTGGGACTCGGTCACATAAATACTGCCGGATTGGCTGATCTTTTAAGTTTTATCTTAGAGCCTGAGCAACCTTGACCTAAAGAGATAAGAAGCAGGAATTTGCCACAGCCTTGACTGAGTTTTCACCTAGTTTGGAAGCTGCTTTAGGAGAAACACATCACTGCCTTGTGACTTTTAGTCAAAACCAGAGAAGAGAAGAAAGATCAAGAAGGTAAGAATGAACAGAGTCAGGGAAGGTCCCAGCCAGCACCAGCAGTCCTGGAAGCCCTCTGCACACAGTCCAGACAGTAACAAGCAGCTGGGGCTATTAATAGTTGCTTTGCCTTTTCAATCTTTTGTTTACCTTGACAATGATGCCTTCAGTCTTTTAGGAGGAGTGATTGCAATTGTAAATAAAGACTAAGGATGAGAGAAAATAATTATTTTCTTCCCTTCTCCAAATGAGGCAAGGAGGTCAAACATATGAGAAAACAAAATGAAACAATCTCAGCATGTAGATGAACAGCACCTGTTTAAATAATTGCACTTGGGATTCTATAAACACAGTAAGCATGGGTCAAGTAGCGTGTGGCTTTTTGGGAACTGTTTAATGGATCCTTAGCAGCAGCCTCGGGACAGAATCTGAGTGGTGACAACTGTGAATGCTGGGACACAGTTGGGTTGTGGGAGAGACTAACGCTGCTGATCTTTGGACCAGGAGATTAATTAGGTTTAGATGGAGAAAATGTCTGGAATTCATAAATACCAGTGGAGGGAAGGCGTGAATGGCCAGAAAGTTGTTATTCCTCTGCTTGGCTTTTAGCAGAGTCTGAGGAATTTGCTCGGGTTATTTGAGAAATTCTTGAGGTACTTATGATATAATTGGGCAGAGTTTTTAACAGCTCTGCTTGCCATCCAGATGCTAATGGCTGCTAGATCATCGTTGTGGCACGTGTCCTCAATCGTTTCTAACTCTTTGTGACCCCATGGACTGTAGCCCACCAGGGTCCTTTCCCCATGGGGTTATCCAGGCAAGAGTACTGGAGTAGGTCGCTATTTCCTTCTCCAGGGGATCTTCCCCATCCAGAGATCGAAAATGTATCTTTTGCATCTTCTGCTTAGCAGGCCACCTGGGAAGCACCACCACTGGGTAGGAGCTATTAAATGAGTTTTCCTTTACATGGTCTCCGAGGGTGCTTGGGAGTGTGCCTACCTCACCAAGCAGCACGCTGCAAGGGGACACCAAATCCTCAACCTCTTTTCTACTGTGGAGGCAGATTAATCCCCAGCCCCCTTTACCTCCCTGACCTGCTCAGAACCTTAGATTTCAAAACCTTCTGTGGTATGACCACAGGCTCTCAGATGGAAACAGAGCCCAGGAGGGCCCTTTAACCTCCAAGGATGTTTGTCTCCCCTGCCCTTCCCACTCCTCAAGGGCTCTGCCCCCTACTTGCTTGGCCTCTCAGCAACCTCAGAAGCAGCAGCAGAGCTCAGCCAGGTTTAGAGACACTCCACCAAGTACCCAACCTGGAGAACACTAAAGTGCCTGTGTGCCTTCTAGAACTGCCCTACCCGCTCTGCCCCAGACACACCCTCTTCTTGAGGTTTTATGCTCAGTGTCAGCTTTGACTGCAGAGGGGAAGTGAGTCCCTAAAAACATACCCTTCTGGTCCTAGAAGTGTAGGTTGTGGAAGTGAGACGGGGGATCCAGCTCGGTGCCTTTAAAAGCCACCATTGTGATCACCGCTCTGACGAGTGAGTCTCAACCCTGGCTGGAGGTCACAATCGTGCTGAAAGCTTAAACACCAGACAGAAACACTGTGCCTAGATTTCACTCCTGAGACTAAGACTTACTCATTTGGGGTTAGGGTGCTGCCACCGGCAGGTTAATAAGGGATCACGATAGTTCTCATCTTTAGTTGGAGCTGAAAATCTAGATCTAGAAGATGATCAGATTGCATGGTTGTAGAAATGAATTTACTGAGGCAGTATCAGTCCCTGTTCCCCCTTTTGTGCTCAGGGGAAAGAGCAAGGTAAACATGTTTGGGAAGATGATGTCTGCTGTGAGGTGGAAAAGATGCCTCAACCTTTTACTGGAGGCAGTACAGAAGTCAGGATCTGCCTTCTACCTGCAACTTTACAGACAGGAGTTGGCAGACATATTTAAATGCTTTGAGGTGTTATTATTATTTTTTTTAATGGAAAGTATTTTTGGATAGTTGTGGGTTCACATGCAATGGTAAGAAATGATACAGATTCCATATACTCTTTACCTAGTTTTTCTCCAAATAACATCTTGCAAAACTAGTACAGTTCTACAGCCATGACACTGGCCTTGACACATCTGGTGATCTTGACATAATCTGCTGCTCGGCTTTCCCTAGTCTCATTTGTACTGTGGATTTAGTTATATGCGGTTTTATTGCATGTCAATTCCTGTGTCCATAACCACAGTCAAGATGTAAAACAGTTCCATCACAAGGATTCCTGTGCTGCCCTTTTATAAGCACACTCACCTCCCTATTCCTCTAACCCCTGACAACCACTACTCTGTCATTTCAAAGGCTCCATGTGAATGGAACCAGACAGAACGTAGTCTTTTGGGACTGGTTTTTCTTACTCAACATAATTCCATGGAGACGCATCCAAGTCATTGCGTGTATCAAGGGGATTGCATGAAGCATGCACACCACAATACATTACCCATCAAAGAATCTCTGGGCAGATTCCAGTTTTTAACTATTATGAATAAAGCTGCTATAAACAATCATTTTTGTGTGAAGTTTTCATTTCTTTGGAACAAACACTCAAGAGTACAACTGCCAGATCACAAGGTTTAGTTTTATAAGAAAATTCCAAGCATGGTTGTATCATTTTATATATCTCAAAGCAATGGGATCCAGCTTTTTCACATGCTTGTCAGAATTTGGTGTTTTGACGATCCTTTATTTTAGCCATTCTGATTGGTGTGTAATAACAGTTCACTGTGGTTTTAATTTTTATTTTTTTATTTGCCATCTGGATATCCTCCCCAGTGAACTGTCTGTCAGGTTTTTTGCTCATTTTCTACATGAAATGGTTGTTGTTTGTGCTGTTGAGTTTTGAGGGTTCTTCATGTATTTTTGATACTGGTTCTTTGTTGAATTCATGTAACTTTTAACAAGTTACGTATGAATACATGATTACACCATGACTAAAAATACACAATAGAATAATATTTAGAAAAATAACATGCAAGTCCCCCTCGTACCCTGCTAGCTAATCCTACTCACACCTGTGGGGGGTAACCTTTTTTACAGTTTAGTTCAGACTCTTTTTTAAACTGCACATATGTAAAAAGGGTTTGATCTCTATACATTTTTCTGTAACTTGCTTTTTAAAAAAACTTGACATAAAACACATAAATATGTTATTTTTTCTTTAATCAATCATTCAGCTTTTCGATTTTTCTGTAATCCAGAAAGAAATACAACACCTCCTAACTCCAGGAACCTGGAAGTTTAGAGCATTGTTTCCAAGAGCAAAACCCTAAACTGGAACAAAAAGTGGAGAAGACTCAGGATTGCCATGCCGCATCATGGGAAGAAGGTGTCTTCCGCGTGTGTACAGGGCCAAGAGCCCAAGCTGCCTTCCCTGCCTCTGTCGTGGCTAACCAGGGAGTTTCCTGCCTGTCTGAAGTCCTGTTTCATCCTCAGCAGAACCACCAATTGGACACAAACTCCCTCAGTGCCCTGCCAGCTTTATCACACTGTCCATTCCCCATGGGGGTTGGGAGTAGGGTCTAGGGTCTAGCCCAGAATATTGATGTGCCCGCAGGTAAGGGTGGGATCCATCAGCTCCTTTCCTTTTTCACCCACCCCCAAGAGAAGTCCACTCCAGGACAAGCAAAAAAATCAGCCCTTTCGTCTCACTGCCTGGGAAACACATATTTCCTAGTGAAAAGAAGAGTACATCATGAGAAACACTGGACTGGAAGAAACACAAGCTGGAATCAAGATTGCTGGGAGAAATATCAATAACCTCAGATATGCAGATGACACCACCCTTATGGCAGAAAGTGAAGAGGAACTCAAAAGCCTCTTGATGAAAGTGAAAGTGGAGAGTGAAAAAGTTGGCTTAAAGCTCAACATTCAGAAAATGAAGATTATGGCATCCGGTCCCATCACTTCATGGGAAATAGATGGGGAAACAGTGGAAACAGTGTCAGACTTTATTTTTCTGGGCTCCAAAATCACTGCAGATGGTGACTGCAGCCATGAAATTAAAAGACGCTTACTCCTTGGAAGGAAAGTTATGACCAACCTAGATAGCATATTCAAAAGCAGAGACATTACTTTGCCAACAAAGGTTCGTCTAGTCAAGGCTATGGTTTTTCCTGTGGTCATGTATGGATGTGAGAGTTGGACTGTGAAGAAGGCTGAGCGCCGAAGAATCGATGCTTTTGAACTGTGGTGTTGGAGAAGACTCTTGAGAGTCCCTTGGACTGCAAGGAGATCCAACCAGTCCATTCTGAAGGAGATCAGCCCTGGGATTTCTTTGGAAGGAA
>NW_011495037.1:1235232-1244390 GCF_000754665.1 Bison bison bison
AGAATCGATGCTTTTGAACTGTGGTGTTGGAGAAGACTCTTGAGAGTCCCTTGGACTGCAAGGAGATCCAACCAGTCCATTCTGAAGGAGATCAGCCCTGGGATTTCTTTGGAAGGAATGATGCTAAAGCTAAAACTCCAGACTTTGGCCACCTCATGCAAAGAGTTGACTCATTGGAAAAGACTCTGATGCTGGGAGGGATTGGGGGCAGGAGGAGAAGGGGACGACAGAGGATGAGATAGCTGGATGGCATCACCGACTCGATGGCGGTGAGTCTGAGTGAACTCCGGGAGTTGGTGATGGACAGGGAGGCCTGGCGTGCTGCGATTCATGGGGTCACAAAGAGTCGGACACGACTGAGCGACTGATCTGATCTGATCTGATGCTGTCTGTAATATAAGCAAGACTTGGTGAGGGGAGAATTTCATGTTTCTGAGCTGCTCTAGTATTAGAAGAGGTAGTGCAATGTAATCGGAGAAGGCAATGGCACCCCACTTCAGTACTCTTGCCTGGAAAATCCCATGGACAGAGGAGCCTGGTAGGCTGCAGTCCATGGGGTTGCTAAGAGTCGGATACGACTGAGCGACTTCACTTTCACTTTTCACTTTCATGCATTGGAGAAGGAAATGGCAACCCACTCCAGTGTTCTTGCCTGGAGAATCCCAGGGACGGGAGCCTGGTGGGCTGCTGTCTATGGGGTCGCACAGAGTCGGACACAACTGAAGTGACTTAGCAGCAGCAGTACAATGTAATAATAGGGACCGTTTTACTAATTTGTCTCTGCAAAAGAGCTAAAAGACTTGAATCGACATCATTACTTCCATTTATGGGATATAATAAACAATATATGGAGGAAAAGCCTCGCCATTCTTAGCAGGCTAGATTAAACACACACACACACACACACACACACACTTATTTGATATATTTATTCGCTTAAATACTACTGGATGTCTGTGGTAGGTCAGGAATACTGCCAGGCAGTGAGATAAAAAAGTGACCGTTCACAGAGAATTCTAAAATCTTCAGCAGGGACATGATCTAAACACTGGGCCCTCTTGCTCTTATGTTTTATTAAGGCCTTCTGGAAACTTCCACAGAGGAAGAAAATCTGCAGAACAAGGTGGACTCATGAGAAAACATCCTACATGAGAAAACTGCTTACAAAAGAAGGTGCTAGCAAAAGGGTCTGAAATTTCAAAGCTGTTTTCCTAGGCTTACAGGGTGCTTTGTCACATAAGAGCATGGGGGAGGGTGGTACGTGGAGGGAGGAGAAATCAGTTTAACAGAGACAAGAACTATGAACTTTCTGGAAATGGAAATGGTGGTGGCATGAATGTGACCATTTTCTCTGTATCCAGAATTTGCCAGATGAGCTGGTATCTCAAAAAGTTGGTTAACAGATGTTTTAAAGATTTTTTTCCCCCTCTTTTCAAAAGATGTTCTGGCAGTGTGCTTAAAAACAGTCCAGGCCTGGACAGCCTGGGTCTCATTCCGGTTCTGCCCCTGTTACATCTAACATTTTGTCATCTGGTAACTTGACGATGGCAGCTTCCTTGATGGATGGCTCTGACCTAAACTGAGAACATTTGGTTTTAGTGATGTCATTAGGACAACCGCAAATGTCTGCCACTTTCACAAATGATTTTGAAGACAGGGTGACTCAAGAGTTGCTACTGTGCTATGAAAATGTTAAGAGCTCCGTTTTTAAAAATGTTTTTAGTTATTGACATTTGAAATACTAGACGCTGTGTTTGAACAATCTTAGACAATGAAAATACATTGTGATGACATGCTTGGTATTTCCTCCCCTGTGGATTGTTTCACATTAACCAGGGACAGTTATTGGTTATCACTGAATTTATTTTTGACTAAAGGCTGCTGCTGTTCTCAGTTGCTCAGTCGTGTCCGACTCTTTGCAGCCCAATGGACTGTAGACCACCAGGCTCCTCTGTCCATGGAATTTTCCAAGCAAGAATACTGGAGCAGGTTGCCATTTCCTACTCCAGGGGATCCTCCTGATCTAGGAACTGAACCCGCATCTCTTGCATCTCCTGCATTGGCTGGCAGATTCTTCACCACTAGCGCCACCTGGGACGTTCCATTAACTAAAGGCAAACTCTGTTGCAGAATTAAAACCTGATGCCAAGCTGCATACTGACTGTGTTCTAATCACTTCATGCATAACTTCATGTAATACTGAAGCCCTCAGAATTTACTTGTACTCCCTATCTATCCTCTGGCTATAAGACTAAATTAATTTGCATTGGATTATTTTTTTCTTAGATAATTCCCATTCCAAATCTTTATGAATACAAGTGTTGTTAGGTATCTAGTTATTTTGAGAAGCTGGTAGATAAAAAATGTAGTTCAGGACAGCCTAGGACTTTTTCAGGGTAGCAATTAGGTCAAAAAACTTAGTTGTTGAAGGAGTTTTGGGATAAGGGTGGGTGTACATGGTCTGTCTTTAAAAGGGGTAGGAGAAAGACCTTTAAAACAACTGCTAACTAACTTTTTAATTGAAATACCAGCTCATTTGAGAAATTCTTAGTACAGGGGAAACACTCACACACATACCACTACCACCTCCATTTCCAGAATGTGGAATAACTTCATACTTCTAATTCAGTGTCAGAATGTTTTTTCTTAGTGTTCTCTAGGGCATACTGATTAAAAATTCTCCTCTTACATTAGTTAGCTCTAAATCCAAAGTTTCTGGCAAGGTATTTCACCTGAGAATTTCTATTAAATAAACAGCAACTACCTGTAGAATATAAAGGAATGAAGAGAAGAAAGGAATCACTTGGCTCGGAATAAAAGGGGAAATGATCATGGTTATTCTTAAGAACTGCATAAAGACAGATATTTTGCTGTGCTGCTATTGTTTATTAGAAAGCAATTCAACTTCATTTATTACCCAATTTGTACTTCAAACACCCCTTTCTTCATTTTCAGTTGTTAAAAATGTATCTGTTCTTCAAGGCCTGGCTCAAGTGCCACCTTCTTTCCTAATCTGTTTCTTCATCTCCTGTGGCACATAGATGATTTTGTCTTGTGTTTGTAAATTAAAAAAAAAAATGTACCTGCTGCAAAGTAAGTTCCCTCAGACCTCATCATTTTGTTCACTACTACAGTCTCACAGTTTAACACACAGAAATCTGTTGCATTTTCTTATGCTTACAATGAAATATCAGAAAGTTAAAGAAAGCTCGTTTAAAATCACATAAAAAATAAAATAAAACATTTAGGAATAAATCTGATGAAGGAGGTGAAAGACTTATCTGCAGAGAACTATAAAACATTAATAAAGGAATCTGAAGACAATTCAAAGAAGTGGAAAGACATCCCATGCTCTTGGGTTGGAGGAATTACTACTGTTAAAAATGGACATGCTACACAAAGCAATTTTCATATTAAATGCAATCCCTATCAATTTACCCATGGCATTTTTTACAGAACTAGAACAAATAATCCTAAAATGTATATGGAACAAAAGACCTAGAATTGTCAAGGCAATCCTGAGGAAAAAGAACAAAGTTGGGGGCATAATCCTTCCAGATTTCAGACAATACTACAAAGCTACAGTAATCAAAACAGTGTGGTATTGGCAACAGAATAGAGAACCCAGAAATAAATCCACACGTCTATGTCAATTAATCTTCAACAAAGGAGCAAGAATATACAGTGGGGAAAAGATAGTCTCTTCAGCAAGTGGTGGGGCAGCTGGATAGCCACATGAAAATCCATGAAATTAGAACACTCCCTTACAACATATACAAAAATAAGCTCAAAATGGCTTAAAGAATTAAATATAAGACATGACACCATGAAACTCCTGGAAGAGAACATAGGAAAGATATTCTGTAACATAAATTGTACCAATGTTTTACTATGCCAGTCTTCCGAGGCAAAAGAAATAAAAGCAAAAATAAATAAATGAAACCTATTCAAACTTCTAAACCTTTGCACAGGAAAGGAAACCATAAACAAAACAAAAAGAACCTACAGAATGGGAGAAAACATTTACAAACAATGCAACCAACAAGGACTTAATTTCCAAAATATACAAATAGTAACACAGCTCAAAAGCAAGAAAACAAACAACCCAATCAAAAAATGGGCAGAAGACCTAAACAGACATGGATTCAAAGAAGAAATACAGATGACAAATAGACACATGAAAAGATGCTCAACATCACTAATTATTAGAGAAATGTAAACCACAATTACAATGAGGTATCACCTCATACAAGTCAGAATGGCCATTATCAAAAAGTCTACAAATAATAAATGCTGCAGAGGGTATAAAGAAAAAGAAACCCTCCTACACTGTTTGTGGGAATGTAAATTTTTGTAACCACGATGGATAGCAGTATAAAAGTCCCTTTAAAAAAAATAGAGTTACCATATGATCCAGCCAACCAACTCCTGGGCATACATTTGGAAAAAACCAATTCAAAAAGATACATGCACCCCAGTGTTCATAGCAGCATTATTCATAATAGCCAAAACATGGAAGCTACCTAAATATCTGTTGACAGATGAAGAGATAAAGAGGATGTGGTATATATATACACAGTGGAATATTACTCAAAGAAAGAATGAATTGGTACAAACATGGATGAGCCTAGAGATTATCATACTAAGTGAAGTAAGTCAGACAAAGACAACTACCATATGGTATCACTTATAAGTAGAATCTAAAATCTTATACTAATGAACTTATTTACAAAGCAGAAACAGACTCACAGACATAGAAGGCAAACTTATGGTTACCAAAGTGGGATAAAGAAGCTGTGGTATATATGTGCAATGGAATACTACTCGGTCATAAAAAGGAATAGCATTTTACATTTGCAACAGCATGGATGGAACTGAAGGGTATTATACTTAGTGAAAGACGTCAGACAAAAAAGACAAATACTATATGTTATCACTTACATGGAATCTGAAAAATAAAACACATGAATGAATATAACAACAGTTAACAACAGCAACAACAAAACAGACTCACTGATACATGGAACTTGTAGTTATCAGTGAGGAGAGGGAAGGACTGAAAGGCAAAACATGGGTCGAGAATTAAGAGGCACAAACTACTATGTGTATAATAAATAAACTACAAGAAAATATTGTACCATACAGGAAATACAGCCAACACCTTACAGGAACTATAAATGGAGTGTGTGAAACTGTGAACGTGAAAATCGCTCAGTTGTGTCCAACTCTTTGCAACCCCATGGACTGTACAGTCCATGGAACTCTCCAGGCCAGAATACTGGAGTGGGTAACCTTTCCCTTCTCCAGGGGATCTTCCCAACCCAGGGATTGAACCCAGGTCTCTGGCATTGCAGGCAGATTCTTTAGCCCTAAATGGAGTATATTCTATATAAATTTTGAATCACTGTGTGGTACACCTGAGACTAATATTATATTGTAAATCAACTATTCTTCAATTTTAAAAAAAGTTAGGAAAATTCCATACCAAAATCAATTGGGGGTAACTAATTAAACTTCTTCAACAGAGTCAAGGTTATGAAAGATAAGTGAAGACCCAAGTACCATACAGATTGATGAAGATTAAGGAGAAATGACAGCTAAATGTAATATGGTTCCCTGGAACAGAAAAAAGAGTGTGAAAAATGAGAAATCCAAATGAAGTTTGTAGTTTAATTACTAATATTATATTAGTGTTAACTTCTTGGTTTTAAGTGTACCATTGTTAAGTAAGATGTTTGGGACCTAACGAATGGAATTTTCTGCAACTTTTCTGTAAGTATAAAATTATTTCAAAATAAAAGCTTTAATAAAAAAGGAAAAAGGGGCACTTATAAAAATTACACATTCCTAGGTCTCCCCTCACACTTAATAAAGCAGATCAAGCATGGAAATCTGCATGTTAAATATTCTCCTAGGTGATTCCACTGCACATCAGATTTTAGACTCCGGATTCCATGTACTTTGATAAATGCTTTAAAAATTAGAACCATGCTTGAAAAAATTGACAAAAATGTATTTATGCATTACTTGTATAACTAAAAAGAATATGAGACGCGTCAAAGTTTCTCAACTTGGGCTGGATGTCAGAGTCTCTTGGGAAATTTTTAAAACACCCAAGGATCAGAGCACACCCCAAATCAATTTTTTCAGAGTCTCCAGGAGTGGGATGGCTTTTCCAGGTGGCTCAGTGGTAAAGAATCCACCTGCCAATGCAAGAAATGCAGGAGATGCAAGGTTGGGATGATCCCCTGGAGAAGGAAATGGCAACCAGCTCCAGTATTCTTGCCCGGAAAATGCCAGGGACAGAGAAGCCTGGTGGGCTACAATCCAGGGGGTCGCAAAGAGTTGGACACGACCAAACAACTGAGCATGTGCCAGAAGTGGGATCTGGGCACGAGCAGGTTTAAGAGATGCAAGATACGTTACTGCCTTACTACACTTACACTTTTTCCTCAAATTCTCAATGTCTTGTGAATTACTTTTTCCTCAGAAAATGTAACACTGAGATTATTTTAAAAGAGAATGCACTCTTGGTCCTTGTTCATAACAAAAGAAGAGGGAAATCTAGTTCTCTCATTCTCCATGGAGATATCCGCTCTGTTTCAGGCTGAGGACCAAGTGTTACCAGCTTTCTAAAGGTCAGTTAGTGGAGGCATCTGCTCAGTTCTTTCTGAATCATAGAATTGCTCAACCCACATATTTACATGGTTGCAGCAAAAGCACCCGTGTATTAAGCTGATCCAACCCTACACCCTTCCAGCCAAGTGCCTGGACCAAGTTGACATATGATCCTAGCTAGATCTGACAGAACTTTCCTGGTTTTTTTTTTGCATGTGAGAGAAAATATAGCTAATCTTTCTTTGGGACCTGCACTATAAATACTAAACTTGTGGAAATAAATTGTCTTTTCTCCCCAGTTGTTGTTAAGTAATACATTCGTGTTCCCATTGGCACATGATGGTGAGAGAATTATAAAATATATAGATAGATCACACACAAACACACTATCAGCAGTGATTCCCTTCTTGGTAACAGAGTGGAAGTTGAGAGGGAGAATAAACTATTTTTTATACACAGTGTACATACTTCAGTGTTTTTTAGAAAATTGTCAAATCAATAGATCATTATGTTACCTGAATAATTAAAACTTCACGAGGGTCAGAGACTTTTCATCATAACAGTTTCTGACATTCCATCAATAGCCTCCATTCATTAAAGTCTGGCTGATTCACAGAAATCCTCTTTTTGGAATGCATTAAAATTTAGAGTTCATGAAAAGAGGCTTTAGGCTATTTTCTCAACCTGTGGTCCACTGAGCCCCAGGCAGTTTTATGGATAAAATTCAGGCTTCCCAGGTGGTGCTGGTGGTAAAGAACCCGCCTGCCAATGCAGGAAAAGATGCAAGAGATGCAGGTCTGATCCCTGAGTCAGGAAGTTCCCCTGAAGAAGGGAATGGCAATCCACTCCGGTATTCTTGCCTGGAGAATCCCATGCACAGAAGAGCCTGGCAGGCTACAGTCCATAGGGTCACAAAGTCAGACATGACTGAAGTGACTTAGCATAGCATGCGGGGAGTCTATGGGTCTGGATGGAAATAATTATATTTTCACTAACCTCTTTGAAATTTAGAATTTCCTTCAATTAAAAATGTAGACATATTAACACATATATATGGAATCTAGAAAGACAGTACTGACGAACCAACTTCAAGGGCAGCAAAGGAGACACAGACATTTTGGACACAGAGGGGGAAGGAGAAGTAGGATGATATGAGAGAACAGCATTGAAACATATACATTACCATATGTAAAACAGATAGCCAGTGGGAGTCTGATGTGTGACCCAGGGAACCCAAAGCCAAACCTCTGTAATAACCTAGAGGGGAGGGTGGGGAGGGAGGTGGAAGCAGGATTGAAGAGGGAGGGGACATATGTACACCTAATGCCAATTCACGTTGAGGTATGCCAAAAACAATCACACAATGGTTGAGTAATTATCCTCTAATTAAGAAAAAAGAATGCAGACAGCAAACCACAGTAATAGACAAGGGTATTTATATCTCCAACAGAAATCATGCCCATTCATTAGTTCTTACAGATACCTCAAAATACTGTTTCTGCTCATCACTACATCAGGATTATAGTAGGCAGTAAGCCTGCTGCTAGGTCATAACTTAGAGAAGCACATTGTGCTTAGTCGCTCAGTCGTGTTGACTCTCTGCGACCCCATGGACTGTAGCCCGCCAGGCTCCTCTATCTGTGGGGATTCTCCAGGCAAGAATACTGGAATGGGTTGCCATGCCCTCCTCCAGGGGATCTTCCCAACCAGGGATCAAACCCAGGTCTCTCACATGGCAGGTAGATTCTTTACCATCTGAGCTACCAGGAAAGCCCAAAGAAGCATATTATTATATCATAAATGTGATTTAATATTTAGGTAACTGTATTTTTAAATAATTATTTTTATTTTTTCCCTATAAGTGGTGCTTTTAATGCATTTAAAACATTATTCTTGGGAACTTTCCTGGTTGTCCAGTGGCCAAGACTGCAGTCCCAATGCAGGATGTCCAGGTTATATCCCCAGTCAAGGAGCTAGATCCAGATGCTGCAACTGAGTGTTCACATGCTGCAAAGATCCCACAGGCTGAAACTAAAAGATCCCTCATGCTGCAACAAATATTGAAGATCCCACATGCCATAGCTGAGACCCAGCACAGCCAAATACATCCATAAATAAAACATTATTCTTAGAAAAGGCCTGGAGACATCAACAATTCCAGAGAGGTTCATGATACAAAATAAGTGAAGAAATTTTACTTTAGAGCAAAATAAAAGTTCAGATGTATAAAATTTTAATGTCAATAAATAATTCTTATGCCAAGAAAGGTAAGCAATCTTATATGGAATCAGCCTTAATATCCATCAACAGATGAATGGATATAGAAGATGTGTGTGTATGTATATTGTATGTGTACAATGGAATATTACTCAACCATTAAAAAGTATGAAATTTTGCCATTTGCAGCAACATGGATGGACTTGGAGGGCATTATGCTAAGTGAAATGCCAAAGAAAGACAAATCCTGTATGATATCACTTACTTGTGGAATCTAAAAAAAAACAAACTAGTGAATATTACAAAAAGGAAGCAGATCGGAA
>NW_011495037.1:1244490-1249208 GCF_000754665.1 Bison bison bison
AACAAAAAGGAGGCAGACTCTCTGATGCAGAGAACAAACTGGTGGTTACCAGTGAGGACAGGGAAGGGGGCAGCAACACAAGCTAATAACTATAAATGGAGTATAACCTTTAAAAACTGTGAATCACTATATTGTATATCCATAACATATAATATTTTACATGAACTATAATTTTTTTAAATGAGCAAAAAAACCCCACTACAGTTAATTTAACAGATAAAAGTAATAATGGTCTTTTACTCCTGTTATGAGATTAATAGTCCATATGTCAAACAGGTCTTTTTTATTTTGTAAAGACCTAGCATAAAGAAAGGGTCACAAAGAGTTGGATACGACTAAGCGACTGAGCATAAAGAAAATAATACCGCAGTCCTCTAGAGATAAACCATCTTCCTAAAACTCTAGATGTATCTTTTGTTTAGAAAGAAAACTTAAGTGAAAACCAATTTTTACAAGAAACATGATTTTTTCCTTTTAATCAAGCAAGCAGTATTTGACAAAGCCCTTATTTATGATACTTTTCCTCTTTAAATGACAAAGAGGATGTTTGGGAATTTCAACGGGATTTTTCTAAGCAATAGACCGAAATCCCACTTTATGTTTCTGAATCTTAAACAGAGGAACCAGGATTCATACAGCCAATCAAAATGATGAGATTTGTATAAATATCAGTTTAGGAGTCCAAGGTTATTGCCTGGAATGTATTAAGACTTGTGGCCATTTTCAAGCTCAGGAAGGACATGAGATCTTGTCCTTGATCTTAAGAAGGACAAGATCTTGAGAAGGACAAGATCTTGAGAAGGACAATGTCAGAGAACTGAGCAGTAACTCATTCGCAGTTGTCTGTGTCAATACATTCTAGGGTGTCCTTGGACTTGAAAAAGTTCAGGGAAGGATGGCAGCAAGGGAAATAAAGGACAACAGAGCTTGGTGAGGGGGTATTAATTGTTGGCGTTGAGGAGAGGCTGCTATATCCTGTGTTGTCTCAGTGTCTACAGAGCGCGTTGTGTAATCCCTTTGCATGTCCCTCAGTGGGACATGTCCTTTGCACCCATGCTGAGTTGTGTAAGTTAAGATTTCAGTGTTTCATTTTGCCTTATCAGTGAGGATGCTGTTTATGATGCAAGGGCATCAAGACTTACGGGCTAGAGGAACACCACTCATACTCTCCTCCTCTCCCTCACTTCTCAGTGGTCTGAGTCTGCAGCAAGTTGCTGTGCATCTTGGGTGATCATAGGAGGGCTGGGAAGTCCCATCTGAGAACCAAAGTGAGAAGGACCAGGGTGGAGGACTATGAGGGCTCAGGTGTTCAAAAGTATGGCACCAACTGGCAGAGATGCTGCATGTTTTTGAGGTTTGTCTGCTTCTGACCATCCAGGCTCCATAAGCCATGTTCATTAATAAATAAGGAGTAATCCACCAAAGACACTGCAAGTGAGGCCCGTGGACAGGAAGCATCATCCAGGAGCTTGTTAGCAATCCCGGTTCTGGGGACTCCCCTGTGACCCAGTGGCGAAGACGCCATGCTTCCAACGCAGAGGGGTTGGTTTTTGACACCTGGTCAGGGAACCAGATCCCACATCTGCAATGAAGAGCTCACATGCTGCAGCTCAAGACCTCGCATACTGCAACCAAAAAGATTGGTATTAACCAATTAAGAGATCCTTTAAGTCACAACTAAGACTTGGAACACTTAAATATTTATTATATTTAATATTAATGTTTAAATTATTAAATAAATATTAACATTTATTTCTTAATAAATATTTAGAAATAAATCGAGATTCTTGGGCCCCAGGCTAGACTTCCTCAGTCAGAATCTCAGGAATGGAACCCAGGAATCTGTGTTTTAACAAGCCTCTCAGACGATTTTTAGGCACACCAAGGCTCGAGGAGCCCCGACCTAGGCAACAACCAACAGACTGCTCTTCTGAAGAAGAAGGACGGCACTGTGTTGCCGGGCAGCAGCAGCCTGATGGTATGTTTATTAAGTGGCCAAAGCTCTGTCCCAAAGGGCACCAAAGCCAAGGTCTTATTGGAAATAGACCAAGGGGGAAAATCCATTAGCTTTTTTTTAGATTGCTCATGCTACATCCATGCCAGTGAGTTTGCAAAACATGCCACACCTCTCCTATGACTAATTGTTTTGAAATTGCAGGCAAGAGAAGAGGTGGAGTAGTTCAGAGAATTAAGCCAGAACAAGTTGTTTAGGTAGTTTGAAACTTTTTCTGGTCATTTCACTGACTTTGTCTAAATAAGCTGAGAGCCAGGACAATATCTTACTCATGCTTTTATTACTAGCAACTGGCTCAGAGACTCACCCACTATAGCTGCTCAATGAATGTTGAAAATGGAATAAATGAATGAATGAAACTAATGAAGCTTTTGTCTTTATTTCCATGTAGTTTTATATTGCTACTCAAACAAATTACCACTATTTTAGTCTCTTAAGCAACAAAACTATGCCAAAGCCTTTGACTGTGTGGATCACAATAAACTGTGGAAAATTCTGAAAGAGATGGGAATACCAGACCACCTGAACTGCCTCTTGAGAAACCTATATGCAGGTCAGGAAGTAATAGTTAGAACCGGACATGGAACAACAGACTGGTTCCAAATAGGAAAAGGAGTACATCAAGGCTGTATATTGTCACCCTGCTTATTTAACTTATATGCAGAGTACATTATGAGAAACGCTGGGCTGGAGGAAGTACAAGCTGGAATCAAGATTGCTGGGAGAAATATCAATAACCTCAGATATGCAGATGACACCACCCTTATGGCAGAAAGTGAAGAAGAACTAAAGAGCCTCTTGATGAAAGTGAAAGAGGAGAGTGAAAAAGTTGGCTTAAAGCTTAACCTTCAGAAAACAAAGATCATGGCATCTGGTCCCATCCCTTCATGGCAAATAGATGGGAAAACAGTGGAAAAAGTCAGTGGCTGACTTTATTTTTCTGGGCTCCAAAATCACTGCAGACGGTGATTGCAGCCATGAAATTAAAAGACGCTTACTCCTTGGAAGGAAAGTTATGACCAACCTAGATAGCATATTCAAAAGCAGAGACATTACTTTGCCAACAAAGGTTCGTCTAGTCAAGGCTATGGTTTTTCCAGTAGTCATGTATGGATGTGAGAGTTGGACTATAAAGAAAGCTGAGTACCAAAGAATTGATGCTTTTGAACTGTGGACTCTTGAGAGTCCCTTGGACTGCAAGGAGATCCAACCAGTCCATCGTAAAGGAGATCAGTCCTGGGTGTTCATTGGAAGGACCGATGTTGAAGCTGAAACTCCAATACGTTGGGCACCTGATGCAAAGAGCTGACTCATTTGAAAATACCCTGATGCTGGGAAAGATTGAGGGCCAGAGGAGAAGGGGATGGCAGAGGATGAGATGGTTAGATGGCATCACCGACTCAGTGGACATGGGTTTGGGTGGACTCTGGGAGTTGGTGATGGACAGGGAGGCCTGGCGTGCTGTGGTTCATGGGGTCCCAAAGAGTCGGACATGACTGAGTGACTGAACTGAACTGAAGCAACAACAAATTTATTATCTTATAGTTCTCCATGTCAGAAGTCTAGAATGAGCCTTACTGTGTTAAAATCAAGGTGTCAGCAGGGCTGCATTTCTTTCTTAAGGCTATATGGGACAATTCATATCTTCCAGCACATGGGTAGTTGGGAGAACTCAGTTCCTTATGGTTGCAGTACTGAAGTACCCACTTCTTTGCTGACTGTCAGCTGGAGGGGCTTACCTTGGTTCTAGAGGTTGCTCACGTTCCTTGACTCATGACCTCTTTCCTCCAACCTCAAAGCCATAAATAGGGGGTTGGGTGAGTACCTCTCAGGCACTGAATCTCTCCTGCAAAACTCCAATTCTGACATGTCTCTCTGACTGACTCTTTTGCCTTCTCCCACTTTTAACAGCTTATACAGTTAGATTCATCCTAGTCAAATAAGATCCATATCAAGATTCACAATCCTCACTATATCTGCAAAGTCTCTTTTGCCATGTAAGGTAACATATTTAATTCTACAAATTAGGACATGTACAACTTTACGAGCCATATTATGCCTATGACACTCTATTGGACAAAGTATATTAAAATCATCCGAGTCCCAGGAATCTGGTGGGGAACAGATATGATATTCTTATAGAATGCACTGGCACAGGTATAAACACCCAGAATTGGCCCTTAGTGAGGCGATGAATTTAGAGAAATCCATAGCTTTCTACTATCACCACTTTTAAAACTTTCCCTCCTGTACCCTCTCCTTCTTCCATACCGAGCTGGACAGCACCCAGGCTCCTAACCCTTACTCCTCTTTGCTCTTCCTGCTTTCCAATCAAAACATAACAGAAATAGTTATTGATTGGTTTACTATATACTGAGTATTTTCACACAAATCATCTCATTAAGTTACCATATGATCTAAATTCAGTAACTGTATTCTCAATTTAGAGGAAGAGGAGGTTTAGAAAGTTTAAACAGCTCATTCAAGACAGTAAATGGTAGAGCTCAGATTCTATTCCAAGTCTCTCTTTTTAACCATTGCAAATTCTACCCCCTTGTGATGGCTCATTTACATACTTCCTCTACCCCAAGAAATAAACAGTAAACTTAATTCAGGCTTGTATATTCACTAGTTGATATGCAAAGAAATATATATTAGTCAGGGTTCTCCAGAGAAATAGAACCAGTAGGATATATATATGTAA
>NW_011495037.1:1249308-1257472 GCF_000754665.1 Bison bison bison
ATGTAACTACACACACACACACACACACATATATATATATAAGGAATTAGTTCATGCAATTGTGGGTATACAACCTGCAAACTGGAAAACCTGAAAGTTGGAGATGTAATTTGAATCCAAAGGCCTGAGACTCATAGGGGTCAATGACACAAATTCCAGACACAGTCTAAAGGCTCATATTCTAGGAGCATCAGAAGCATTGATGTCTATGAGCAGAAGGCGGATGTCCCAGAGCAAATCCACCCTTCCTCCACCATTTTGTTCTATTTGAGCCCTCAATGATTGGATGATCCATCCACATTGGTAAGAGCACTTTTCTTGACTCAGTTTGCTAATTCAGTGGTAATCTCTTCTGGAAACACCTTAACAAATACATTGGGAAATAATATTTTACCAGCTATGTGGGCATGCTTAGCCAATCAACACATAAAAATAACCATCACAGGGCCTTTCATAACAAGCTGTAACAAACAATCCCAAAGGTGAAAATCAAAGCATCTTGTGATGGGTGGGGAGAGGAAATTGAAACATCTGGTTTCACTTAGTCACATACATTTGCAAAGCCCAGCAGAGTAGAAGTTTAAGGGAAGAGCACTGGAGAATTATTTTTCATCTTTTCTACACCAGAAAACAAACAAAGCACTTGTTGTTTGGAGTAAGAAGGTCTAGGGGAAGTCTCAAGAAACTATTTCTATAGATGCAATATTTGAACAAAGTCCCCTCACTTCTAGACTGAAATTCTATTTCTACCAAAATTGTATTCAAATTGGTCAAAACACTCCCTTAATGTGGGAATCTGCAAACAGAAATAAGAACAATTGAGTAATGAGTTATTTTTCCCCTCTTTTGATTATTTAACCATTCTTTGTCTCGTTTTATTAATAAGCATTTGGTGACTCATTATTCGTAAATACAGATAGAATATTTTGCTATTTGCAGACACCATGGTAGCTATAGAGATAAAATGGAGGAATAAAAAATTCAACCACAGATTGAGATGCACTCAGCAGCCAGCAATTAAAATATGACATGCTCTCATCAGGGTACAATCTCATTCTTATCCTTATCTTGGATGATACCTTAATCATGAAACCCCAAGGAAACATGGATTTAATTTTAAATGACTTGTTTGTTTGGAAGCCTAGTCTTGTCCCTAAGAGATTCATTTTTAATAACTGGCTCATGAAGGGCAGGACAGCCCATTTCCCTTTTGTTCTACAATTCATGAAAAGGAACTATGATCCTGGAGAAGAGGGACCAGACTGCAGTTCCTGCCCCCCACCAAAGATTGTTTCACCCTTACATAACTTTCCTCAAAGAGCAATCCAACCTAACCTTTCTATGACTTACACTTTTACTGAAGTCATAAATGAGTTTACCAGGTATATAATTTGCTATGAATAATAATACTATAGCCATGCCAAGTGTTTGTGGTTTAATTTTTTTCTTTTTTTTTTTTGCATTAGCAGGGCTGGCTCAGTGAAAACGATAATTTGAGTGAGCTTGTCTTCACCCATTTCTTCTCTTTCAGCACTAATTGACTCCTATGATACCAAGAGGACATAGGATGCTATTGGATTCATCCTTTACATCTATCACTTCCAGACTTCCCCTGCCTAGAATGTGCTTTTCCAGGGTGCTTTATGTGGCTCTGGAATTTGTATTACTGATTTTAAGCCCCCATTCCATAAAACTTCCTGTCCAGTTTGTCTCTCTTTTTAAAACTTAGCTCTCTAGTAGATAGATAAGGAACCAGAAGCAGGTAAGGTCTATAGCTTATATATCTATCTGTATTCCCAAGACCTAGGTCACTGCCTCGCCATAATAATAAATAAGCACACTCAAAACCATGTCAATAGTAATGGCATGCATTTGTATAGTATTTAATATGTGCTAAGTGACTATATATACATTTTTCATGTATTAATTCATTTTTTCTCATGGAAACTCTCTGAAGTAGATGCTAATATTATACTCAATTTACAAATGAGGAAATTAAACCTGTTAGTTGAACTAATGAATGAAAGATGCAAAGTTACCACAAGTAATTAAATGGATCATCTTGAGACAATCCATCTGGGGTCTTGAAAGGTACTTGGCAGGGAAGGGTGGGGGAGGAGGACAAGTCTTTTAAATCCCTTCAGTGACACAGTGTCCAGCTTATAGTTTTTCAGGAATCTCTGTCTTTGGTCTTGCTTCAGACGATTCTGCTTCATCATTTTTCTAATTTTAAGGAGTTCCAGGAGTTGGGATGTTATAAACATGTTTTCCCAGGTCAGGTAAGTTCCATGGCGAAGTCACAGCTCTGCAATCCAAGGATCCCATGGAAAATAGTACTGATTCACAGCTACAGAAGCCTGCGGATCAGTCCTAGGCCAGGGTCTTCCTCTTGTATGCAGGGTCTCTATATTAGTTTTCTATCTACTTAACACATTACCACATTTTCAGGAGCTTAAGCTAACACCACACATCATCTCCCATTCTGTGGATCAGGAGCCTAAGAACGGTTTACCTGGATCTCACAAGGCCGTGGTCAGAGTTTTGCCTGTGCTCTCATCCGATGGCACACTCAGGGTGCTGGCAGCTATCGGCCTGAGGACCTTGCCTACTTGCTGCTTGTTGACTGGCAGCTGCCTCAGTTCCTTGTCTCATGAACTTCCCAATACAGCCCCTCATTTCTTCAAAGTCACCTACAGTTTCTAGAATGAGTGAAGTGAAAGTCGCTCAGTTGTGTCCGACTCTTTGCGACCCCATAGACTATACAGTCCATGGAATTCTCCAGGCCAGAATACTGGAGTGGGCAGCCATTCCCTTCTCCGGGGTATCTTCCTTACCCAGGGATTGAACCCAGGCCTCCTGCATTGCAGGAGGATTCTTTACCAACTGAGCTATCAGGAAAGCCCCTCTAGAATGAGTATGCACTACCAAAGTGAACCTGCATCTGCTCACCTGCTATGCAAAAAGCCAATTTACTGACACCAGTTTGTGGGGAAAGGAAGTACAGAGTTTATTTCATGCTCAAAAGACCCGAACTCCTTGATGGTTTCAGGGAAACTTTTTTTTTAACTTTTTAGTTTATACTGGAGGATAGCTGATTAAGAATGTTATGACAGTTTCAGGTGAACAGGAAAGGAGTCAGCCATACATATACACGCATCCATTCTCCCCCAAACTCCCCTCCCATCCAGACTTCCACACAACACTGAGCAGACTTCCATGTGCTATACAGTAGGACCTTGTTGATTATCCATTTTAAATATAGCAGAGTGTGGGGCCTCCCTGGTGGCTCAGTGGTAAAGAGTCTGCCTGCCAATGCAGGAGACATGGGTTCGACCCCTGATCCGGGAAGATCCCACCTGCTGCTGAGCAACTAAATCTGTGTGCCACAGCTATGGAGGCTGTCCTCTAGAGCCCGAGAGCCGCAAGCACTGAAGCCCGTGTGTCCTAAAGCCTGTGCTTCACAGCAAGAGAAGCCACTGCAATGAGAAGCCTGCACACAGCAACTAGAGAGGTAGCCCCACTCGCCACAACTAGAGAAAAGCCCGACAGCAGTGGAAACCCAGTACAGCCAGAAATAAATACATACATAATAAAAAATAAATTAAGAAAATAAATATAGCAGAGTATACATGTCAGTCCCAAACTCGCTAACCATCCCTTCCCAGGAAAGCTTTTTTAAAGGCAATATTTGGGAGTGAGGGCTTCAAGAGTCATGACTTTCTTCTGATTGGTTAATGGTGAAGTAACAGGGTGGTGATTCAAGAATTTCAACCATTCTTCTGGTTCAGCCAATCTGGAGTCTGTGTGCTTATGCTCAGCATGTAGTCACCGTCTGCCGTCGGGTGGGGGGGTGGTGGCTGGGTGGGGTGTCTTAGTTCCTGTAGAAAAAGAGGACTGTTTTACTGCTAAACTTCTCTTGTTTAACAACTTTTCCTTTGTTTCTACATTCCTTGCCTTCCCTATTTAGTAGTTGCCTATTTTCCTCTTTGAAACTCAGGGAAGGCCTAGAAGACTAAATCCTATTTTCTACAAACAAGAAATGGGGGAAACGGAGAGGCTATTGTATCCAGGAGGGCCCTCCAAGCAAGACAGAATCTTATACATCCTATTGTGATCACTGAAGTTGTTACGTGAAAAACTGGGTTTCTCTCTTGTTGGATACTAAGTTAAAAGACACAACCAAGCCAAAGACGGGGAGAAAGAAGGATTTAATACTTCAAACAAGGAAGGAGAACACTGGGGATCTTTCCCAGAGCAAAACTGGGGAAGTTTTAAGCTAAGGGCGTATGCATATCCATGAAGCGGCTTGGGCAGTCAATGGAGTTTAAGCTTTAGTTAATGAAGTTACAAGGGTCAGAAAAGGTCAGTACATCATCTCTTAGGTTCCAGTTGTCCAACACTTTGTGACCACATGGACTGTAGCCTGCCAGGCTCCTCTGTCCATGGCATTTTTCAGGCAAGAATACTGGAGTGGGTTGCCATTTCCTTCTCCAGGGGATCTTCCTGACCCAGGGATTGAATCTCCTGCATTAACAGGCAGATTCTTTACCACTAGCACCACTTGAGAACCTGCTTTGTTCCCTTAAGATCATTAAATGTCTGTTCAAGGGCAAGCGCTGTGTTCAAGCTTAGATCGCATAATGGCTTAGGACAAAAATGGCTTCTCTTATGTCAAGAAAGTCATGTCTGATTCTCTTGCTCTGGGGAACCCCTACCCTATTTGCTTAGAAGGTGACATTCTTTCACCTTTGCCACATTCTATTGTTGGCAGTCACAGGTCAGCCGTATTCAAGCAGAGGACATGAGTTCCAGACCGTGGGATTGTGATGGGCCACCTTAAAGTCTCTTAGGACCCTCTTGAAGGAAGCCCCATGACACTACATAGGACTGTTAAGTGCACTGAATTCGCCTCATATGTGAATGGGTGAGATCAGGAACCCTGTCTGACCTGTCCATGGAGGTATCTGGAGTCCAAAACAGTGCCCCTCCTCAACGAATGTCTGTCTGTGAGTGAATGACGTCTGGCATCGTGCATGTGATAAAGAAAGGGAATAAACACGACGAGCAAGAATGAGGCTTTACACATCTGATGTGTAAAGATGTCTCCTTACTCCTAGCTGACCAGTCTGTCTTCTACAACAGAAGGTTATAGGTGAAGAAACTGTTCAGAAAACTGAGCCTGGAGACATGAGAGGAGGGGAAAAGTCTCCTTTTTCCGTAGACAGAAACCCAACCTGCCAGAGCCCAGGTTCCCGAGTTGTTCTGGGTGACTTTGTTCCTCATAAGCTTTGAAAGTACTATAAAAACATTAACAAGGGTGCCCTGTCTTTCTTTCTTTTTTAAAGTATTTATAACTTATAAATCCTCAGGTATAGTTTTCTTTGAGTCACATTCTCCTGGTAGCAACACTGGACACAAAGAGAAAACAGATGGAAAGACAGAGAGACTGAAACGATAGGGAAAAGTTTTAGCATTAACGCAGCTCGAAGATCCAGCTAACGATTAAGACCAGATACGGCTTGGAGCCACCAAGGACTTGACTGTTCTTCCTAGAGTGTTTCCTGTGAGGCCTGTCTCGTTGTACTAAGTTTGACCCAGGTCATGAGGCTGTGGGCAAGTAAACTTGCAGAAGCAGGGACATAAGGCTAAGAGCACAGCAGACACTCAGGATGTGACCTTCACCGTTAATTTAAAATGTGTAGAAACAGGGCAGAGTTTGATTGACAAACGGTCCTGTGCTAGACAAATTCAACATGGAAAACGCTGGTTGTGGCTGTGTTCACATGCTAGTGTGTTTGTGCACAAGGGTAGACGCAGGCATTCAGGAAGGCACACCCAGCCTCACTTTCTATAAATCACATGGTTATGAGGGGAGAAGTGAGGAGTTAAGAGGGAAGAAAAAGCATTAGACTTTTCCTACACGGTGACCTAGACAGTGTGTTGAGAGCAGAGACGTTACTCAGTCGACAAAGGTTCATGTAGTCAAGGATCCGTGCTTCCCAGTGGTCACACATGGTTGGGAGGAGGCAGAATGCCAAAGAATTGATGCCTTCAAATGGTGGCGCTGGAGAAGACTCCTGCAATTCCCTTGGGCAGCAAAGAGATCAAACAAGCCAATCTTAAGGGAGATCGACTCTGAATATTCACTGGAAAGACTGACGCTGAAGCTTAAGCTCCAGTATTTTGGTCATCTGATGTGAACAGCTGACTTAGTGGAAAAGTCCCTGATGCTGGGAAAGACTGAGGGCAGAAGGAGAAGAGGGCGACAGAGGATGAGTTGGCTGGACGGCATCACTGATGCAATGAACATGAACTTGGGCAAACTCCGGACATGGTGAGGGACAGGGAGACCGGGCATGCTGCAGTCCACAGGGTCACAGAGTTGGACACGACTGGGCGACTGAACAACAGTCCAAGATGCGTGAAAAATACAGGGATCAGACTCAGAGACTGCCTTTGGCCTCCTCTCTTGCAGATTTTCTAAATTCTAACTGCACAGAAATTTTCACACAGGATAAAAGATCTATTCACAGGCTGATCCTTCACAAAAACTTACAAATTACAACATACTGTATTACTAAGAGGTAGGCCCTGAAATCAGGCCAGGAAAAACTCTAAGAGGGAGGGATTTATTCCCAAAGAAGAAACAGTGACCACATAAAACAAAACACAGAAGAGCAGTGAGTAATCAGCGTCTCCTTTCCCAGATGCTGTTTACTCTAGGGGTTTCTAACATGCAGGCCTCATCTTCTTGTCACTGGAAGGTCACACTCACTCACCACAGGCTCTGAGGACGTGAGTGAGCCACTATTTGCCTAGGGGTCTTAGGACTTTCTTTGTCTTGTTCCTTTCCTCCAGGACGTGCTATGTGGCTAATGATGAGACATGTCACTTATCTCCAACACTCACCCATTACTTCTAGATAAACTGGTTGGATGAAGGGCCTCAAAACACTTTTGTTATGCTTCCATAAAACGTTCAAACATCTTCCTTACCAACTCCCCAAGTAGGGAGCTGGAAGCATTTAAAACCCTTCCAAGCACTGGTCCTTCTGGCCAGTGTTTGTGATTACAGATGATATTCAGAGAAGTCATAACTGAACTTTGTTTGAACCCATGAAACCAGGAGAGCTTTTCTCAAGAGACAGAATGTACAATGGCAAACATTTTACAAGTTAATTAGGGACAGTCAGAATTCTTGGAACTATTTACAAAGATATGCAGGCACAAAGAGAAGCTCCGCTTTGCTCTAGGTAGGAGATTCTGTGAGATCCTGGCTGTGCTCCATTCTTTGGGTACACCATGAGTAGAAAGAATATGTAACAAACTTCATGAACACAACCGTGAACTGACAATTTAGTTGAATTCTATACATGCTAAGGATGCTCAGAAATGCACAGGAGTGGTGGGAAGATGGTGTAAGAACTTGAATTAAAGTCTTTGCTTGATACAATGATGATAAAAAGGAGTGAGGACATAGTGGGAAAGGAAAGGACACAAACATGATAAATGGGTAATTGTCACGTCAGAACTGATACATGAGACACAGTTGCAGCAATGTTGAAATGCTGTTTTTGTGCTTAAGGGGTAAAAGTAATGAAAAGGTCAAAATGGGGAAAATCAGTTTATCTGGACAATGAACAGGCTTAGAAACTATTCTACTTTGACACTTCAGTTCAGTTCAGTTCAGTTCAGTCGCTCAGTCGTGTCCAACTCTTTGCGACCCCATGAATCGCAGCACGCCAGGCCTCCCTGTCCATCACCAACTCCTGGAGTTCACTCAGACTCACGTCCATCGAGTCAGTGATGCCATCCAGCCATCTCATCCTCTGTCGTCCCCTTCTCCTCCTGCCCCCAATCCCTCCCAGCATCAGAGTCTTTTCCAATGAGTCAACTCTTCGCATGAGGTGGCCAAAATATTGGAGTTCCAGCTTTAGCACCATACGTTCCAAAGAAATCCCAGGGCTGACCTCCTTCAGAATGGACTGCTTGGATTTCCTTGCAGTCCAAGGGACTCTCAAGAGTCTTATCCAACACTACAGTTCAAAAACATCAATTCTTCGGCGCTCAGCTTTCTTCACAATTCTCACATCCATACATGACCACTGGAAAAACCATAGCCTTGACTAGACAGACCTTTGATGGCAAAGTAATGTCTCTGCTTT
>NW_011495037.1:1257572-1258066 GCF_000754665.1 Bison bison bison
CCTTGACGTACTCCTTTTCCTATTTGGAACCAGTCTGTTGTTCCATGTCCAGTTCTAACTGTTGCTTCCTGACCTGCATACAGGTTTCTCAAGAGGCAGGTCAGGTGGTCTGGTATTCCCATCTCTTGAAGAATTTTCCACAATTGATTGTGATCCACACAATCAAAGGCTTTGGCATAGTCAATAAAGCAGAAATAGATGTTTTTCTGGAACTCTCTTGCTTTTTCCATGATCCAGCGGATGTTGGCAATTTGGTCTCTGGTTCCTCTGCCTTTTCTAAAACCAGCTTGAACATCTGGAAGCTCACGGTTCACATATTGCTGAAGCCTGGCTGGGAGAATTTTGAGCATTACTTTACTGGCGTGTGAGATGAGTGCAATTGTGCGGTAGTTTGAGCATTCTTTGGCATTGCCTTTCTTTGGGATTGGAATGAAAACTGACCTTTTCCAGTCCTGTGGCCACTGCTGAGTTTTCCACATTTGCTGGCATATTGA
>NW_011495037.1:1258553-1269569 GCF_000754665.1 Bison bison bison
TGATCACACCATCGTGATTATCTGGGTCATGAAGATCTTTTTTGTACAGTTCTTCTGTGTATTCTTGCCACCTCTTCTTAATATCTTCTGCTTCTGTTAGGTCCATACCATTTCTGTCCTTTTTCGAGCCCATCTTTGCATGAAATGTACCCTTGGTATCTCTAATTTTCTTGAAGAGATCTCTAGTCTTTCCCATTCTGTTGTTGATTGCTGAGGCAGGCTTTCTTATCTCTTCTTGCTATTCTTTGGAACTCTGCATTCAGATGCTTATATCTTTCCTTTTCTCCTTTGCTTTTCTCTTCTCTTCTTTTCACAGCTATTTGTAAGGCCTCCCCAGACAGCCATTTTGCTTTTTTGCATTTCTTTTCCATGGGAATGGTCTTGATCCCCGTCTCCTGTACAATGTCACGAACCTCAGTCCATAGTTCATCAGGCACTCTGTCTATCAGATCTAGGCCCTTAAATCTATTTCTCACTTCCACTGTATAATCATAACGGATGTGATTTAGGTCATACCTGAATGGTCTAGTGGTTTTCCCTACTTTCTTCAATTTAAATCTGAATTTGGCAATAAGGAGTTCATGATCTGAGCCACAGTCAGCTCCTGGTCTTGTTTTTGTTGACTGTATAGAGCTTCTCCATCTTTGGCTGCAAAGAATATAATCAATCTGATTTTGGTGTTGACCATCTGGTGATGTCCATGTATAGAGTCTTCTCTTGTGTTGTTGGAAGAGAGTGTTTGCTATGACCAGTGCATTTTCTTGGCAAAACGCTATTAGTCTTTGGCCTGCTTCATTCCATATTCCAAGGCCAAATTTACCTGTTACTCCAGGTGTTTATTGACTTCCTACTTTTGCATTTCAGTCCCCTACAATGAAAAGGACATCTTCTGTGGGTGTTAGTTCTAAAAGGTCTTGTAGGTCTTCACAGAACCGTTCAACTTCAGCTTTTTTAGCATTACTGGTTGGGGCATAGACTTGGATTACTGTGATATTGAATGGTTTGCCTTGGAAACGAACAGAGATCATTCTTTCATTTTTGAGATTGCATCCAAGTACTGCATTTTGAACTCTTTTGTTGACCATGATGGCTACTCCATTTCTTCTGAGGGGACAATCCAAATCTTATCAAGATTACAACTTCACTAAAATTTGTCCTCTTAGCTGACAAAATAAGTCTTTTCTAAACCACCTGCTCGGCCCCCCTACCCCACCCTGCCAAAGAGGAATTTTGATGGATTGATTGAGAGCACAGTAATGAGAAAAGCATGTAAAAAGTCAAAGAAGCCTAGCTCTCTCTGACACACCAGCCAGTCTGTGAGTTCAGGTCACTGTGAGTGATGAGCCAATCGACCCTTATCCCCTTCATCCAAATGGGAAGCACTGACTCTTTTAGTCTGCTAGTGCTGTTATTGTAAAGTTCTAGAGAATGGGTGGTTTGAGCAACAGAAATGCGTCGTCTCACAGCTCTGGAAGCCAGAAGTCCAAGACCAAGACGCCAGCAGGGCTGGCTTCTTCTGCAGCCTCAGTCCTTGGCTCAGAGACGACCGTCTTCTCCCTGTATCTTCACATGGCCTTCCCTCTGTGTATGTCTGGGTCCTAAACTCTTCTTGTAAGACACGAGTCATATTAGGACTAACTGCCTCATTTTGCCTTAATTACCTCTTTAACACCCCTCTCCAAGTACAGTCACATTTTGAGGCGTGTGTATTATTCAGCCCACAACAGACTCCAAGGAAGTGGAGACCAAGATGGGACTTGTCAAAAGATGCTTCTCCCTCTCTGTTGTCCCCCTTATCTGCACACCACCACTCCCAGCTGTGAGCTCTGTAGACGAGCAAAGGTTCACAATCTCCCCTAAGGCCAGCAGTGATTTCTTGATTTGAGGAGCCACTGTGGGGTCTACTATTTGACCTCAGAGTCCTTCATAGAAACTAATGTGATAGTCAGAGGGAACCCCCAGCAGACTTTCCTTTTCTCTTTTCTCTGGCCAAACTGCACTTTCTTAGTGGATATTGTGCCTGCACGTGACCCAGTACAGCTGAGATTTCAAGGTGTCTCTATCATTTCACTTGGAAACACAACATCTTCACAAATTTTAGCTCAGCTTTCTAAAATGTGATAGACATGCCATAGGCAACTTCTGAGACAAAATAAGCAGGGTATCAAGTTACATTGAATCAAAAAGTGAAAACACTATTCCTTTTTGATCATTTTTTAGTTCTTTCAATTAAAGGAAAAATAAAGTGTCAGTTTGGGGCTAATATGTCTTTAACACATGACAGGAATCTTCCTAACAGAGAAGACCTTAGGTCAGAGACTTTAGCAGGTGAAAATATTAAGCTGGAACTTAATATTGTTTAGTCTCCATGACATTTATTTTCTATCACTAGGAAAGTGGTAAGTATCCATATATCTTTTAAAATTAATCTGTCTTAAAAACAAAGTTAATTGAAAGAAAATATTAAAGGAATCATAGTACAAGTAGTATTTAAATATGGCAAAAATCATGCAGGCCATTTTTGTATGGGTAAGTTGCAAATGACTGAAATCTGGGGAAATCTGCTTTGTTTCATTTAATTCTATCAACAACTCTATGAGGTAAGTTTTATTCAGCACATTTTCACAAAGAAGCAACTGAAACTCAAGTAGTTTGCTGTTCAAGATCACCCATCTAGTTATTTGCAGAGCCCAAAATCGCATGTAGGTGCTGCTGCTGCCACTGCTGCTAAGTCGCTTCAGTCGTGTCCAACTCTGTGCGACCCCATAGACGGCAGCCCACCAGGCTCCCCCGTCCCTGGGATTCTCCAGGCAAGAACACTGGAGTAGGTCATGTAGGTGTTGTTTGACTGCAAAGCTGGTGCTCTTAACTACTAAACAATCCCACCATCAGGCCCACAACAACTTTTTCAGTAAAAGAACCTAAGGGCCTAGAGGAAAACACCTCAGGGATGGGAATGTGACCAAGGAAGGCTGACTTAGGTTGAGGTGCAACTGCTATGTGAATAAGCATTTCTTCAGTCAGTCAATAAATTTGAACTCAGTGTCTGCTGCTGTCAGCCAATAAACTTGGTGCTGAATTACAATTTTTCTGGGAGGAACCAAAGACGTGAGTTCCCAGACAAGAAAAACAAAAGTCAAACAAAGCAAAACAACCCATAGTGGGGAGTCTCTTTTTTTCCATGGAGATCACCCTGTGGCTTGAGAATGATATAACTACCAAAAGATCACCCAGACTTGTCTGCAGCCAAGTGTCCCGATCTTCTGCTCTGGACCAGAAAGTAAATATTAATGCTCTCCTCTCTAAGGGAACATTGCACCATAACTACTTTAAGGCATGGGATTCTATAAAGAACAAGGTAGGAGGTTCTCATCCAATCTCTGCTGGTAGGAGTTTCTTAGTGTTGGCAATAGTTCCCTCTAATTTTGCCAGAATAGTCATTGCAGTCTTTTAAAGACTTTACCGAGGAGGACTGCCAAGACTGAAAATTCAAACTGTGACACGGATCAGAGTCCAACTCACTGATGCTTCTCCACCTCCCTATACGATCAATCACAAAAAGAAGTGATCTAAAAACTTAACCCTACTGATCAGCAACTGCCACGAACAATTCTGTAATTTCTATAGTAGCAGAACAGCAGCATGAAGAAGGCAATTGAATGCCTCTCTGCAACCTCCATCTGTTTGTGAGGACTCCATCAGCAGCCACATCCAAGAGGCACCCACAGAAATCCAGCATTAGCAACTACGGGCCGTCCCTTGTCATCTTGGAGACCTGCTCCTACTTCAGCTGGATCAGAGAAACAGAAACTCCTAAACAGAAGTCCTTTTTGTAGAGTCAGTTTGCGAGTTTCCCTCTACATCTTTCTTCTTTGTGAAGTGTTCCCAATTTTGGAAGAGCACCTGGAAACTTTTGATTAAGTATTCCCTGAGAGTCAGTCTCCCCTACATAGTATCTTGGCACTGACTACCACTCATCAGAGGGAGAATTCCCTTTAGGCCTAAGCAGACAGGATGGTTTGAGCTTCTATCAAAACATACCATCCACACAGTAGATGCAGCCAACTTGACCACAAGAAGCTATTTTTAATATCCTCTAAAAAATGTTGGGCACCATCACATGATCGCATTTGTTCCTTTCTTATTGGTTGAGATGATGTGTAATGACAAAAAATATGAAATGAATCCTTCTAAATGATTTTAACAATTATTAATCCTAAAGTAACTACATACACTTTTAAAATAAAGCATATATATCTAAGGCAGATTATTTACTCAGTCAGATGAACAAATAGATTCTCAGAAAAAGGTTTCCTAAGGAATCTCCAGTCTACAGGTTGAAAAACCTTACATTATGCTATGAGTTCCTTGAAGATAAAGTAATGTTTTATTTATATTTAAATCCCTAATGCCTAACCCAGTGCTTAGCCCATAGCAAGTGCTTAATAAAAAATAGATGCATGGGAGGTACTTTGTTTTGGTGAACACTTGTGGGATTCATGGAGCACTTATCATGCTCCAGGCACTGGTCTAAGTGTTGCCCATGTATTAATTCATTTTGCCATCAAACAACCCTAAGAGGTAGATGTTTTTACCATCCATATTTATAGATGACAAAACTGAGGCTTAAATATCTTCAATAGTTTGCTCAAGGTCACACTGCAAATAATTTTCAAAGCCAGGATACAAACTCATATTTTATTGTTTTTCATGTTTTTAAATGTAGCTTCACAGAGACCATAACTATGGATATTCTGTGGGGCCTTGGGTACTGCTGACCGACCAAATTAATAGGATGCTACTTGCGGTACACATACACAATGGAATATTACTCAGCCATGTGAAAGAATGAAATCACATTAAGGGAAGGCACACAGAGAAAGACAAATATACGATACCACTTACTGGTGGAATCTAAAAAACGATCCAAATGAACTTATTTACAAAACAGAAATAGATTCACAGACACAGAAAACAATCTTATGGTTTCCAAAGAGGATAGCAGAGTGAGGAGAAAGACAAATTAGGAGTTTGGGGTTAACGTGCTTGTGTTTGTATGTTAGTCATTCAATTCAGTTCAGTTCAGTTCAGTCGCTCCGTCGTGTCCAACTCTTCGAGACCCCATGAATCGCAGCACACCAGGCCTCCCTGTCCATCACCAACTCCTGGAGTTCACTCAGACTCACGTCCTTCAAGTCAGTGATGCCATCCAGCCATCTCATCCTCTGCCGTCCCCTTCTCCTCCTGCCCCCAACCCCTCCCAGCATCAGAGTCTTTTCCAATGAGTCAACTCTTCACATGAGGTGGCCAAAGTATTGGAGTTTCAACTTTAGCATCATTCCTTCCAAAGAAATCCCAGGGCTGATCCCCTTCAGAATGGGCTGGTTGGATCTCCTTGCAGTCCAAAGGACTCTCAAGAGTCTTCTCCAACACCACAGTTCAAAATCATTCAGTTGTGTCCAACTCTTTGGGACCCTATGGACTGTAGCCCCAGGCTTCTCTGTTCTTGGAATTTTCCAGGCAAGAATACTAGAGTGAGTAGCCATTCGTTTCTCTGGGAGATCTTCCTGACCCAGGGATTGATCCTGGATTCCCTGTACTGCAGGCAGACTCTTTACTGTCTGAGCCCCCAGGGAAGCCCTAACATATTTACATGTATTTAAAGGACGTATTTATACATAATATAAGTAAACAAGGAGGACCTACTGCATAGCACAAGGAACTATATTCGTTATCTTGTAATAACCTATAATGGAAAATAATCTGAAAAAGAATATATATACATATAACTGAACCACTTTACTGTACACTTGAAATTAATATGACATTGTAAAATAACTATACTTCAATTTAAAGAGGCTTCCCTGATTGCTCAGTTGGTAAAGAGTCCACCTGCAATGCAGGAGACCCTGGTTTGATCCCTGGGTCAGGAAGATCTGCTGGAGAAGGGATAGGCTACCCACTCCAGTATTCTGGCCTGGAGAATCCCATGGAGAGAGGAGCCTGGCGGGCTACAGTCCACGAGGTCGCAAAGAGTTGGACACAACTGAGCAACTTCACACACTCACACACACACACACAAAGAATCAGACATGACTGAGTGACTTTCATTTCACTTCACTTCTTCAATTTAAAAATAAAATATAAATAATAGGATGCTGCTTTGACAGCTCCACCTCATTTGAGGAGGAATGTGTGCCTTTCGTGAAGAGGCATTAATCTCCTTGTCTCTAGGCTACTAAGAAACAGTTTCACAAACATGCGTCACATATGTATATCCTGCCAGTCCCCACCTGATGTATTTCAGACAGTAAGCTCTCACCTGGCCTTTAAGGAGAATGAGAGAGGACATGAATGATTGAGTGAATTTCTGGAGGAAGGCTTTAAAGGACATCAGTTACTTTTCTGACTGGGAGTTTTGTGGCTCTATGGTAAGCCCTTCCATGAAAGAGAAGTTTTTCAGGGCTTTGTTTCTAGCAGTGGAAGCATTAGAATCCATCAGTAAAAGACACAAAGACGTGAGGCAGAGAGGCGGGGAGGCAGAGGCCGGCCCAGCACAGTCAGTCTGACCCACTGTGTCCCCATGGCCTTGTGTGCACCAGAGCACAGGTACTAAGAGAGATGCAGACACAGCGGGGCATGCTGCCCTCAAGCTCAGGATGGACGACGGAAGATGGACATGGACATCAATCACCACAATACAAGGTCAGATGGGACCTCTGTTTGAAAAAAAAAAAAAATTTGAACCAAGTGTTCTGGGAGGAGAGAAAGAGGTCAGATGATGCCAGCTAGGGGAAGCAGGAAATGCCAGCCTCTGAACTAGCTGTATTTTGATTGATAGAGATTAGCAGGGAAGGACTTTCTACGCAAGTGAAGCTCCCTGGAGATGCGGTGGGAGCGCAGGCAGAGGAGAACAGGCAGTTCATTCCGCCTGATTAAGCAGTGGTTGCACACTGGCCAGCTCTGCACTAATCTTCCCTTGGCTGGTACATTATTGTGTTTTTTTCCCCCAAAACCAAATGCTGTATTCGAATGCCCTGAGGAAGGACCTGGACTGTATATCCCTCATCCTTCTCCACTGTCTGACTTCGCATTCACATACTCTTGTCAGCTGCTGTCCCTATAGGTTTTAGGAGGGGAAGAGCCCTGTTTACTAAAGCAGAGAGTGTCTGAGAGCTTGTTGGGGAACAAGGGGACAGGCAGGGGATCGTCACCTGGAATTAAGGCAGAGAGAGAGTCTGGGGAGTGGTGTACGGAAAAGGTGGAATTTGACGGGGGGAAAATGCACATGTATTTTCACTAACTTCTAGCTGAAATTTAGCATTTCTTTCCCTTTTGTATTTGAATGAAAAACAAATCACAATCGTATGAGCAGTATGTGTGATTTTGTTACCAATAAAACTCACAGATGATTCCACATATCAATAGTTGTTGCAGATTTTGCATATCAATCTTAAACTACTGTCTATGTTCAATACTTTGACATTACATTAGTTATGAGACTTAAGCCAGCTCTAGTCATTTAATGAGTTAATAAAGAAGTACATATCCTACTATACAAAGAATCTGATACATATTTTGATATAAATTCCATCTAATTGGTTTCCTTTATACTCTTACATGTTTTATTTACACGTTTTAAAACATTATTCTGAGAAGGAGCCCATAGTTTTCACCAGACCATCAAAAGTGGCCATGACACCAAATAGATTAAAAACCTTTGCTGAAGGTAGCTTGCAACCATACAACATACATGCATATATAACATACAGTCACTTCAGTCATGTCTGACTCTGTGTGACCCCTAGCTTGCCAGGCTCCTCTGTCCATAGGATTCTCCAGGCAAGAATACTGGAGTGGGTTGCCACCCCCTCCTCCAGGGGATCTTCAACCATGTAACAGAGAGCTTTAAATATCTTCAGCAGTGTGAATTTAATCTCATAGTCCAATGGGAGCCACTGAAGGGTTTTTTTATGTCAATTATTACTTTTCAATAATCTAATTGCAGTATAATTACTTTTAATCAATGTTATTAAGGTATTGCTGTTAGTCACAAAGCCTTGTCCGACTCTCTGCAACCCCATGTACTGTAGCCAGCCAGGCTCCTTTATGCATGGAATTTCCCAGGCAAGAATGCTGGAGTGGGTTGCCATTCCCTTCTCCAGGGGATTTTCCTGACCCAGGGACCAAACCTGCATCTCCTGCATCGGCACACAGATTCTTTACCACTGAGCCTCCTGGGAGGTCCTTATAAATATAACAAAGCACATATCTTTAGAAATTCAGTGAGTTTTGACAAATGTGCAGATACACATGTAACTACCACTAAAATCAAAATACAAATTGGGTAATAGAAAGTAAAATTGCAAAAACTGTATGTCCTGCTCTTGCATTCTCAAAGGATTCCCCACTCTGGGCTCACAAAGGCATAGTTCTTCACTGAGGGACCCAGAACCTGAGCTTTACAGGAGAACAGTTCCCAGAACAATGCAGGTTCACAAAGGGATGGCTTATTGATAATAAGGGACTTATGTATTCATGGGGTACGTACACGAACAGCCTAATGTCAGTCCTCACATATCTACCTATAACAATTTAGGTAACCTCTATCAAGATCATAACATTACCCTGGTTAAGAGGGGGCCAGAATCTGAACGTCTGTTCTTATTGGCTGATACCATGCAATGCTGCTAACCTACTGGTACATGGGTTGAGGATAGCTGTTTTATATTACCCACAACTTATGTTATATTTTATTGAAACTCCTGAAAACTGTAGACATTCATTAAAAAAAAAAAGTCTCCCATTATCTCCTGGGGCTCTGGGAAATCAGCACAATTTAGTTTGCCAGGCCTCACAAATATTTACTGAGATGGCATGAGACAAAACAAAGTCACAAGACTGTTTGCATTAGAAGTTATTACATTAGCTGCATTAGGGTAGGTTTCCACACTCCAAAAATAAACTAGGCGTTTCCCTTTTAAAGACATAAAAATCAATCATTTTAGAACAGCTCTCCTAATCTTCTTAAAGGGCTTCCCTGGTAGCTCAGCTGGTAAAGAATCCACCTGCAATGTGGGAGATCTGGGTTCGATCTCTGGGTTGGGAAGATCTGCTGGGGAAGGGATAGGCTATCCATTCCAGTATTCTGGCCTGGAGAATTCCATGGACTGTACAGTCCTTGGGGTCACAGAGAGTCAGACACAACTGAATGACTTTCACTTCACTTCACTTCAATCTTCTTAAGGACTGCTAAAGTTATTACTGAAACACTTCAAATATTTTTTTTTAGTGTGTGAAATAAAATTGAAAAGAGCTAATTTTCTAGGAGAGTACATTTGGGGGGCTTTCCTTGAGTATTATACAGGTATTTTGTATTACTCATGTAAGGAAAGCAAATTACATGAAGTAAACACATTTGTTCCAATATAAGCTTTTTGCAAGAATGTTCATAAGCCTGCCATTGCATAATGATGATGACAACAGAGGTAAGTAATATATAAGTGATAGAAATAATTTTTCCCAATGTAGATGGTGAGTCTTCTAGCATTTAATAATAATATTTCTCATTTGTTGGATGCTGGCTGTGAACCAACATAGTATAAGACAATTTATTTACATATATGTTCTCATTTAATCCACCCAACAATCCAAAAAACAGTATTAATGTCCATACTTTTTACCGATGAGCAAACTAAGAAGCACAGAGCCCTAAGAGGCAGATCTGACTCTGCCTTCCAAAATTCTATTCCTTCCACTTCCTTATTTTACCCAGCAATATATTACTTACTATCCTACTTTCTAGACTTTGTTAATTGTGCTTCAAAATCTCACTTTACAACACCTGAATTGAAAGGTATGAACCAAGAGTGATGGATTCTATTTTACAAGGGAGACTCTCATCTTTTGTAACTGGTGAGGAGTGAATTCTTAAGGAGAGGACCCCACCACCAAGCTCCCATGTCTAGCTGGCTTCATTCTTCCCTCCAAGACCTCTACTCTGGCTCCTTCATTTATTACAATAGACTGAATGTTTGCTAAGTTGCTTCAGTCGTGTCCGACTCTGTGTGACCCCATAGACGGCAGCCCAACAGGCTTCCCTGTCCCTGGGATTGTCCAGGCAAGAACACTGGAGTGGGTTGCCATTTCATTCTCCAATGTGTGAAAGTGAAAAGTTAAAGTGAAGTCCCTGAGTCGTGTCCGACTCTTCACGACCCCATGGACTGCAACCTACCAGGCTCCTCTGTCCATGGGATTTTCTAGGCAAGAGTACTTGAGTGGCTTGCCATTGCCTTCTCCGAGACTGAATGTTTATGTGCCCCCAAAACTCATGTGTTGAAACCCTAATCCCCAGTTTAATGGTATTTGGAGATGAGGACTTCCGGAGGCAATGAGGTCATGAGGGTGGAATCATAGATGGGACTAGAGAGTTTTTAAGAGGAGTTCATTTCAGTTGCTCAGTTGTGTCCAACTCTTTGCGACCCCATGAACTGCAGCACAGCAGGCCTCCCTGTCCATCACCAACTCCCAGAGTCCACCCAAACCCATGTCCATTGAGTCGGTAATGCCATCCAACCATCTCATCCTCTGTCGTCCCCTTCTCCTCCTGCCCCCAATCTTTCCCAGCATCAGGGTCTTTTCCAATGAGTCAGCTCTTTGCATCAGGTGGCCAAAACTCAAAACTGCTGGAGTGTCAGCTTCAACATCAGTCCTTCCAATGAACACCCAGGATTTTAGGATGGACTGGTTGGATCTCCTTGCAGTCCAAGGGACTCTCAAGAGTCTTCTCCAACATCACAGTTCAAAAGCATCAATTCTTCGGTGCTCAGCTTTCTTTATAGTCCAACTCTCACATCCATATATGATTACTGGAAAAACCATAGCTTTGACTAGACAGACCTTTGTTGGCAAAGTAATGTCTCTGCTTTTGAATATGCTATCTAGGTTGGTCATAACTTTCCTTCCAAGGAGTAAGCGTCTTTTAATTTCATGGCTGCAATCACCATCTGCAGTGAT
>NW_011495037.1:1269702-1283650 GCF_000754665.1 Bison bison bison
AAGAGGCTCTTTAGTTCTTCTTCACTTTCTGCCATAAGAGTGATGTCATCTGCATATCTGAGGTTATTAATATTTCTTCCAGCAATCTTGATTCCAGCTTGTGCTTCCTCCAGCCCAGCATTTCTCATGATGTACTCTGTATAGAAGTTAAATAAGCAGGGTGACAATATACAACCTTGATGTACTCCTTTTCCTATTTGGAACTAGTCTGTTGTTCCATGCCCAGTTCTAACTGTTGCTCCCTGACCTGCATACAGGTTTATCAAGAGGCAGGTCATGTGGTCTGGTATTCCCATCTCTTTCAGAATTTTTCACAGTTTATTGTGATCCACACAGTCAAAGGCTTTGGCATAGTCAATAAAACAGAAATAGATGTTTTTCTGGAACTCTCTTGCTTTTTCGATTTTCCAGTGGATGTTGGCAATTTGATGTCTTATTTCTCTGCCTTTTCTAAAACCAGCTTGAACATCTGGAAGTTCACGACGTGAGTGAATTTGCTTCCCCTCTGGTCTCTCTGCTGTATGAGGATATGACTAGTAGATGGTATTCTGCAAACCAGAAGGAATCCCGCACCAGACACCAGATGTCTTGATTTTGGATTTCCCAGTCTCCAGAACTGTGAGAAATAAATGCCTGTTGCTTAATACACTTTGTGGATTGTATTCTGTTACAGTATCCTGAACTAAGAAACGTGATTCCCAGTTACTGCACAGCCATACAAGTGCACCTAAAGACTATACCTGATCATCTTCTTTTCACTCTTTTTAAGCTATTCTTAGTTATTCTTCCCAAGAGCATGTTTTTTAGGTAATTCAACAATAATGGCAGAGAACGGCAGCTACAGCATAGCTGTAGAGCTACAGCAGGGCCTGCTGTAATCTCAGTATCGTGCAGTGAACAAGCGCATTCATGAGAGGTCATCAAAAGGAAACTCGAGCTTTGACTCCAACCGTCCCTTTAAAATTTGTTCAGTTTCCCTTCCCCTGAATGAAATCCAGCATGTTCCATGACTTTACTGCTCACTCTTGGGAAACAGGCCATCTCAGGTCACTTTACGTCACAGAACAGTCTCCACGCAATAATGAGAATGCCCCATTCCATGCAATGCAAAGAACTCTTTCTTTGATTTAGTGTTAGATCTTTTCCCTCTCCCAGCAAGGGCAGAGTTCCAGCAAGAGAGGTGATGGGCCTTTTCTTACTACCACCCTGCTGAGTAATGCTCGTAGGTCCTTGGGGTTAGAGGGAAGAGGGAAAGGAGTAGAAAGTTCTTCCTTGACTGGTGTCATTCTAAAGGGCTTTGTGTTATCTGGCATGGGAGATGCTTAAAGCTGATTCTCCCATAGGGATCACTGTGGATTCTTGGAGGGATCCCTTGGTAGGTCCCTCCCACTGCAACTCTGCTTGAGCAATCAATAGTTTCTCATTAAATTTCAACAACTTCCATTTTGATCTGTCTCATCATCCTTTTTGGTACCTGATAGATGTTCTATTTCAGAATCTCAGTCCGCATTTCTTATTTAACAGCCTATAATATTCACCATTACATAATGCCTACATACTATGGTTCATTGTCAGCTGGACATAAACTTAGAGTATAAGTGTAGAATGACATGCCTCTCAGCCAGGAAAACTATATATTAAAAATGCTGTCTGGCCCTTGTTACAATACCTGGAAATTTTCTCATATTTAATTTCTTTCATTCAATTTTGTTGTTGTAATACATGGCTTGTAGGATCTTAGTGCCCTGATTAGGGATTGAACCTGGTCTCTAGCAGTGAAAGCATTGAGTGCTAACCACTGGACCTCTAGGGAATTCTCTCAAAGAATTCTCTCTAATTTCTTCTGACTACAATTTGAAAATGGATTGTAATGCCTCTTCCACAGAAGTTGATTCTTTTTTCAATTTGTTCCACATTTTGGTGGTTTTCAGTAAATAAGAACTCTTAACTCTGTTCATCCTATGCTTGGAACTGAAACCAATCCTGTCTCTCCTTGTTGATGGAAAATTTTCCTATGAGCTCATCATGTTTTTTACATTTCTCTATGTAAGAATGCAGATGAAGGCATAAACTCAAGTTCCTAATCCCCAGACGATCTGCATCCTAACAGCAGATCACTGCACCATTCTTGGTCAATATCACCTGTGCTGTTGATGCACTTATTAGAGATTCATTGGAGTCATATTGTTTAAAATAACAGTAGCATGTTCATTTTTAAACACTCTAATCCCTTTCCCTCTTTCTCACTCTGTCTTCAGAATTATATCAGAGACCACTGTAGCAACTACATAACCATGACAGTAACTAGGGTAAGGAGAGTATGGCATCTAACAGAAAAAAATTTAAGGAGGTTCTCACTTCTGTGGTCACTGAAGCTCAGTGTCTTCAATTTCACACCCTGGGTGCCTCACTCACCTTACCCTAGTCCTGTCTCTGTGTATCAGATCTGCATTTACTCAGTAATAATCTTGAGAACCTTCTGTGAGCCAAACACTGTTCCTGATTGTGGACATCAGAAGGAGAGCAGTCAGATAAAAGTTTATGCCCTTATTGGATAGTAGCAAGTGCCATGGAGGAAGATAAAGCAGAGAAAGGGAATAAGGAAGTGCCAGAGTTGGGTAGGGGATGTCATTTACAATAGGGTGGTTAGGGAAATCCTTATTGAGAAGGTAATATTTGAGCAAAGAATTGAAAGAGGTAAAAAGTTTTTGAACACTTACTAAACTGCTCAAAATATCTTCTGAATTTGTTGCCAATAGTTTATGATGAATATATTTTACAAAAATATCTGGCTTCTCTTGACACATCCAAAGATCTGGCAACACGGAGCCCCCTCCCTGTACAACAACGAGATGAGCTGAGAGGGGTGGCCTCTCTGAACCATGCTGGGGCCTTGCATGGGACAAAAAGCTTTCTGGTTCTCCAGCTCTCCATCTGCCTGCCTTGCTCTCTTACATCACTTGTCTGTCCCTTGCAGAATCTGAGTTTGCAAACTTTGACAAGAATCCATAAGAGAGAACTCCAGTGCTGCCAGCCTCCCTCCAAGCAGTGATTCGGAGGCTTGATGGCTCTGGAGGTGAGAGGGTCTGCTCACCAGACCCCAGTAAAGTCAGTCCACTAATGAGGCCCGGTGGCCCTGACTCTGGACTCCAGAGATGAGGGTGTTTACTTAGTTGCCTCCAGCCGAGGGGAGAAGGTGCTGCTGGGCTGTCCTCTTGCACAGTGACTGGCAATACCAGATCTTTGTTAAAACCCTGCTACCCTAGTTCACACACGTTTGAACTTTCAACTAGTCCTTTTCTTGAAGCAAAAGAAAAAAATATTCTGGGGTGTGCAATGCGTGGGTTTCTCTCTCAGCAGAATTTTAATACAAGCAGTTGCAGGTCTCTGAAACCCCACCTACCTGCTGGCACATGTCAGGCACAGGAATTTTCCACTTGGGTGAGATGCCTGTACAATCACTGAAACTGAGGAAGAGATGTGCGGTGATAGACAGCACTGACAGACGCTTCTGTGAAGCGACGACAGGCCCCCATCCTCACAGCCAGGAGAAGAGAGGGCACTCCCATCACAACTATCGCATATCCGTACATGCGTTAGCTGGAATTTTGTTTCTGCAACTCTCTGCTAAACTGGGCTTCCCCAGTGGCTCAGCGGTAAAGAATCTGCCTGCAATGCAGGAGATGCAGGAAACTTAGGTTCGATCCCTGGGTCAGGAAGATCCCCTGGAGGAGGGCATGGCAAACCCACTCCAGCATTCTTGCCGGGAGAATCCCAAGGACGGAGGAGCCTGGCAGGCTACAGTCTTTGGGGTCACAAAGAGTCGGACATGACTGAAGCAACTGAACACACACACACTGCCTTTATTACAAGATTTTAAACTGAGGCCAAGTAGGTGAGAACAAGTTCAGATTTCTTAATTTCAATTTATGTAATAATCTCCACTGTGGAAAAAGAAAGAAAAGAGCGAAGTCGGGATAACAACAAGATCCTACTGCATAGACAGGGAACTATATTCAGTATCCTGTGATAAACTCCAATGGAAAAGAACATGTGTATGTCTAACTGAATCATTGCTGTACAGCAGAAATTCACACAACATTGTAAATCAACTATATTTCAATAACATTTTTAAAAATTTAAAAAATACTAAAAAATAATCTCTACTGTGAAATTGCATGAAACTAGTTTTGTTATAAAATGAAAATAGCTGGGACCACTGTGACTCTGAGTCAGATATAGCATGTCTGTTTGATAAATGATTTAAAATTCTGGATGTATTTCAATTAACTTGCTATGTTTACACTGGATTAAAAACTCTCAAACCCAGCCTAGTGTACAGAGTACATTACATCTCTGCTTTATTTCACAATCAGTTAAGAAGAAAGAAAAACTAGGGAGGGGGAGCATATTCCCAATCTTAACTCCAAGTTGGGTATTGGGATATTGAACTTTCATGTTAGTAAAAACGAAAACCATGGGTAAACAATTAGAATTATTTTAAAGACAAGTTTGCAAATAACTAGCAGGCCACTCACATAACATGAATATTAAATGCAGATGAATTGAGGGGAAACATTTTAGGGTGACCCAAAGAAAATCTGTGAAATAGGAGAAATCCTCTCTGGGTACAAACTTTCTTTTCTCGGTACTGTCCTTCATCTTTATCAGCCTGTCCTGCCCACCACTCCCCACACAGTTCTCATAATCAAATTCTCCTCCACACTTCAGCCTCCCCCTGTCAAAGCATGGGCCAATGGGAAAGCGCAAGAAACTTGCAAAGATCTTTTTTAAAAAGCTCTGGTTCAAAAATTGCTACTGATTTTAAGAACATAAGGGAAAGAAGGTCAAAGGAAGAAAGACTGTGTCTCCTTACAAATTCTTATGACTTATTTCTTCTCTGGAGCACATTTTTTTCAAAGGATGTAACCATTTATACAATGGAAGGTTTTTGTAGTTTTCTTTTGGGAATCAAACATTAAGCAGCAGTATCTGGGAATACCAAAAGAAACAATTTTAATTTTTCCATGAAAATAAATCTTCGGAGTTCTTTTATAGCCAGCCTGTATCCCTTTTCATCACTTTTTGTTTTACTTGTTAGACAAACTTGCAAATAACTACTGACCCAAACCCAAAGCTTGAATACTAAATCCATATTAACTGCAGGAAAATTTAATTTTAGTTTGACCCTCCATTTTCAGGAAACCACATGTGGGAGAGAGATTATTTTTAAATATTCCTTAAGATGTAACACAGCCATTTAACAAGAAACACATTTTTTAAAAAGACTAAGGAACAAAAATGTTGGGTACCAGTCTCTTTGCAGTGACCTAGAGATCACAGCACTGGTGAATAATTCTGCTTTTCCTGAGATTCAACCTGCTTACCTGTTTTCCTTTCAGGAGTCATTACTAAGGTGCAGCAGTGTCTCACATGTCCACAAATAGATGATGGAGGCCAGCCCTTGTCCTCAAGGCCATGCATGGTATGAGAAAACCACTATCATTTCTCCACTTTCTGGGACCATCCCTCTCTCTCCACCCCTGGCATCTTTTTCCTTCCTACAGAGGAAGAGCTTCTCTCTTCTGACCCCTGGTTCCATGGGCTCTTAGTTCCCCAATCAAGGACCGAGCCTGCGTCCCCTGCACTGGAAGGCAGACTCACAGATGCTTAACCACGGGCCCACCAGGGAAGTCTCTCTTTTCTCCTTTGGACCATCTTCCCCTCTTCCTATACCTTCCTTTCGGGCTGAAACTGGCACCCATCTCCCCTGTTCTGAGACCCTTCCTGACACTGTGCTGTCACCACAAGACTACTGTCAACGTTCTTTCCCTGCCAGTCACGATGAACAAAGACCCCAACACCGCTTGCAGGAAAATCACCCAGAGTGCATCTGCATTCGAAGGCACACTTTGAGTCAGTGAGGGCCAGCGAATCTGCGTTTCTAATGAGCCCTCGGGCGATGCCCACGTAGAGGACTCTCCAGTCAGTGCATTCACTCTTGATTGTTCATTTATCCCTCACTATTTCTTCCACCTCCCTCAAGTGGTTCCTAAAAATCACCACTGATCTTCTTACCCTCATATCCAATGGCTCTTCCCCTTGTCCTTAGCATCTTTACTCCGTCCACACTATCATTTTTCACAAGTGGTCACTTGCCATCCTTTTCTTGAAATTTCTTCTCTTGGATTCACTGATATGATGATACTCCTTTGGCTCTTATTTCATGAGCAACTCCAGTTTCCATTGATTGTAGCCCTTCCTCCTCCTGTGACCTGAAAGAACCTAGTAACCCCCCAAGTGATAACCCTCCAATTCAGTATTTGCTCTTTGGTTTACCTTTGTCTTTGTTCCTTCCCTCAGGAACTATCCGATTTCATGACCGCAAAGTGCATTTTTCAGATGCATGTTTCTAAAGGGACCTTTGCCCCAAATCACATTCCAACCTCTAACTCCACCTGGACAAGCTGCTCAAACCTGAAACTTAGGTTTTAAACCAAACTCGAGACCTAATTTCTATGGCTCACTTTTCTGTTTCTATGAGTGATGTCATTATTACTCTGGTCATGCAAGCCCCTAACCTCTGCGTTATTCTTGGTTTTCCTGTCCCTTTATATTCTATTAGAAATTCTAAGCCAGAAGGACAGGGACGACAGCTCACAGGATCCAGCAATGAGTGAGTTGAGAGTACTGGACTGGGAGGTTTACTAACCACATTTCCAGCTACAATTTAGTGACACTTTTATATCCTGATGATAAGCCTACATACAGCTCAGCTAACTCACCAGCTTAAACCCGCCAGCCTGTTTTTCATCTCCCCTGTTTTCTACTCTCTCTTTTCATTTGCATCCACATCTCCTGTTTCCTTTTCAGTCCTCTCCTGTCTCATTCTTTCTTTTTCTCTTTCTCTTCCATTGGTAATCAATCAGACATTTTCAAAGGAATCATGGCCTTCTCTCATGGTACAGTGGATAAGAATCCACCTAGCACTGCAGGGAGCATGGGCCCCATCCCTGGTCCAGGAAGATCCCACACGCCATGGAGCAGCTGAGCCTGTGCGCCACAACCCCTAAGCACGAGAGCCACAACTACTGAGTCCATGAGTGCCTCGAGCCCACATGCCGAACAAGAGATGCCACTGTAGTGAGAAGACTGTGCCCTGCAATGAAGAGCAGACCCTGCTCACCACTGTTAAAGAAAGCCCATGCACAGCAATAAAGATTCAATGCAGCCAAAAGCAAATCAAATAAAGGCAATCACATTCCCGTAGCCTCTCTCAATTAGAACTCATTTAGTGAATAACACCTTTCCAGTCCTACCCACCTCTTATCTAGCTATCTCACATTTTATTTCCTCACCATACTCATTCTTGTCATCCTTCTGAATCTTAAAACAGTTCCAGGAGAACAAAGACCATTCCTACATTATTATCTTGTCTTGTATCCCCTTGGTGTCTGACATGAAGTGCTCAGTAAGTGCATTCAGTAAGTGAAAGGAGGAAAGAGGGAAGAGAAGGCAAGGGGGAAGAGAAAGAATACGATCCTCGTTTGGCAGATAAGTAACTAGGGCTCCAAAAGCTTAAGCACCTTATCTATGGTCATACATCTAACTGATGATGGAGACAGTCTGCTATGTCTGTCCTGTCTGAAGCTAAAGCCTGTATTAAGGACACTGCCTCAGAAGATCTTATTTACAAAGCAGAAACAGAGACACAGAGAACAAGTGTATGATAGCAAGGGGGGACAGGGACAGGATGAATTAGAAGATTGGGATTGACAAATATAAACTATTAACACTATGTGTAAAATAGATTACTAATGGGAACCTACTAGATGGCTCCAGGAAGCCTACTCAGTGCTCTGTGGTGACCTAAATGGGAAGGAAGTCCAGAAAGGAGGGGATATATGTACACACATGGCTGATTCACTTGGTGCACAGCAGAAACTAACACAACATCATAAAGCAACTATACTACAGTAAAAAAAAATTTTTTAAAGGACACCACCTTTCTGTATCCCCAGCTCTGAAGTAGGTGCCCCAGGAGGAGACAAATACATACAAGACAAAGGCTGTGCCCCCTAAGAAGTATATAATTTAGTAAGGAAGTGAAATACAAAAATAACTGTAATATAAAGTAGGGTGTAATCATGAGTTCACATTTTCTAAAAAGATTTGATGAGTACCTACTTTCTTGGTAAATAATTTTAGAGTGTGACAGAATAAAGAAGTTTGTAAACAGTGTTCAGATGGAAGGCTTTCCTCTTCCCTGGAGCCTTGTGGTTGACATGACTAAGAATAAGAGTCTTGAAATTCAAGCATAGAGGACTTTTCCTCACATGTCAGATCCACAGGCCCAAGCTAATGGAGATTCCATCGTAGCTCTCAGCCTAAAACCAGATTCAAGGCGCTTAGCAGCAAGTCTTAACTGCTGGCTGCCAAGAGCAGAAACAGTGTCATTTAAACATGCTGCCAGCTTGTTGTCTACAAGTATTCTGCAAGTTGGTACAAAAGAAGAAATTTCTCTAAGGCCTGGAAGAGAGACAAAATTAATTACTTTTTTCCCCCAAACCTAGAGCAGACACACCATGTAGGTCTCTCTTGTAAGTTTTCATTTTCAGATGGTTTATTGCAAAAGTATTTGATTTTCAGAAGAAAAATTGGGCAAGTCCTTCTGGTTGCTTTGGGAAGAGAATGACTGCATAGTATGTTCAAAATCACACAAGCTTCCTAGGGTAGAACTCAAGCAGCAAACAAGTAGGCATTATAGTGGGGTTAGTGTTTAGTGCAGCTCTGGAATGTAAAAGTTTAATATCATAAGGGTAAGCATCAGCCAGGGACAAGTTGGTTCCACATGTGCTTCTTACATTTCTCAGTTTGTACCAGTTTGGGGCCAAAGATTTTCATAAAGCAAACATTTCAGAACAGAGGGAATAATGGTGTTGGGACAACTGGCTATCTAATTGGGGGGAAAAAAAGTTAAATCATTGCCTTAACTTTCCATGAAAAAAAGAAACAACAGGTGTGCTTAAAAATTTAAGTAAAATTTTAAACTATGTAAATAGTAGAAAAAGTGTGGAATAGGTGGATCATTTTCCACCCGTAGGTAAATAAAGGTCTTTCAGCATGACACAAAGGCAGAACCATGAAGCATAGGATTACATTTAAGGATACTTAAGAATGAAAAAAGAAAACTTCTATATTGCCAAAGGGTGCAATAAAACAATGTCAAAATTAAAAACTAGAATATATTTTAAAGTATGAGATATAGTCATTCAGTTAAAAAAGGAGGAAATACATCCTTGCTATAAAGAGATAAGTAAAATAATTTTTTTAAAAGTTCCACAGTTTCTCAGCTAAACAGATGGCCAAAAAGTATAAGCCTCATCATATTTAGTTACAGCGAGCTTAATAGGAAAATGAGCTTCATGTAGGATCAGTGAGAGAATAATTGCTACCATTTTTGTGAAGTACACTTTGGTAATTTGTACCACAAAACCTGCAAAAATAGACCCAGCAATTCTACTTGTAGGAATTAATCCTAGAAAACTATTAGAAAAATACAAATCAATTTATATCCAAAGCATTTATTGTGGCATTGTTTATAATAGTGAAAACTTAAATCATCTAAATGTTGAATCATGGATGAATTAAATATATGATGATCCATATAACAGAATATCCTGCTGCTATTAAAAAGATCACAACATGAATATGCTTTTACTGACACACAAAGCTATGTAAGCTGAAGCTCCAATACTTTGGCTACCTGATACAAAGAGTTGACTCACTAGAAAAGACCCTGATGCTGGGAAAGATTGAAGGCAGGAGGAGAAGGGAACAACAGAAGGTGAGATGGTTCGATGGCATCACTGACTCACATGAGTTTGAGCAAGTTCCAGGAGATGGTGAGGGACAGGGAAGCCTGGGGTGCTGAAGTCCATGGGATTGCAAAGAGTAAGACACGACTGAGCGACTGAACAATGACAAGTTACAGAAAATCCCATTACACAACAATTTGTATAATAATTTCTTTTTTATAAAAAGAATATCATGTTTATATGTGGAATCGAAAACAACGATACAGATGAACTTATATACAAAACAGAAATAGATCACAGACATAAAAAACAAATTTATGGTTACCAAAGAGGAAAGGGCCTAGAGGAATAAATTAAGAGATTGGGGTTAAAATATACACACTACTATATATAAAATAATCAACATGGATCTACTGTATAGCACAGGAACTATACTCAATACCTTGTAGTAACCTATAATGGAAGGGAATGTAAAAAAAGAGTATATATGTATAACTGAATCACTTTGCTATATACTTGAAACTAACATAACATAGTAAATTATCTATATTTCAGTAAAAATCTTAAAAATAAAATTAAATAAAAATTAGAAAGGATATCAGACAATGCAGCATGTATAATAACTTATTTTACATTTATATATATATGCATATTTATACATGTATGTGTGTGCTAATGAGCTCCCCTGGTAGCTCAGCTGGTAAAGAATCCACCTGCAATGCAGGAGACCCCAGTTCCATTCCTGGGTTGGGAAGATCTGCTGGAGAAAGGATAGGCTATCTACTCCAGTATTCTTGGACTTCCCTGATGGCTCAGCTGGTACAGAATCCATCCACAATGCGGGAGACCTGGGTTCGATCCCTGGGTTGGGAAGATCACCTGGAGAAGGGAACAGCGACCCACTCCAGTACTCTGGCCTGGAGAAGTCCATGGACTGTATAGTCCATGGGGATGCAAAATACATTAACACATATGTGTATTGATACATACATACACATGGAGAGAGAGAGAGAAAAAAAAATGAGCCAGACAGTTCAACCCCAATGCCTCTGAGGACCCAGTATTAGAAACTTGTATTAGATTAACATGAACTTCAAGGTCTCTGAGTGTTCAACACCCTCCCCTGAAGTTTACCTCGTGTTTCCAATCGCCTGTGCACTTCCGCACCACTGTGCCCCTGCCATGTTTCACCTCATAAAACTCAGATGTGAATCTTAGTCCTTCCACAGTAAATCCACTCCCACTAAGCCTCTGTTGAGTTTTTGCTGACTTTATTGAAGTTTTAAGGAGAATGGTGCTGATCACTTGGACTCCTATCTCAATAGCTCTTTAGCCATTCTCCTGATTGATTCCTGGGAAGCTTTGGTGCCACCCAACATCTGGCCCCAAAAGGAAGGTAATAGACTAAGATTCTCTCTTTATCATTAGATATGTGTGTATATATGTATACATATGTGTGGGTGTATCATATACATATATGTATACAATACATTTATGTATTGTATATGTATGTATATATAATAATATATGTATACATACATACATATATATATATAAAATATCCTCTGGCTTCCTGGATATTTAAAAATCCACAAAGCAATTATTCAAAAGTTAGCAGTGGCTATCACTACTTAGTGGGAGTTCAAATGACTTTTATATTCTTCTTCATACTTTTCTAAATTTTCTGAATTTTTTAAAGCATGTACTATTATTAGAATAAGAGGGAAAATTTTTAACTTATTTTTATTTTAAAGGGTAAAGGTGTAATACTAACAACAAAGCAGTTTGTCTCTGCGTTCGTTCACACCTGACTTGTAGAAACCCTGCCCCTTCCAATTTACTCCAAATTGTTTAAGGAGCCTGCAGGAGGCATCCCACAGGCACCCTAAAACCAGCCATCTTGGGTACCACATTGGTCTCCCATTTGTTGTCTGTCCTGCGGTGACATGCCTCACCAGGAGCCCAAAGGACATCCCTCCTCACGTGGCCCTCAAAGAGCCCCACACTCCTGCTGGTCAATGCCCTCCAGCACCTCAGCCAAAGGACCAGAGGTCTCCCAAGGCCACCATCCCCTTTCTTTGCCCAAACTGACTTTCTACTGACTTGCTTTTTTGCAGCTACCGCAAAGGACGCTGGTACATTCCAGAGCCAATAGTGGCTTTTCCCCTCCCTTTTCTACCTTTGGTAGCAAGGAAAGATGAGAAACAAACAGGGATTAATGTCCAGAGCAGTTGGGCAGTTTTCCCTCCTTCTCAGGCTACAGAGAACAAGACATGCCTGCATTCCTGCCTCCCTGGAAGTCTCACTGTAAGGCCCGGTCAGAGGCTGCCTGGAGCAGCTGAGGGACTGGCTGGGCCGCCCACACAGAGATGGCAGAAGCCTCTCTGGCTCCCAGTCTGCTTGTTTGGTGGAGCGGTGGGAGACCAGGCAGAAGTACCCCAGTGAGCACCCCAAGTATATTATGAATGACCGTCCCACAGTCCATGGAGCTGTGCCAATACACTCTCTCACCAAGGCTGAGCCTTGTTGTGGAAGGGTCAACCCTTACAGCCCACCCCTCTGCAGAGGATGTGTGGGTGAAGAGCGCTATCAAGGCCGTGAGTTATGGCCTCCTGTAATGTCTCCACATGGCTTCACAGCCTCAGGATGGGGCATATGTAAAATCCGGGGTCAAGTCTCAAAGGGCCTGGGTAGGCAAAAAAACCACACTAAATACATAGGTTTCCGGACAGAAAAAGAATCTCAGGATCTCAGACAAACTGGTTTGCCCCAGGCTAGATTAGGCTTGCAGTTATGCTTTATTTCAGGCCACTCACCTGAATAATATTTTATTAATAATATTATCTAGCATTTATATGGGGTTTCCCTGGTGGCTCAGATGGTAAAGACTCTACCTGCAATGCAGGAGACTCAGATTTGATCCCTGCATTGGGAAGATCCCCTGGACAGGGAGAACTGGCGTGCTGCAGTCCATGGGGTCGCCAAGAGTCAGACACCATTTAGTGACTGAACAACACTCACCTGAAGGGCTATATCCCAGGGAAGAACATTCTAGTCAGAGGAAACATCCCAGCGGAAGATTCTTAACAAGGGAGGTTGCCCAGTGTCTTCAACAAAAGCTCATGTGGTTTGGGTCCCTTAGTGGCTCAGTGGTAGAGTCCACCTGCCAATACAGGACACACAGGTCTGGTCACTTAGGCAGGGAGATTCCACATGCCGCAGAGCAGCTAAGCCTGTGTGCCCCAACTATCGAGGCTGCGAGCCGTAGAGCCCGTGCTCTGCAACAAGAGGAGCTGCCTCAGTGAGGAGCCGCAACACTGCAGCGAGAGAGCGGCCCCCACCGTCCTGCAAACAGAGAAAGCCTGCATGGCAGCAAAGACCAGCACGCCAAAAATAAAATGAATTAATGAAATTAAATTGAAACTATGTATATAAAAAAAATCTAATGTGGTTTGGTGCAGACTAAGTACATAAAGGAAAGATATATCCATTTGAATGCAGAGTTCCAAAGACTAGCAAGGAGAGATAAGAAAGCCTTCCTTAGTGATCAATGCAAAGAAATGGAGGAAAACAATAGGATGGGAAAGACTAGAGATCTTCTCAAGAAAATTAGAGATACCAAGGGAACTTTTCATGCAAAGACGGGCTCAATAAAGGACAGAAATGGTGTGGATCTAACAAAAGCAGAAGATATTAATAAGAGGTGGTAAGAATACACAGAAGAACTGTACAAAAAAAGGTCTTCGTGACCCAGATAATCACGATGGTGTAATCTCTCACCTAGAGCCAGACATCCTGGAATGTGAAGTCAAGTGAACCTTAGGAAGCATCACTATGAACAAAGCTAGTAGAGGAGACAGAATTCCAGTTGAGCTATTTCAAATCCTAAAAGATGATGCTGTGAAAGTGCTGCACTCAATATGCCAGCAAATTTGGAAAACTCATCAGTGGCCACAGGACTGGAAAAGGTCAGTTTTCATTCCAATCCCCAAGAAAGGCGATGCCAAAGAACGCTCAAACTACCACACAATTGCACTCATCTCACAAGCTAGTAAAGTAATGCTCAAAATTCTCCAAGCCAGGCTTCAACAGTACATGAACTGTGAACTTCCAGATGTTCAAGCTGGATT
>NW_011495037.1:1284495-1288163 GCF_000754665.1 Bison bison bison
TGCTGAAGCTGAAACTCCAATACTTTGGCCACCTGATGCAAAGAACTGACTCACTGAAAAAGACCCTGATGCTTGGAGAGATTGAATGCAGGAGGAGAAGGGAATGACAGAGGATGAGATGGTTGGATGGCATCCCCAACTTGATGGACACGAATTTGCATAACCTCCGGGAGTTGGTGATGGACAGGGAAGACAGGCGTGCTTGCAGTCCATGGGGTCGAAAAGAGTCAGACACGACTGAGTGACTGAACTGAACTGAATGAAGTACATAAAGTAGAGATGGTATGGGTCCTGTAGACTATCGTCATTTACTGGGTAAGATGGGAAGCCATTGAAAGGTTTTGCTAATAATAATCATACTAAATCATACTAAATTGATTTTATTGTAGTTGAGCTAAGAAGAAAAGGAAGTATTTTTTGTAGCCATGTCCCCTTCTTGGTCCCTGTAGACATCTGAGTTTGCAATTCCTGCGATAGTTCATAGGCGTATCACACTGCTGCTACTGCTGCTAAGTCGCTTCAGTCGTGTCCGACTCTGTGCGACCCCATAGATGGCAGCCCACCAGGCTCCCCTGTCCCTGGGATTCTCCAGGCAAGAACACTGGAGTGGGTTGCCATTTCCTTCTCCAATGCATGAAAGCAAAAAGTGAAAGTGAAGTCGCTCAGTCATGTCCGACTCTTAGCGACCTCGTGGACTGCAGCCTACCAGGCTCCTCCGTCCATGGGATTTTCCAGGCAAGAGTACTGGAGTGGGATGCCATTGCCTTCTCCAGGAGTATCATAAGACAGGACAAAATATGTGGCTTTCTCCACCCTGATAGGCGAAGTCAGTCATACTGACTAACTTTCCGAGATATGTGCCTTTGGTGATTTCCTCTCTCAGCCTTTGGAGCTTCAGCCGCACCACTGCACTCTTTCACTCCCTGTAGCGTGCACTTATTTTCCTTTGCTTGTCGTCCCTCAGCTCCCTCATCACCTGGGGTCTTCCCTAATTCCCTTTGCCAAAACCACCACTCTGGAGGCTCCAATCAGGTATATATTCTAGGTCCCCCACCTGGCGCTGCCCTACTTTAGGACTCTAACATCACTGACAGCAAAATTTATAATCTCTTGAAAAGGAACTTGTAACACCCTGAAATTTACCTAGCAACCACACCCCACAGGTAAACTCTACAAATGGAGCCCTTATTTGAAATGTGCTTTGAGATTAGAGGAAGTAGTTTCACTTCTACATCCAAAACAAACTTCTCTGAAATTAATTCAGCAATGAGGAAAAAAGTTTATATTCAGTCAGGAGATTAGAAGCTAGGAACTTAGCCTAAAAAGTTATATATGATTTTGGAAAGGAAATAAATTTGACCAATAGTATCTGGCTGAATGCGGTGTGAAAAAGCAAGTTAGACCAAGGTAAGTTAGTCAATGTGAGTTTGCTCCTACATTAATATCCCCAGTTACAAATGACTACTCAAACGTGTGACTAGTTGATGGAACCAGTTGAACAGGAATCCTCATATTTTACCTTGTTTATAGAACTTTCTGGAGCTAAGTTATTTCAAAATATTTGGACCCTGAGAGTACACCAAAAGTTAAAAGAGCATGGCTGGAAGCTGGAGTGGGTGCATTTCTTCCTGTTCCTTCCTCCAGGAATAGCCAGATCCCTGTACACGTATTGTATATAAACAACATAAGAACCCTGAAAGGCTGAGAGAAGGCAGACCTCTAGAGACCTTGCAACCTGAGAAACGCAGCAGTGGGTCCTTACGGTTTTCCTTTGCCTCCTATATCCTGGACTAGGCGCTGAGGAAGCCTGAAACCCAGAAACCCCAACAGATGCAGGCAAAAAATGCAGTGAGAAAAGCCTATTCTCTCTGGCTAAAGTCTTGTTCTCTCTAGCTAAGTCAGCCTAGCAAGCCAGAACATTTTTCACGAAAACCACCCAGCTCCAGCTCAACACCATGGGGAAAACTAACCCTACCCTCACCCCTGTCAGCAAAGTTCCAGTGGGGAGCTCAGATTTTCACCCCCACCCAGCTCACTGGGAAGGGCCCTCTCCCCTTTTGGGGGTTATCAGTGGAGACTGGAACTGGGAACCAGTGCCTTCCCCTGCCAATGTGATGCTGGAGGAGGCCTGCTGAAACAGGAGGTTTCAATAAGACCCATAGTTTCACAGCTTAATACCCAACATGTCCAGATACAGTTAAAAAAAATCATTTCATAACAAGAACCAGGAAAATCTCAACTTGAATAACAAAGGGAAGTAAAAGAATGCTAATACTGAGATGACACATATGTTATTAGAATTATCTGATGAACGTTTTAAAACAGCTATCATAAAGTTACTTCAACAAGATTTACCATCACACTTGAAACAAATGGAAAAAAAGTCTTATCAAAAAACAGACAAAAAGAGGAAGAAGACATAAAGAACCAAAAGGAAATTTCAGAGCTGAAAAATACAATAACCAAAATGAAAACCTCAACTGATGGGCTCAATAGCACAGTGAAGCGGAAAGAGGAAGGAATTAGTGAACCTGAAGACAGCACAATGAAACTTAAAATAAACTGGAAAAAAAAAATCAACAGAGCCTCAAGAACCTATGGGACATTAACAAAAATTCTAATGTTTATATCACTGAAGTTCTGGAATGAGAGGAGAAAAAAATGGGGGAAAAAAGCATTCAAAGAAATAATGGTTGAAAATTTTCCAAAATTTGGCAAGAGACAAAAATGCACATATTCAAGAAACTAAACAAATTTCAGATAGGATAAACCTAAAGAAATTCCCACCAAGACCTCATCATCAAGCTTCTAAAAGCTAAAGATAAGGGAAAACCTTTAAAAAACCAGAGAGAAACTATTGGACTGATAATAGATTTCTCATCAGAAACCACAGAAGCCAGAAGGATGTGACTCACGTTTGTGAAGTGTTCAAGGGACTGTCAACCCAGAATCTAAGAATGGGCATCATCAAAAAAGCTATAAACAATTAATGCAGGAGATGATGTGGAGAAAGGGAACCCTCCTACACTGTTGGTGGGAATGTAAACTGGTACAGACACTGTGGAGAATAGTACGGAGGTTCCTTAACAAATTAAAAACAGAGCTACCATATGATTCAACAATCCCACTCCTGGGCATATATCCAAAGAAAACTATAATTCAAAAAGACACATTCACCTCAGTGTTCACTACAGCACTATTTACAACAGCCAGGACATGGAAACAACCTAAATGTCCACCAGCAGAGGCGTGGACAGAGAAGATGTGGTGCATACACACAATGGAATAAAAAAGAACAAAATAACGTCATTTGCGGCAACCTAGAGATTGTCATACTGAGTGAAGTAAATCGGAGAGAAACAAATATCATGTAATACCACGTATATGTGGAATCTAAAAAAAGGCTACAAATGAACTTAAATGAACAAAATAGGGTTATAAATGTAGAAAACAAACTTAAGGTTACTGGGGGCAAAGGGGGAAGGGATAAATTGGAAGACTGGGATTGTCACGCACACACTACTATCTATAAAATAGGTAACTGATAAGGACCTGCTGTATAGCACAGGGAACTCTACTCTATACTCTGTAATGACCTATGTGGGAAAAGATCTAAAAAAGACTAAATATGCAATTGTTATAACAGACTCACTTTGCTGTATGCCTGA
>NW_011495037.1:1290171-1291648 GCF_000754665.1 Bison bison bison
GGAAGACCACAGCCTTGACTGGGAAGACCACAGCCTTGACTATATGGACCTTTGTCAGCAGAGTAATGTCTCTGCTTTTCAACACACTGTCTAGGTTTGTCATCGCTTTCCTGCCAAGAAGCAACTGTCTTCCAGTTTCACGGCTGCAGTCACCGTCTGTGGTGATTTGGAGCCCACGAAGAGGAAATCTGTCACTGCTTCCACCTTTTCCGCTTCTATTTGCCATGCAGTAATGGGGCCAGATGCCATGATCTTAGTTTTTTTAATATTTAGTCTTAAGATGGCTCTTTCACTCTCCTCCTTCACCCTCTTCAAGAGGATCTTTGGTTCCTCTTCGCTTTCTGCCATCAGAGTGGTATCATCTGCATATCTGAGGTTGCTGATGTTCCTCCTGCCTATCTTCATGCCAGCTTGTAACTCATCCAGCCCAACATGTCTCATGATGTGCTCAGAGTATAGATAAAACAAGCAGGGTGATAGCAGACAGCCCTGTCATCCTCCTTACTCAATCTTGAACCAATCTGTTGTTCCATACAGGGTTCTAACTGTTGCTTCTTGACCCTCATACAGGTTTCTCAGGAAACAGGTCAGATGGTCTGGTATTCCCATCTCTCTAAGAGCTTTCCTTGGTATGTCATGATCTACACAGTCAAAGGCTTTAGCATAGTCAATGAAACAGAGATAGATGTTTTTCTGAAATTCCCTTGCTTTGTCTATAATCCAGTGAGTGTTGGTAAGTTGATCTCTAGTTCCTCTTCGTTTTCTAAACCCATCTTGGACATCTGGAAGTTCTTGGTTGGCATAGTGCTGAAGCCTAGCCTGCAAAATTTTAAGCATGACCTTACTAGCATGGGAGGTGCATGCATTTCTTATTTTACATCTAGTTCATTAAGATTTCTTTTCCAGTTTCTAATTCCTAAGGATGTTGACTACAAGACATGACAACTGATAGAAAGGATGCAAGGGAGGCAATATAACCATGAATAAAACAAACAGGACACTCAATAGCATCGCAGTTTAGGAGTGGAGACAAACAGCTGCGCCGTTCAACTGGCAGGAAAGAGCTATATTATAAAACAGTGCCAGAAATCATGTTTATAATGTTGACCTTGAGTCATTAAGGAAAGTTCGACTCATGCTCAGATTACACTGGGACATTAGTGAAGACTGAACTGCATTTCCACCTAAAACTTTTTTGAATTTCTGTTTTCCAGTGAATACATGTGTCACTATTTACACCTCAACTAATTAGGAAACGTTAATAGGAGGCTTAGCTTGAGCCCCAGCTAAGCCTGACCTAGGGCTCAGAGCTATGTGATCATAAGAAGACAGGCCCGTGGAGAGGACGCTAGGGCTCCCGGAGGGAAAAAAAAGACTCACCGCAGGAAAAGAGAGCACCTGCAAAAGAAGGTGCAGGAAAGAGGTGTCTGAATGAGAGAAGGGGCATCCTGAGAGGCTGTGGTTCTCCTCCCCCCGC
>NW_011495037.1:1291748-1292794 GCF_000754665.1 Bison bison bison
CCCCCGCCCCGCCCCCTGCCCCCGGCTGATCCTCCACACTGCCGCCTACCGGCAGGCCTGAGAAGCACCCTGGAGAGTGGAGCGCCCTGGATGGTGGAGCTGAGAGTGGAGCGCCCTGGAGAGTGGAGCTGAGAGCACTGGGCGTGGGCCGCCCAGGAGACCCGCTAGGGATTTGGAAAGGGCCAGAAACTCCTGAGGTAAATGGGTCTCAAACCCCTTTGGGAAAGCTGAGGGTGTTACCGTGCGTTGTCAAATGGATTCTATTTCCTCCATGCTGTTGTTTTTCTTGGTGTTGGTTTGGTTGGTTGGTTGGTTTTGGCCACATCCTGGGTTATCTTTCCTCCCCAACCAGGGACAAACCCAAGCCCTCAGCAGTGAAAGCAGAGTCCTCATCACTGGACCACCAGGGAATACCTGCTGTTGTTTTTCACATTGGCAACACTTGAAGATCTGACACCTAAACTCTTCTGCCGATGATAAAAGGAATATATCTACTACTATTTGAAATAAAAATAGTATCATAATATCAACTGTGAAGAAGAAACTATAAATATATATGTGTGTGTATGTATATACATAATGTATATATGTAATATGTATGTACATATATTTATGTATATTATATATATATATATATACTCTCTTAAGTAATATGGGGATATGGAGGGAGATAAAAGTGGAGCAAATAGCTGAAAGAAATAAAAACAGGGATGCTGCTGCTAAGTTGCTTCAGTCATGTCTGACTCTGTGCGACCCCATAGAGGGCAGCCCACCAGGCTCCCCGTCCCTGGGATTCTCCAGGCAAGAACACTGGAGTGGGTTGCCATTTCCTTCTCCAATGCATGAGAGTGAAAAGTGAAAGTGAAGTCGCTCAGTCGTGTCCAACTCTTAGCAACCCCATGGACTGCAGCCTTCCAGGCTCCTCCATCCATGGGATTTGCCAGGCAAGAGTACTGGAGTGGGGTGCCATTGCCTTCTCCAAAAAACAGGGATAACAGGGTCTTAAAAGCTGGTTACAATGTGAGAAATCTGTTACTCAATGTTCT
>NW_011495037.1:1294257-1297413 GCF_000754665.1 Bison bison bison
CCAGTGTTCTTGCCTGGAGAATCCCAGGGATGGGGGAGCCTGGTGGGCTGCCATCTATGGGGTCACACAGAGTCAGACACCACTGAAGCGACTTCGTAGCAGCAGCAGCAGCAGCAACCACTCATTCTGGGGTGTGGCCACTCCCTTGAGGGAAAATATCAGCCCTTGGCCAGTACCATTCCGTGCTCTCCCACCATCACTGCTCTCAATGCCAATGCCTTCCCCTTTGAAGAGCATCCTGGAACCAGTGGTGGGAGTTTTGATTTTGCCTCCAGTGGCTCGGAACAATACATTAGGTAGATTAAGGGCAAAGCCGCTTTCTACCCAATCATAGATGTTGACTACCCCTTTTGCTTCCCATCACAAATCCTGAGCAGCCTCATCGTCCAACATAGTTCGTTACAGGTTCACCATGACAGCAAGTGGCAATATAAAGTTAGTCCAACAAAGAATGGTCAACATAGAAATATGACTATAAACTTCCTTTCATTCCCAAAGAGGAATTGAGGTCCATAAATTAAGCCCTACTTATAAAGTGAATCTAGAGCCATTATAGTCAAAAGAAATGAAAAGTTAGAAATCAATTTCCCTTGCCTTTCAGAATTAAAAAGACATTAACATTCAAAATGCACCCTTCCTAATTTTTTATCCTGTTCAGTTGTAACAGAGGGATTCTCCATCTTGGGCAAAGTGATTCTTGCAGCAGCTATAGCGTAAGCTGCCTTGTCAATGTAGTTCATAAGAACTGTATTATTTATTGCCAAATCTTTACAAACCATGCTTGAAAGAAGTCCAGAGTTAATTGCTAGTAAGACATACAAGATCATGATAGCACTGGCCCACAGCTGCCAAATTTAGAAAATGACTCAATCCCTAGTCCCTTGGACAGTTAGCCTGGAACAAAATTATATTCCCGGAACTTAGCACCTAGTCCAAACCAAAAAGAGTTGGCAAGAAGACAGCAGAGATTCAACAACACTGACAGAAAAGTACCAGTTTGTTTTGAGCTGTGCCAGTGCACCAGAGTTTTTATTAGTTGTCCAGAGACCATGACCTGTGAACTTTAAATCAATTGGGAAATATCTCTTGGCAAGAGATTATTTTTGGAACTATCAATTTTTCTAGATTGGGAGAGAAACCTATGCCTACTGTCTTTTCTCAGAGAAGACCATTTAAGCCATTGGTGCTTTGAGCAAAGTCTAAAAATCTGACTTAGCAGCAACCCCAGTCTTATTTGAGGGGACTTTCACCTACCTAATGTATGTAACATTTCCTAAGTTTCAATTTTGCCTTTAAATTCCATGTGTCTAGTGTTAAAAGATATTTTCGAAAGATGCAAAATCATAACTCACACACAGATATAAAATGAATACAAGGTAAAGATTTTATTTAACTCACTGAGTAAACCAAAGAGATAAGCAACTGGTTCAAGGGAGAAGGCAAAGAAGCACAAATTCTTATGGAGTAAGGAATGTTGAAGTGAATATGCAAACGGATACAAAATTGGGTTTTGCATAGGATGGAGGGGTAGGTGTTGTCCATCAATGGAAGGAATCATTTCCATGTCAGCAGACAACAGTTATTTTGCATTGCCATCAGTTATTTTCAACTTACAGAGCTGTAAAATAGAAATCAGAATCAGATAACCACAAAAGGTGTGTGTTAGTCTAAATGGGACAAGGTTACGTAATTTTTTATCAGAGTGTACCTTTTACCTCACTGCTGCTGAGTCACTTCAGTCATGTCCAACTCTGTGCGACCCCATTGCCTTCTCCTTACCTCACTAGCACCCCAATATTAATTTGAATGTAGACCCCAGTTTGCTATAATACAGAGCATTTACATTCTTCTGTGAGCAGGCCTTTCTCATCTTTGGCCATAGATGCTGTTTCTACTGGAGAAGGCGATGGCACCCCACTCCAGTACTCTTGCCTAGAGAATCCCAGGGATGGGGGAGCCTGGTGGGCTGCCGTCTATGGGGTTGCACAGAGTCAGACACCACTGAAGTGACTTAGCAGCAGCTGTTTCTACTACCTCTTGCTGTGGGTTCACTAGTCCTAAAAGTCCTGCCTTGTAATCTGAGCCTTATTAATATCACATGGTGGAAAGTGAGTCTTGAATCTGTGCACAAGCTCCTTGACAGCTCACTTCTTTGGTCTGGAGGCATAATGGAATTGAGACAGCTCAGCTAATGCTCCCTACCAAGGTCTGGCACTCATCACTGAAACCCTCTGTCACACACACACACACACACACACACACACACACACACACACACACCAGCCGCATCACATTCTAAAAGCAGCAAAAGAACACTGTTTTATAAGTGTGTCCACAACAATTTCTTTCCCCTGTAAATGGATGAGTGCCTCAGCCCCTCCACTGTCAATCCCTCTGAAGCTCGCTGGTGTTGCAGGAAGCCCAGGAGGCTGAAGCACGTGTGTCTTTGTAATCCAAGGAACTGCAGCCTGGATATCAAAGCCACCACATGGGGACAGCACCTCCGCGGAGGACAGCAAGGCCAGGGTTGGGTTGCTCGCCAGCCCCCCTCACGCCTGTCTGCTGAGGCCAATCATGGACCCCCTACATTTACTGTGTCTCCTCTTTCATGAAAGACAACCACAGGCCTTTGACGCAAACCTCATAAGCAGCAGTAACCAGCAAGTTCAAAACGCCATGTAGCCCAAGGGAAAGAGACTCTGGTCCAGGCTACAGCACGTAGGGGTTACTTGTACAGCCATGCAGACTGCATCAAACCTGATGGTCAAAAAATCTGTGTGACGTGGCCTCACCTAAACCCTCCATCTTATGGCTATTTTGGCACCCAAATCAATTCTACTCCTTATATATTTCTCCGGGTTCTCTGAAAATGCCTCAAAGCCCAGCATTCCCCTAGATTCAACTCACCTCTCCATACTCTGTCCAAGAGGACCAGGCAAGGAAGCGGTGGGTCCCTGCAGCCCAGCCTCCACCATGCTCTCCAGCTGGGGAGGCAGGAAGGGAGAGGGTGGAGACAGGCCAAAAGAATCAGAGCTAAATGCTATTCCATCACATCCATCACAGGAAATACAGAGTCAGAAATAACTACTCGGCTAACACCAAGTACTACATAAAGGTGAGTTTCTGTCTCATGTATCATCAAGATAGGAAAAAAGA
>NW_011495037.1:1298675-1299229 GCF_000754665.1 Bison bison bison
ACATTTCAGATGAGTTTTTACCTTGCTTGAAGTAATGAAGCATAGTACACTTTTTTCCTTCTATCTTCAGTATGAAAATGGCTACACAAAAATTCACCGATTTTGATAAGGTTTTTTTTAATGTGTTGCTGACATGACAGTGTCACCATGCAATCTAACAAAATTGTTTCAAATGAAGTTAAAGACATCTAAACTCTACTAGAGCCATCTTATGGAAAAACTGAAAAAATTGTTTAGCCAACCCAGTATTTTGACCCCATGAGTAAAGTAAACCTCTGTGGAGCAGACAGTTACATGCAGGTGAATGTGCACGTGAAAGGGCCTTGGTGATGCTGGGCCCAAAGCAGGTGCTTCACAAGATCTGTCCAGATCACCTGGTCATCTAGTTAAAACGCATGTTTTGATTCAACAGACTGGTTCCAAATAGGAAAAGGAGTACGTCAAGGCTGTATATTGTCACCCTGCTTATTTAACTTCTATGCAGAGTACATCATGAGAAACACTGGGCTGGAAGAAGCACAAGCTGGAATCAAGATTGCCGGAAGACATATCAA
>NW_011495037.1:1299329-1301728 GCF_000754665.1 Bison bison bison
ATTTTCCAGGCAAGAATACTGGAGTGGGCTGCCATTTCCTTCTCCAGAGGATCTTCCCAACCCAGGGATTGAACCTGGGTCTCCTGCATTGCAGGCAGACGCTTTATGGTCTGAGCCACCAGGGAAGCCATAGGTTTTCTCAAACTAGGCAGCAGGTGAGAGGGACTTGCTATTTCTTTGAGGCTTGGGAGTTTTGTGAGGAGTTTTAAATGCTGAATTTTTGATTTTAAAGATAGCATAAAATCATCTTGTTATAAAGAGATCATGCATCTGCTGTGATAATTCATATCCAGAGAAAGTCTTTCTGTAAAATAAGATTTTTGTTTCTTAAGGGAGTGTTTTTCCCACTGAAGTCAACATATTCTTGGGATTTTATGAGAAGGTTTTTTCCCTGAAAAGGTTAATATAGCTCTCAAATTTGAGAAGTATTCGTCTGGTATGTTAAAAAAATATTTTATTAAAACTCCAATACCTCATTATGATTTGGGATCAAACTACAATGTGGGATTCCTCTTTATTTCCATTTCTCTGTTACATGACTTCCTCCCACTCGTTCCCTTAAATGAGATATAAAGTCAGGTGAAGTTAATATTCCCTGGTGGCTCAGCGGTAAGGAATCCACCTGGCAATGCAGGAGACGCAGATCTGATCCCTGGGTTAGGAAGATGCCCTGGGGAAGGAAATGGCAACCGACTCCAGTATTCTTGCCCGGCAAATCCCATGGACAGAGGAGCCTGGCGGGCTATAGTCCATGGGGTCGCAAAGAATCAGACACGACTGAGCGACTAAAAACAACACGAAATTAATGTGCAATAGATCTGTCAGTGGAAAGATATGGATTTAATGAAGGGCATTGACTGTTTTAGGCATAAGTGTAGTTCTGGAATAGTAATGAAAGGCACTCTACAGAAAGAAAAAACATTCATTCTTACCCAGAAGCCTTGTGGGGGCGAAGGCTCTCGCCTTCTCAAAGCCAGCGGGTGGCTCCTGGCTCCTCTGGCTCCTCCTCCTCTGGGGTGGAGCCTCCGGGCATGATTGACACAAGACCTACCGCTTGGGAGGAGCCGCCGCGCGGCTTCTATGGGCTGGCAAGAAAGTTCCTTGTTTTTCAAGTAAAAATAAAAGACACATTTTTCATTTTCACCAAGAACTTAATTGACCAACGTATTCACCATTTTGTTCCGCTACCTTCTGTCATTTTCCAGGCAACTTTAGAATTCCATCTTTCCAAGACATTTGATCTTTTTGAGCAAAGAACTATTCCAGGTTCCTTTTACAGTCTTCCAGGGAATTGAAATACTCTGCATTAAGAGAATTTTGTGAAGACTGAAATAAAGAGCAGTCTGAAGGTGCAGTGTCTGGTGAATACGGTGGATGAATCAGAACTACCCAGCCAAGCTGTAACGATTTCTGCCTGTCACCAAAGAAACACATGGTCCTATGATATCATTATCCTGATAAAAGATTGTGTGTTTTCTGTTGACTAATTCTGGGTGCTTTCCATCAAGTGCTGCTTTCAGTTGGTCTAATTAGGAGCAATACTTGTTGGAATTAATCTTTTGGTTTTCCAGAAGGAGCTCATAATAGAGGATTCTCTTCCAATTCCACCATACACAGGACATCACCATCTTTGGATGAAGACTGGCCTTTAATGTGGTTGGTAGAGGTTCATTTCACTTGTCTGATGATCTCTTCTGTTCTACATTATTATACAGTATCCACTTTTCATCACTACAGTTGTTTCATTGTCACAATTTGTTTTAAAAACCAAACATCTTCATTATGTTTAAGTAGAGAATTACATGCAGGATGCAGTCAAGAAAGTTTTTTTGTTTAGCTTATGTGGAACCCAAGTGAAAGCCCAAGTGAAAAGTGAAAGTGTCTGACTCTTTGTGATTGCATGGGCTGTAGCCCACCAGGCTCCTCTGTCCATGGAATTCTCCAAGCAAGAATACTGGAGTGGGTTGCCATTCCCTTCTCCAGGGATCTTCCCAGCCCAGGGATCAAACCCATGTCTCCTGCATTGGCAGGATTCTTTACCGTTGAGCCATGAGGGAAACCCATGTGGAACCCAAACATCAAAGCAATTAATATAACCAAGCTGGTGCAAATTATCTTCAATGCTTGATTTGGATATTTTGAGTATGTTGGCTATCTTCCACATGGTATACCATTAATTGTTCTCAATTACTGTCTTGACTTGATCACTATCAACTTCAAGTGGTGTACAGACTGTGGAGCATTATCCAGCAAGAAATTTCCAGCCTGAAACTTTACAAACCACTTCTGGCACATTTGATCAGTCACAGCAACTTCTCCATACAGTGCACAAATCTTTTTTTTTTTTTTTTTTTTACATTTCAGATGAGTTTTTACCTTGCTTGAAGTAATGAAGCATA
>NW_011495037.1:1301828-1302312 GCF_000754665.1 Bison bison bison
AAGAGACAGGTTCCAAATAGGAAAAGGAGTCCGTCAAGGCTGTATATTGTCACCCTGCTTATTTAACTTCTATGCAGAGTACATCATGAGAAACACTGGGCTGGAAGAAGCACAAGCTGGAATCAAGATTGCCGGAAGACATATCAATAACCTCAGATATGCAGAAGACACCACCCTTATGGCAGAAAGTGAACAGGAACTAAAAAGCCTCTTGATGAAGGTGAAAGAGGAGAGTGAAAAAGTTGGCTTAAAGCTCAACATTCAGAAAACGAAGATCATGGCATCCGGTCCCATCACTTCATGGGAAATAGATGGGGAAACAGTGGAAACAGTGTCAGAGTTTATTTTTGGGGGCTCCAAAATCACTGCAGATGGTGACTTCAGCCATGAAATTAAAACATGCTTACTCCTTGGAAGGAAAGTTATGTCCAACCTAGATAGCATATTGAAAAGCTGAGATATTACTTTGCCAACAAAGGTCCGT
>NW_011495037.1:1302689-1312775 GCF_000754665.1 Bison bison bison
GGAGTTGATGGACAGGGAGGCCTGGTGTGCTGCGATTCATGGGGTCGCAAAGAGTCAGACACGACTGAGCGACTGAACTGAACTGAACTGAGAGAGCTTGAGATTCTGTGTATCTAACAAACTACAAGATGCCATTGCTGTTAATCCATGGATATTTGTAGCAAGGATGTAAAAGAAGCATATGAAGAACATGAGTAAAATGGTTTATTGATATGTTAGAGTGGGGGGAAATAAAATTTCTAAATTAGAACATTATTTTCTATAATATGTAATTTAAAATTTGTATAACAGATTTATTAAGCAACATGGTTTAGTAATCATTTCAAAATTTCATCTACTTCAGTAAAAGTTTTCATATTCATTTTTGAAACTTTCAAAAAAATGAGGAATTAGGAAAACAGCTTTTATTTGTAATTGCTTTTTATCTGGACATATAGAGTGCTTTTGGAATCTTGTATCATGTCCTATAGGGTTTCCCTGGTGGTTCAGTGATAAAGAACCCACCTGCCAATCCAGGAGACTCAAGTTGGATTCCCCAGAACAGGAAATGGCTATCTGCTCCAGCATTCTTGCCTGGAAAATCCCATGAACAAAAGAGCCTGGCAGACTATAGTCCACGGGGTCAGAAGAATTGGACATGACTTAAGAACTAAATAGCAACAATATCATGTCCTATAACTCTCCTGGATTTGATAACTCCTGGGGCCATCGTTTAGGTCACACTCAATAAGACAAGACATTTTAAAAATCAGACATAGTGAGAGAAAAGAATGGTAAAGAATCCGGAATCTGCCTGCAATGCAGGAGACCGAGGTTCGATTCCTGGGTTGGGAAGTTCCCTTAGAGAAGGGAATAGGTTACCCGGTTACCCACTCCTGTATTCTTGGGCTTCTCTGGTGACTCAGACGGTAAAGAATCCACCACAATGTGGGAGACCCTGGTTCAATTCCTGGGTTGGGAAGATCCCCTGGAGGAGGGCATGAGAACCCACTCCAGTATTCTTGCCTGGAGAGTTCCCACGGACAGAGGAGCCTGGTGGGCAACAGTCTACAGGATCACAAAGAGTCAGACATGACTGAGCAACTAAGCAAACACAGTGAGAGAAAAAAAGATGAAGAAATTTGGTCCTCAACTCAGACAAATCCGACTTCTAATCCCAACTGTATTAATGATCTATTCCTATATAATAAATTAACCCCAAATTTAGTGACTTAATACAGCCAAAATCATTTTTTATCTCTTATGGTTCCTACTGGGCTTTCATGGTGGCTCAGATGGTAAAGAATCCATCTGCAATGAAGGAGACTCAGATTTGATCCCTGGATTGGGAAGATCCCCTGGAGAAGGGAATGGCTACCCACTCTAGTATTCTTGCCTGGAGAATCCCATGGACAGAGAAGACTAGTGACTAACACACACACGATTCCCATGGATCAGGAATTCAGGCACGGCTTGAGTGGGCAGTCTGGCTTGAGTTTTCTCATGAAGTTACTGTCAAATGCTGGCTGGGACTTAAGTCATCTGAAGGCCTGATGGGGACTGGAGAATCCAATGCTCTTTATGGGAGGCTTCAGTTCCTCTTTGCATGGACTTCTCCACAGGGCTGCTGGAGTGTCTTCATAATTCACAACTTAAAAGTAAGGTTGAAGCTCCATATCCCTTATAACCTAGTTTCTGAATCATAAACCATCACTTGTACCACGTTTTGTTGGACACACAGACCAGCTTTGACTTCAGTGTGAGAGTAGATGACACACGAATGGGAATGCTAAGGGTTCAGTTGTGTCTGACTGTGTGACCCCATGGACTGTACCCCATCAGGCTCCTCTATCCATAGGATTCTCCAGGCGTGAATACTGGGCTGGGCTGCCATGCCATTCTCTAGGGGATCTTCCTGACCCAGGGATCGAATCTGTGTCCCTTACTTTTCCTGCATTGGCAGGCGGGTTCTTTACCACTAGTGCCACCTGGGAAGCCCATGGGTGGGAACCTCAGGAGGTAATCCGAGACTGAGGGAATCTCATCGAGGGCTGCCTTAGAGACTGACTGCAGTGGTTTGGCTCTGTCACTTAATTTGGGAAGATTCTCTAATCCCTCCGAGCACCAACCTACCTATCTATAACGTGGAATTTAGTAATACTCTCTAATTCTTAAAATTGTTTAAAGAGGAGGTGATATATATGTGTTCTTCACTTAGTAGGAATCCAGTATACATTAAACATAATCATAATAATACTATCATCCACATGGTTAAATGATGGCTGTGATACTATGATTTATAATAAGGAATATAAATTTGGTCTTCCTCTCTTACATACTGCTCCTAAAACCCTTATAATTGCCTAAGCAATAAGAAAAATGGAAGCATCTTTTGTTTTTCATGCCCTGGTTCCTGAAATAGCTCTAGAGTAATAAAGATGAAAGAGGTATCTTTTGTTATTTACAAAGAGTTCCTTTCAGCCACTCCTGAAGTGAATTTTGGAAAGCCCCTAGATAACTACTGATAAGGGCTAGTTACCAAGGAAACCAACCATGTGATTAAAGGTTGAAATTTCAGCCTCACCCTCCACCCTTCAGGGAGAGAAGGACTGGAGGTTGGATTAATCACTAATGGCCAATAATTAAATCAACCATGCCTACATAATGAAGCTTTCCTAAAAGCTCCTAAGCTTCGAGGTAGAGCTAATGGTAAAGAACCCACCTGCCAATGCAGGAAATGTAACAGACATGGATTCTATCCCTGGGTCAGGAAGATCCCCTGGAAGAGGGCCCGGCAACCCACTCTAGTATTCTTGCCTGGAGAATCCTATGGACAGAGGATCCTGGCAGGCTACAGTCTATAGTGTTACACAGAGTCGGACATGACTGAGCAACTTAGCATGTGGCATGGAGCTTGGGGGTCAGAGAGCTTCCAGTTTGGTGAACATGTGGTGATGCTAGGAGGGTGGTGTGCCTGGAGAGGGCTTGGAAGCTCTGTGCTCCTTCCCAAATGCATCTCTTCCATTTGGCTGTTCCTGAGTTGTATTCTTTCATAATAAAACAATAACCTACGATGTAAACTGTTTCTCTAAACTCCTTGAGCTATTCTTACAAATTAACAAATGGGAAGAGGGGGTCTTGGGAACTTCTGGTTTACAGTCAGTCAATAAGAAGCGCAAGTGACAACCCAGACCTGTAACCGATGTCTGAAGTGAGGGATTAGTCTTAGGGATTGTTGTTGTTGTTTGGTGACTAAGTTGTGTCCAACGCTTTGTGACCCCATAGACTGCAGCACGCAAGGCTCCTTTGTCCTCCACTACCTCCCAGAGTTTGCTCAAATTCATGTTCATTGAGTGGGAGTGATCCCTTTAACCTGTGGCATTTGATACTAACTCTAGGTAGATAGTGTCAAAATTGAGTTAAATTGTTGTTGCTGGAGAATTGGACCGTGTAAGAGGAAAAAATCCACACGTTTGGAGGCCAGAAGTGAAGTCTTAAGAGTAGTGTGTGTGGAGAGAAGGAAAACAATATCTTTTTCCTTTCAAAGCCTAAAAACCTTCCCACAATAAAACCACGTATCTGCTAGTCCGGTTCACAGAGAAACCCACATTGCCCAGGTAAGGAAGTAGAATCCTGGCCTGCGTTGCTGGCTCTTTCATAAATTCATTTGTGAGAACTGACCATCTCTCACAGCCCTCCTCCTGCCCTACAGATCACACACTTCAGCTCTCTGCATTGAGTGACTTTCAGTTTCATGTTACTCCACATTTTAAGTCTTCATGCATGCTCCTCCCCTGCCTGAAATGTCTTCTGTCTCTCCAATACTTCACTGAATTTTAACTCATCCTTCTTTCCTTAATAAATATACTGATATGTTTTCCTAGGCATTCTCTTTCTCTCTTGCACTTTTTTGTTTCTTTCCCCTATATTTATACTCTTTTTTTTTACTCTTTTTTTCTTTTATTCATTCAACAAACAGTTACTGAATACCAACCATGTGCCAGGAAAGCCTTGATCAACAAAACGAAGTTGCTGTCCTCCTGGGACTTATAGTTTGATGAAAAGCATAGAAATGAGTTTAGTTGCTTAAAGTCGTGTCTAACTCATTTTTGACCCCATGTACTGTAGCCTGCCAGGCTCCTCTGCCTGTGAGATTTCCCAGACAAGAACACTGGAGTGGGTTGTCATTTCCATCTCCAGGGTATCTTCTCGACCCAGAGATTGAACCTGCATCTCCTGCACTGGAAGGCGGATTCTTTACCCCTGAGCCACCAGGGAAGCAAAGGCATGAGTACCCCTCCCCTATAATATGTATAATACACCATGTGATGATTAGTGCTATGAAGATACACCTACCAGGGTGAAGAGATTGATAGCTGTGAACACGGGGAGCTATTTTAGTCAGAGAAATTTAAGTAATTCATCTTCCTCATAGACTGTCAGAGTCAGATATTAGATGATTGGCCTATAAACCTCCAATACTTAATGTATCTGGAGCCAAGGAGATGTTTAATCAATATTTGTTGAATTAAAGAAAGAAGGAATGAATAGGTGTATGAATGAATGAATATTAGATTCTAGTGTAAACCACAGATGCAAAAACTGAGTCCCAGAGAGGTGTGATCTGTCGAAGAGCAAGAAATAAAATCTTAACTTCCAAGAATGCTTGCTTCAAGGACAATGCTGTTTTTACTGTGTCATATTATGAATGCCTAAAACATCTTTGTTTTAATAATGTCTCATCTGTTCCTCTTTCCGCATTTGACTAGCGTTGGCTACTTGAATGGAATTCTGAGAGCTTGTTTTTTCTAGATTTTAACTTAGTCTTCATGGAAGCCATCCACTGTTTACTCTCAAATAGACAAAGGGCTTCACCCAAGTCCCTACAGTATATTTGTTCACCTGGTCAAGCTGTTGATTGGTCATAAATCACAAGGGTTCAGAAAGCAAAGTGGGTCAGGGACCAGGAAAGAGTTTCCATTGAGATCCCCTTGGATGCTTTTATAGAAGAAAAATAAATTTGGCTCAATAGCTGTTTCAAACTTTTTGGCTCAGGAGAACTTTACTCTCTTAAAAATTATTGAACATCCCAAACAGCTTTTGTTTATGTAAATTATGAAAAGTAAAAGTTGCTCAGTCCTGTCCAGACTCTTTGGAACCCCATAGACTATAGCGCACCAGTCCCCTCTGTCCATGGAATTCTCCAAGGGAATGAGTAGCCATTCCCTTCTCCAGGGGATCTTTCAGACCCAGGGATCAAACTCAGGTCTCCTGCACTGCAGGCAGATTCTTCACCCTCTGAGCCACCAGGGAATCTACGTTGCTGCTGCTAAGCCGCTTCAGTTGTGTCCAACTCTGTGCGACCCCATAGACAGCAGCCCATCAGGCTCCCCGGTCCCTGGGATTCTCCAGGCAAGAACACTAGAGTGGGTTGCCATTTCCTTCTCCAATGCATGAAGGTGAAAAGGGAAAGTGAAGTCGCTCAGTCGTGTCTGACTCTTAGTGACCCCATGGACTGCAGCCCACCAGGCTCCTCCGTCCATGGGATTTTCCAGGCAAGAGTACTGGAGTGGGATGCCATTGCCTTCTCCAAGGGAATCTCTATCTACTTGTATTCACTGTATTTGAAATTAAAATTAGGTGATTTTAAAATATTTATTAACTTATTTTAAAATAATAAAACTTGCATCCCATGTTAACATAAATAACATGGTTTTATGAAAAATAAAACTTTTTCCAAACAAAAAATAAATAATATGTGACATTGTTTTATATTTTTTTTAAATCTCTTTAATATCTAGCTAGTTTAACACAGAAAGACTAGATTCTCCTCTCTGCTCTGCATTCAGTTTGTGGTGATATTACTCACCACTTCAGTTCAGTTTAGTTCAGTTCAGTCGCTCAGTCTGTCCGACTCTTTGTGACCCCATGGACTGCAGCACCCCAGACTTCCCTGTCCATCACCAACTCCCGGAGCCTGCTCAAACTCATGTCCATCGAGTTGGTGATGCCATCCAACCAACGACAGAGGATGCTCTGTCGTCCCCTTCTCCTCCTGCCCTCAATCTTTCCCAGCATCAGGGTCTTTTCAAATGAGTCAGTTCTTCACATCAGGTGGCCAAAGTATTGGAGTTTCAGTGTTAGCCTCTGGGAAATTCCGCTGCATATCCATGAAAGACTGTGCATGAAGGCCTTCCCTGGTGGCGCAGTGTATAGGAATTGCCTGCCAATGCAGGGGACACAGGTTCCAATCCCTGGTCCAGGAAGATCCCACATGCCACGGAGCAACTCAGCCCGGGCACCGCAACCGTTAAGGCTGTGCTCTGGAGCCTGGGAACAGCAACTACTGATTGATGCCCAAGCACCCTAGAGACTGCTCTGTAACAAGAGAAGCCACTGCAACCAGAAGCCCTTGGATCACAACTGGAGAACAGACCCCACTCTCTGCAGCTAGAGAAAGCCCGCACGCAGCAAAGAAGACCCAGCACAGCCAGAAATAAAGAAATAAATATAGCAATGTGTACATATCGAAAAAAAATTTTTAAAGAAGAATGCGTATGAAAAAGTCAAGTAATGTCTATTATTACAAAAGTTGTTTTGATCCGTGGACTCCACGAAAAGGTTTCAGGGGTCCCAGGGATGCCCTGGACCACACTGAAGACTGCTAGTTTCGAGAGCCATAAATTTGCATTGAAAAACAAACCAGGAAATGAAATTAAACTGTCTGTTGAGGGTTTTCTTCCCTAGAAACCTATATGTTTTCATAGTCCTATAACAAGGGTCCTCTATTTTTGCTGCACGTGCTTAAGAATCATTTAGGAGGCATATTTAAAACACTGATTCTGGACCTCCATCCCTAAATTGGCTGATACACTCAATTCAACTGAGATCTAGGAATATGCACTTTTTAGCAAGTCTCCACTCCTGTTCCTCTGCCCACAAGTAGTACTAATCCATGGTAGATTATTTGAGACATTTATTTTAGAGGGAAAAAAAATAGTTTAGGTAGTTTGCAAAACTTAAACACATTTCAGTGAGATGAAATTTTAAAATTTGAAATGAAAGAAAATACCTAAAACAGAAGGAGGTACCAAGAAAAGGGAGACCCACTTCTTGGGATATATATGGGCCTGTTGTGTGATTATTGCACCAGAAGCATGTGTTCTTGGGAGCATGTGGCATGTAGAGTTTTCCTGTCTACTGGATTTCATTATAGCTTAAAGTCTTTTAAGGTTTTCTAAACACAGTTCTTCAGCCTCCTAGTAGGATACTTACTTTATATTATGAAAGTACAAAACTAAAGTGCTGTCTTCTAGAAGGAGCTGAAGATATCATTAAAGCTTATTAAAATTTTTTAAAAATACAGTTTTTTGTGAACATTAAAGTAGCTACTTTTTTCTTTACATAGTGATGGTGATTAAATTCATCATTTCATTCATTCACTTATCAAACAGTTAAAAGCTCGCAAGCAAGGTCCTGGAAATGTCAGCTTATTTACCAGTTGGCTCTCTCATTTCTGCCACTGGCACCACCATCATCTACCTATTTGTTCAGGTCGGAAACCTGTGAGCCACTTGACTTCTTTTCTTTTACACCTCATTCTCATCTATCAACCAGTGCTATTGACTGTAACTCCAAAAGATATCTCAAGCTTGTTGGCCCTTCTCAACCCCCATCTCTTCCACTTTAACCATGCCAACAATATCTTATGTCTAGACTCCTGCAGTAATTACTAACTCATTTATTCATTCAGTATTTATGAGCAGCTGCTAAGTACCAGAAACTTTTCGTTCCTGAAGATGGAGCAGAGAAACAAAACGGATAAATCCCTGCCTTTATGGAACTTTAATTTTAGTAATGGGGAGACAGACCAAAAACCAACCGTTCAATTAAATGTGGGTAAGACAAAGAAATAATTGGGTTAGTGACAGGATTTTGGAGGAGAGGTCAGGACACATTTTATTTCAGTCTTCTGGAAATTCCAGGAACAGGCCAAGCACTCATTTGCTCCCAAGGCCTTTGTACATACTGTTCCCTCTGCTTGGGACTCTCTTCTCCTTACATTTTTCAAGACTGATCCTTCCTCATACCTCACATATACGGCACCTTCCTCAGGAGCCTGTCCCTGACCGCCTGATATAAATCAGGTTCCTCCTCTCACTTCCTCTTTAGTAACGCCTATTTATTTTCCTTCTTAGTACATACCACAACTTGCAAATACACACTGCTTGTGTGTTTGTTATTTCTGCCCATACTAAGCTGTAAATTTCATCTCTGTCTTGTTTACCATTGAACACTTACTGCCCATCACACAGTGCCCATGTGGTTCAGTCAGGGTTCTGTCAAAGAGCATACATCATGTACATGTGTGGGATTTATTAGGAAGAATTGGCTTATGCCCTCTGAGGGCTGCTGAGGCAGTTCTGAAATCTGTAAGGTAGGAAGGCAGACAGGAAAGGCTCAGCTGGGCACTAAAGCTGCAGCCCTTAAGTAGAATTTTTTTTCCCTCAGGGAAACTTTGGTTTTGCTCTTGAGGTCTTTCAACTGACTGGATGATATGCACCCATATTATTTAGAATATTCCCCTTGATTTAAGGTCAACTGATCATATATGTAATCACATCCACAAAATACCTTCATAGCAGCACCTGGATTTATATTTGATTAAACGGCTGAGTACTATGGCCTACTCAAGCTGACACATAAAACTAATCATCACAACATGCAATAAATATTTACTGGATGAGTAAAAGTAAGTGAAGTGTTAGTAAGAGGGTCTCTGTTTTCAGGGAGCAAATAGGTTAGCAAAAGAGATGAACATGTGCATAGACAATTACCAAACAGCAAGGCAACTGTCATGTCTCAAGGGATGTGCTTGGTGCCATAGGCATCGTGGACAGTGACCAAAACAGTTACATATGTTGAAGCTGCAAGTTTTTATTCTTGTTGTAACTAGAGATTAACAGAAACCTCCACTAGCATTAGGGAAAGATGGAATTCACTTGTTCCTGGAATTAGCTGGAGACTTTCCATTTGCTCTGAAATATTTTCTAGGATAATTCTGGTTGATGGTGTTTTCTGGGTTTATTCACACAATTAACCAGTGAAATAATCCATAGGAAAGCCAAATCTTCCTTCAGTTCAGTTCAGTTCAGTTGCTCAGTCGTGTTCGACTCTTTGCGACCCCATGAATCGCAGCACGCCAGGCCTCCCTGTCCATCACCAACTCCGGAGTTTACTCAGACCACATCCATCGAGTCAGTGATGCCATCCAGCCATCTCAGCCTCTGTCGCCCCCTTCTCCTCCTGCCCCCAATCCCTCCCAGCATCAGAGTCTTTTCCAATGAGTCAACTCTTCGCAGGAGGTGGTCAAAGTACTGGAGTTTCAGCTTTAGCATCATTCCTTCCAAAGAAATCCCAGGGCTGATCTTCAGAATGGACTGGTTGGATCTCCTTGCAGTCCAAGGGACTCTCAAGAGTCTTCTCCAACACCACAGTTCAAAAGCATCAATTCTTCGGTGCTCAGCTTTCTTCACAGTCCAACTCTCACATCCATACATGACCACTGGAAAAACCATAGCCTTAACTAGACAGACTTTGTTGGCAAAGTAATCCTTAGGCCTAGGATCTTATATATTAGAGGCACAGCCAATGAAAAGACAGAGGTTATAGTCAGAGGCTAGTGTTTATAGAAACTACAGAATCTTTCCTGGAGACAAGCAATAGTGATTGTCAACTATGCTGAACATCTTTGAGGTGCTGTCTGTTAGCACTTATTAAAATAAAGGAAAAAAAATAAAATAATAAAATAAAATAAAGGAAAAAATAAATATTATTTCTTACAAACCTATGAGGTCTTATGTGGAAGCTATAAAAGAAGGATCAGCCATGCAGCTTTGTGTAGTACAATGAATTTTGCATCTATAAACACAAGATTAATATTAATATATGGCTTTATTACACTGTAAAATATTCAATACTTACAAAATTATGAAAAATAGATAAAACTGGGCTAACTTCCAACCCCACACTCCCACTTTATTCTACAGTGCTGTGTATCCTTCTAGTTCTTTTCTTATGTGGATGACTGCAAATGTTCACATATAT
>NW_011495037.1:1312875-1336838 GCF_000754665.1 Bison bison bison
TCACATATATAATTTTTAAAACATCAAAGGGATTATATAGTACGTATACATTTCACCATTTGCTTTTTTCACTTATCAGGCTCTTGAAGAATTTTGCAAATCCATGCATGCAGATCTACCTTTTTTATTTTAGTGGTTGCCTAATATTCCACAATAGGATGTGCTATATCTATTTACCCATTCTGCTGCTTATAAGCATTTCAGTTGTTTGGCTATTTTTCTCTATTACTATTGCTGCAGTATACATTACATCAATTAGGAGACATTTAGCTGAAAACAATAGAAACTGACTCAAACTGCTTTAACAATAAAGAAATGTTTAGCTCACATAACTGGGATTAAAGAGATTAAGCAAACTTTATTGCTGGTTGATTTATTGGCAGAACAATGCCATTGTGAATCAAATGCTCTTGGACTGGAAGAATTAATATCATAAAAGTGGCTATACTGTCCAAAGAAATCTACAGATCGAATGCAATTGCTATCAAAAACACCCTTGATATTTTTCACATCTGCCTGCAATGTGGGAGACCTGGGTTCGATCCCTAGGTTGGGAAGATCCCCTGGAGAAGGAAATGGCAACTCACTCCAGTGTTCTTGTCTGGAAAACCCCATGGACAGAGGAGCCTGGTAGGCCAGTCCATGGGGTTGCAAAGAGTTGGACCTGTCTAAGTGACTAAGTACACACACACAGAACAAATAATCCTAAAATGTGTACAGAACTACAAAAGATCTAGAACTGCCAAAGCAATCCTGAGAAAAAAGAACAAAGGAGGAGGCATAACCCTTCCAGGCTTCAGACAATACTACAAAGCTACAGGAACCAAAACAGCATGATACTGGCACAGAAACAGACATATTGATCAATGGAACAAGACAGAGAGCCCAGAAATAAACCCACACACCTCTGGTCAATTAATCTTAAACAAAGGAGGCAAGAATATACAACGGGGAACAGACAGTGTCTTCAGCAAGTGCTGCTGGGGAAGTTGGACAGTGATATGTAAATCCATGATATTAGAACGCTTTCTCACAACATAACAAAAAGAAACTCAAAATGGCTTAAAGACTTGCACAAAAGACATGACACCAGATAACTCCTAGAAGAGAACATAGGCAAAACACCCTGTGATATAAATCATACATAGGTATGTTTCCTTGGGTCAGTCTCCCTAGGCAATAGAAAAGAAAGCAAAAATAAACAAATGTGACTTGGCCAAACTTACAGACTTTTGTATAGCAAAGGAAATCATAAACAAAATGGAAAGATAACCTACAGACTAGGAGAAAATAATTTCAAATGATGTGACTGACAAGGGCTTTATTTCCAAAGTATACAAACAGCTCATGCTGCTGCTAAGTCACTCAACAAAAAAAAAAACAAACAACCCAGTTGAAAAATGGGCAGAAGACCCAAGTAGACGTTTTTCCAAAGGAGACATACAGATGGTTAGCGGGCACATGAAAAGACGCTCAACATCACTAATTATTAGAAAAATACGAGTCAAAACTACAATGAAGTACCACCTCACACCAGTCAGAATGGTCATCATTAAAAACGTGTACAGATAACAAGTGCTGTTGAAAAGGAAGCCCTCCTACACTGTTGGTGGGAGTATAAATTGGTGCAGCCATTGTGGAAAACAATATGGAGAGTCCTCAAAAAACGAAAATAGAGTTACCATATGATCCAGCAAGCCCACTCCTGGGCATATATTCAGACAAAGCCATAATTTGAAAGGGTACACGCATCCCCACATTCATAGCAGTACTATTCACAACAGCCAAGACATGAAAGCAACCTAAATGTTCCATGACAGATGAGTGGGTAAAGAAGGTGTGGTACATATGCAAATGGAAACTGCTCAGCTCCAAAACAGAATGAAATAATGTCACTTCCACTGACATGGATAGACCTAAAGATTAGCATATTAAGTGAAGTAAGTCAGAAGGAGAAAGACAAATTCCACATGATATTATCTATATATGGGATCTAAAGACATTAATGAACTTATTTACAAAACAGAGACAGACTCGTAGATGCAGAGAATAGATTTGCAGTTGTCAAGGGGGACTGAGAGTGTGGAATTAGCAGAAGCAAATTATTGTATATTGAATGGATAAACAAGGTCCTATACCAGGAATTATATTCAATATCTTGTGATAAACCACAGTGGAAAAGAACATGAAAAAGAATGGATATATACATATAACTAAATTTTTACTTTGCTGCCTAGCAGAAAATAATACATTAAAAATCACCTGTATTTAAATAAAATAAATTTTGAAAAACAAAATACACCGTCACGGAGCCAGGTCCTTTCTATCTTGCTACCCTGCCAGTCTCAGCATTCATTTCATCTCAATGGCTGACAACAATGACCAGAGCTATGTGCTTTCTAGTTTGCATGCCAAATGGGAAAAGATTTGCTTCTCACAGTTCTCTTTTAAGAGTGAAAAAGAGCTTTTTCAGAAACCTTTACTAAAGGTACCTCACATTTCACTGGCTGACTTTGCCTATTTCTCGACCAGTCAATGGCAGCGAGGCTGGGGTTCCTCAGACTCTTCAGACCACCACCCATGCTGACTTCAGTTCCCCAAACTGCCGGGCAGCTTCCAGTAATAGGAAATGGAACCGATTTTGGAAAGTGAACCAAAATGTCCTGGTTCTCAAACTGTCACCTCACAGAACTACACCTTTGAGAATCTGTGCAACTAGAATTTCTTTAGGAATCTTTCTTGTAAATACAGTTTCTGGTTTAAAATGTATGCACATTTAATGTGTTAATAGATTCAGCTTAATTACCCTAAAAGCAACAACAGCCACTACTACCACTACAAGAGAAGACAACCTGACTCAATTTGAGCTCTCACCAAAAGGATGAGAACACTTTTTATCCATGTGCTTGCCAAAATGGCCCTTTCTCCGCCTTTCTACAGGTGTTGGGAGTGAAGAATATGTTTTAATGTTCAGTTTGTGGATTACTGATGAAGTGGAGCGTCTTTTCATTTGCTCTTAGTCACTTTTGAATTTCTTCTGTGACTTGCTAATTTAATTCCACCATTGGATCGTCATCCTTTTCATATGTATTCTATAAACTCTTTATATATTTGATATATTAATCCTTTCAGATATGTTTCAGATATTTTCTGAAAAATCTGTTCGTTGTTATCTTCTACGTGCTTATGGTAACTTCTGTACGATAGAGTTTTAAAGTATTTACAGTTTAAATATAATTTATTTTCTTTTTAACCTTCATGGTTTCTAAGCTTTGACTGAATCTTGTTTAAGTGTGTCTTTCTCACATCAAGATCATAAAATTGTTTCTTTATGCATCTTACTATTGTAAATAACATTAAGATATGTTTTAACATGGAATTATCCTGCTTCGCTGGGATAAACTCTACTTGCTAATACATCAGTGAGCTTCATTTGTTAATATTTTTTGTGTGCTTTTTTTGGGTGACTTCAGCTGGGTACCCAATTGAGGTTGGCCTATGATTTTTATTTGTTTGCTTGTTGTTTGTGGTGGTGGTGGTAGTATTTGACCCTAATAGAATGAGGTAGGAGACTTCATCTTTATGTATGCCTAGAACACTTTCTATAGTCTAAATTAGCCCATATAAGTCTAGTCATCTGACTTGCTTGTCTATTTAGCTGAGAAGAAAAATATATTGTATTACAATGAAGTCTATGAATAAATACACTAAGTGTGTTAATATTTACAAATATCTATTAAAGATCTGTTATTTTGTTACTTTATTTTTATTAATTCCTTACTTAAATCTTTTTTTAAAGTACATTATATTTTTAGAGTCCCTACCACTCCCCCCATTTCCCTCTGTCTACCCCTCCTCCGAGGTGGACATCAGAATTTCTAGATGGTGCTAACTAGTAAGTCAATTATTCAACCAGATCTTCTAACCAATATTTAATCTTCAATTTTGTCAATTCTTCTATTAAGTTTATTCACTGAGCTTTAACATTTTCTATGATCATATTTTTAATCTCTAAGAATTTTGGAGTTTTCAAATAATTGTCTATCTTATTGTATATATTAATTATAACTGTTTTAAAGTTTTTTCTATTTGTTCTCTTAACTCTGTTTCTTTAACGTTGGTGCCTCTCTTTCACAGTATTCAAATAGTAAAATACAATTCACAATATTTCAAGAATCAAGTAGTGATTCTTAGTTGTGTGCTTATCTTTGTATCTATGGCTCTGTGTATAAACATGTTTGTGGCTTTTATTTCTGTTTTCTACAACCTGCTTCCAGGGATTGTGGGTGAGACAGAATACATGGCTAGGAGAAATCCCAATAGATGTCTTTGGTGTAAGAGGTCTTTCTGTGCCTCACCAAGTCAGCAGGTCTGTGGGGCTCTGTTGTGCTGTGTTATCCCCAAGGTTCATTGTGAGCATCGAACATTCCAGCACAAGCTGGAATGAAGATTGCTGGGAGAAATATCAATAACCTCAGATATGCAGATGACATCAGCCTTATGGGAGAAAGTGAAGAAGAACTAAAGAGCCTCTTAATGAAAGTGAAAGAGGAGAGTGAAAAAGTTGGCTTAAAACTCAACATTCAGAAAACGAAGATCATGGCATTCGGTCCCATCACTTCATGGCAAATAGATGGGGAAACAGTAGCTGACTTTGTTTTTTCTGGGCTCCAAAATCACTGCAGATGGAGATTGCAGCCATGAAATGAAAAGACTGCTGCCACTGCTGTTGGGAGAAGGAGGAGGGGCTGGCCTGCCCATGTGCTCTGCATAGGATTCCCTAATTAACATCTGTGGCCTCTCTCTGCTTATTAATGGCATCTGTTGAATGGGCTTACAGGTTCCTGGAACTACAGTTGGATTTCACAGTTACTTATAACAGATTGCGTTTAAACAGCAACTAATATTCTAGAGAATTTATACATTGCATAAAATGAAGCAAATTTATATCAGTATTATTATGATTTGTTCACCATTGAGAGATCTAGATAATCACAATGGTGTGATCACTCACCTAGAGCCAGACATCCTGGAATGTGAAGTCAAGTGGGCCTTAGGAAGCATCACTATGAATAAAGCTAATGGAGGTGATGAAATTCCAGTTGAGCAATTTCAAATCCTGAAAGATGATGCTGTGAAAGTGCTGCACTCAATATGCCAGCAAATCTGGAAAACTCAGCAGTGGCCACAGGACTGGAAAAGGTCAGTTTTCATTCCAATCCCAAAGAAAGGCAATGCTAAAGAATGCTCAAACTACCACACAATTGCACTCATCTCACACACTAGTAAAGTAATGCTCAAAATTCTCCAAGCCAGGCTTCAACAATACGTGAACCATGAACTTACAGATGTTCAAGCTGGTTTTAGAGAAGGCAGAGGAACCAGAGATCAAATTGCCAACATCCGCTGGATCATCGAAAAGGAAGAGGGTTCCAGAAAAATCTATTTCTGCTTTATTGACTATGCCAAAGCCTTTGACTGTGTGGATCACAATCAACTGTGGAAAATTCTGAAAGAGATGGGAATACCAGACCACCTGACCTGCCTCTTGAAAAGCCTGTATGCAGGTCAGGAAGCAACAGTTAGAACTGGGCATGGAACAACAGACTTGTTCCAAATAGAAAAAAGAATACATCAAGGCTGTATATTGTCATCCTGCTCGTTTAACTTATATGTAGAGTACATCATGAGAAACACTGGGGTAGAGGAACCACAAGCTGGAATGAAGATTGCTGGGAGAAATATCAATAACCTCAGATATGCAGATGACACCACCCTTATGGCAGAAAGTGAAGAGGAACTAAAAACCCTCTGGATGAAGGTGAAAGAGGAGAGTGAAAAAGTTGGCTTAAAACTCAACATTCAGAAAATGAAGATAATGGCATTCGGTCCCATCACTTCATGGCAAATAGATGGGGAAACAGTAGCTGACTTTGTTTTTTCTGGGCTCCAAAATCACTGCAGATGGAGATTGCAGCCATGAAATTAAAAGACGCTTACTCCTTGGAAGGAAAATTATGGCCAACCTAGACAGAATATTAAAAAGCAGAGGCATTACTTTGCCAACAAAGGTCCATCTAATCAAGGCTATGGTTTTTCCAGTGGTCATGTATGGATGTGAGAGTTGGACTATAAAGAAAGCTGACCGCTAAAGAAATGATGCTTTTGAACTGTAGTGTTGGAAAAGACTCTTGAGAGTCCCTTGGACTGCAAGGAGATCCAACCAGTCCATCCTAAAGGAGATCAGTCCTGGGTGTTCATCGGAAGCACTGATGTTGAAGCTGAAATTCCAATACCTTGGCCACCTGATGCGAAGAGTTGACTCATTGGAAAAGACCCTGATGCTGGGAAAGATTGAGGGCAGGAAGAGAAGGGGATGACGGAGGATGAGACAGTTCGATGGCATCACAGACTCAATGGACATGGGTTTGGGTGGACTCTGAGATTTGGTGATGGACAGAGAGGCCTGGCGTGCTGTGGCTCATAGGGTCGCAAAGAGTCAGACATGACTGAGCAACTGAACTGAACTGAGAGATCTACGAGATTTCTTGAAGTCTCTTTAAAAATGCTTTTGCTAGGGAATTCCCTGGAGGTTAGGACTCCGCACTTTCACTTCTGAGGGCCCAGGTTCAATCCCTGGGAACAAAGATCCTGTAAGCCACAAGGCCAGAAACAAACAAAATATCTTTTGCTTTATGACCTATATAAATTATTTTTAAAAATTTCTAAAGAAATATAAAATTCTCAGACTGCTGTTTTAAAAAGGCAATACTAGCCATGAATCAGTTTCTTGGTTGTATTTGCTGATCTCTTATTTATTGGTATATCTTTCTCTCTAGAAAGTAGAATTATAGCTTTGGATAAAGCAACTGCTACTGCTAAGTCACGTCAGTCGTGTCCAACTCTGTGCGACCCCGTAGATGGCAGCCCACCAGGCTCCCCTGTCCCTGGGATTCTCCAGGCAAGAACACTGGAGTGGGTTGCCATTTCCTTCTCCAATGCATGAAAATGGAAAGTGAAAGGGAAGTCAGTCGTGTCCAACTCCTAGCGAAGAGGTAAGCAAAAACAAAATAGTTACAAGCAAACTCAGATCTTATTTTAAGAAATTTTTAGTAGGAAACTATTACCATCAACATCAAAAAAAATTGAACACCTCCTTTAATACAATAGTGGGCTTCCCTGGTGGCTCAGATGTAAAGAATCTGCTTGCAGTTCAAGAGACCTGGGTTCAATCCCTGAGTTGGGAAGATTTCCTGGAGAAGGGAATGGCAACCCACTCCAGTATTCTTGCCTGGAAAATTCCATGGACAAAGGAGCTTGGTGGGCTATAGTCCACGGGGTTACAAAGAGTTGGACGCAACTGAGCAACTAACACATACATACATACATTAATAGAATAGATTTTAAATATCTCTGTATAGTTTGAGGAGATTAAATGAGAGAGAAAAAAGCATAAGCTCAGTTTAAGTTGCTGTTTTTAAAGATACTCAGGTCAATAATGATATATATATTTTTAATTTTAGAAAGCAAATCTTTTTACTATTATATAAAATGTTTAATGTTAGAATATTTTATTAAACAGGGTTGTCAGGCATCCTATATATATGGGACAAGTTCTGTATTTAATCATGGCCTACACCCTGTATAGACTTTTTTAGAACCTATTAAATCCCTTGTAGTCAGCTTTTTTTTTTTTTTTTTGAGAAATTACAAATATTTATCAGTTATAGCTATTTTTCTGTCACAATGATTGGTGCTTAAATCACTTAAATGGCAATCCTAGGCATTTATATATAGAGGCATAGAAAACCATACCTCTATAAACAAACATCTGGGCAAACTCTTACTGTTGCTCCTACAGGTTTGGTTGAGGGGAGAGAAAAAGGGGAAACTGAGAATTAAAAATATTTACTTTTCATATTCAAGAAAAGATAACATTCTTCTTTGGCCAAATTGCCAAGCTGTGAACAAGTAATCACTGTTAATTCACGATAACTTGGTACCAGTTTATATGCTCTGAATATCAGCCAAATAGCTGTTGCCTCACTCCCATAGCCCTACTTCTGGAGACTGGCCAGTCAACAGCCTCACTGCGAGCATCTACAAGCAGGCAAGTTAGTGGCAGCCCCGGTTCTGAAGGCCAGTGTTCCGTGCTAGCCTGTGCTTCTCGATACAGTGCCAGGCAGCAAGTAGCCTCACTCCTGGAAGTTGACCCTACCAACGCAGTGACCCTACCAATGCAGCTGAAAGTCCTGCAGTCTCTGTACACTCCTGCTTCTGAAAGTTTCTGGTCTCTGAATGTCAAGTTTCCCAAGACGTTATGTAAGGTCGGCTCTGGTTTTGCTCATGGAAACTGTCTTACAAGTGTAGCTCTCCCTTGCAGGCAAGCAGAACGATTATCTACTTCGCATCAGATATGGAGTTCAGTGTATTGCTGGTCAGCAACCTTGCAACCCTTTTCATAGTTCCTTATGATTTCAGATTTGTGAGTGACCAATGGAATTGATCTGGCCATAAGATTATCAAGTTCAGTTGTCTCAAATTTTGCAGTGATTGATAATAACAAATTAATAATTTTAAAATTTTTGTATATTTGAAACCTCAAATGCCAAAACACAGAGTAATTTTGTGATGAATTTCCAAACAGTGGACATGTACTAAATGAGAAAAAATTTCTCATCTGAAGCCTTTGTTTAATACACAACAGTTATTCAATATAAAAATTGTCAGGTATAAACCAGCATATAATAACAGCTGAGCATAAGAGATATATGATTTCTTCATCTAGTACTAAAGAAAATGATAAAATATTAAAATTTTTTGATCGAGAGAAATTCATATGAAGATAAAATAATTATAGCAGAAGTTATAATGGCCTTCACAGTCTATATCATCAGTTGCATTTTAGCTTGAATGTTTACATGTACTGCTACCAGGAGGATTTTCTGATTCCAAAACTGCCAGTATATACTCAAGAGCTGGGACAAAATCTATGGCCATAATAAAGTGTTACTGCATTTACTACCACAGGTTATCAACAATCTAAATGCTTCCTTATCTTTTTGCAGCATAGCCACAAATAACCATAGCCAGAAAAAAATTTTTCCTGTTTCCCCTTTATGTGAAAAAGACTTGCTCCCAAGGTCATTGTGAGTGAAATCTCTTCCAGACAAAACTTCAGAATTCTCCAGGCCAAAATACTGGAGTGGGTAGCCTTTCCCTTCTCTAGGGGATCTTCCCATTCCAGGGACTGAACCCAGGTCTCCCACATTGCAGGAGGATTCTTTACCAGCTGTGCCACAAAGAAAGCCCAAGAATACTGGAGTGAGTAACCTATTTCTTCTCCAGGGGATCTTCCCAACCCAGGAATCAAACTGGGGTCTCCTGTATTGCAGGCAGATTCTTTACCAACTGAGCTAAAGGGAGATTTTAATCAAGACATGTCTTAAAACAAAGGACAGCAATTCAGGTTTAAATAAAGACTGAAGTCATCACCTTGAAAAAGTTTATTGAGTTCTGGGCTGCTGCTGCTGCTGCTAAGTCGCTTCAGTTGTGTCCGGCTCTGTGCGACCCCAGAGACGGCAGCCTACCAGGCTCCCCCGTCCCTGGGATTCTCCAGGCAAGAACACTGGAGTGGGTTGCCATTTCCTTCTCCAATGCATGAAAGTGGAAAGTGAAAGTGAAGTCGTTCAGTCGTGTCCGACCCTCAGCGACCCCGTGGACTGCAGCCCACCAGGCTCCTCCATCTATGGGATTTTCCAGGCAAGAGTACTGGAGTGGGGTGCCATTGCAGGTTGAGAAAAATAAATAATATATCTATTCCTGGAAATATCCTGATGAACTTCTTCGAGTGCAAGGACAAACAGAAAATCTTACTTGCTTCCTTCCAGACAAAAGACAAAATAACAACAGCAACTGTGGAAGCCAGGGGATGATAGAATAATAACCACAGGGCACGGAAAGAAAGGAAGGCAGTTTCAAAAGCCTACTCTCAGCCAAGCTGCCATCCCCCTCCCAGAGTGAAATGAAACCTGTTGGTGAATTTGGGATGACTTACATATCCCTTGTATATCTCAGCTGAGGAAAATACTAAGAAAGAATGTTTCAAGCTAAAGGAAGCTCAAGAGAAGATTTAACAGTGATGAGCAGTGAACCTTGACATACATATTGTTATATTTTATTTATTTGTTTTGGCCTTGCCTTGCAGCATGCAGAATTTTAGTTCCCAAACCAGGGATTGAACCTGTGCCCCCTGCACTGGAAGGGCAGAGTCTTAACCACTGGACTGCTAGAAAAGTCTCGTATTGTTATATTTTAAATAAATAGTGGCACAAAGGTTACAAATGTGTAACGTAAGTGGCAAATACAGAGTCTCAAAACTGAAGACATTGAAGACACATATGGCAAGTGAAAAATCGAAAAATCTTTTAGAATTAAAATAGCAAAGGATCTCGGCCAATAGGAATTGGGCAAAAGGGCCAAGTAAGGGAATTATTTGCAAACTGAAGTTCTCCTTTAGTGAATGAGGAAGCAAAACCATGAGGATGAGTAGAAGTGCAATGCAACTCTTTAGTATCTTGTTTTTATATAAAGTAGACTATATATAGAAAAATATATATTTTATGAGTAGGAGAAATTAGTAAACAACGTTCAGTGGAATGGAAACGTAAGTAAGAACTAAAATGAGGGCCATTTGCCAGGAGAATTTGGACAGAGTCTCAGTTTTATGCCCAAAGGCTCAGTTTCTTGGCTCTCAGCATCTGAACGGCTCAGCCTGAAGCCAGGACGTTCATCTGGCCTCCAGCTCAAGAGTGTGAGAAAAACCTGCTGGCAAGGCAGAGCAGCAGGGTACATGCGGCATGAACTTCGGAGGCAGCCAGAACTTGATCCCATTCAGAAGTCTGTCACTATGTAGCTTGTCCTTATCTGTAAAGGGAGGCTAAAACTGCCCTTCCCAAGGCTGTTGTGAAATGGGGTGAAGTTACATGTGGATACGCATGCAGTGCCTACTATAAGTAGCTATGCTGCAGTAGTGATTTTTACTTTTTATTATTGTTCTCATTTTTTGAAGGGATTAGCTCAGCCTGTGCAGATGCTCTGGAGGCCAGGGGCCAGCTGGACTCAGCTGGTTACAGACATCAGTTTCAACACCCTGACCTCTATTTTAGCTCTTTCTCATGTGACTTTGCTTTGTAATTTCAAAACCACCCTCTCATGCTGAGACCCAGGACATTTTCTGGATTAAACCTCCTACCTGGAGGTAGACTGGACTGGCTTTTTTGGACCTCTGTTAACTTGAATCTTTGAATTATCTTTAGATGATTTTGATCAGTTTCTTTAAATTTTGTGAAGCAAGGATAGGGTTGTTGTTTAGTCGCTAAATTGTGTCTGACTCTTCTGCAACCCTATGGACTATAGCCTGCCAGGCTCCTCTGTCCATGGGATTTCTCAGGCAAGAATACTGGAGTGGGTTGCCATTTCCTTCTCCAGGAGATATTCTTGACCCAGGGATCAAACCCATGTCGACTGAGCTGCCTGGAAAACCCAAGGATAGAGTAAAGGGAGTCAAAAGACATCATTTTGTAAGTGTTCAGAATAGTCTATTCAGATATAAAAATATCTGAAATTTTTAAAGTAGAAGAGTTCTATATTTCCAACCATCTTGGATTTTGAAGTTAAAAATAAAAAAACACGAAGTTGGGTTTGACCTGCCCACACTAAGAGTAAAACCCACAAATTAAAGTCAAAATTTTTCCGTGTTAGGACCACTGGAAATTCCTGCCAATATTTGGTCTGGATAAAAGAAAGAATGCGTCAGATTAAAAACTGGACTTAAAATATTGCAGATTGGGGAAAAAAGCTTGATGGTCTGGCAAACAAGGTATGAATTAACACATGCAAAGGAGTTTGTATCTTGGAGAACTATAAATCATAGAAAGTTAAATAGAGTTAGCTTTTCAGGCAGCCTTAAAAGTACCTTTTATGACTTGCATAGGAATTTTTTTTCCAAAAGAAATTAGTTTGACAATTCTTTCCATCACCTGCCTAAGAATTAGACTCGGTTATATTTAGTTCAATAACCTATTTACCCAGGTAAATTAAGTGAATCTTGTATGTGGAATTTTTTAAGTTGAACTCATAGAAACAGTGTAGAAAAGTGGTTGCCAGGGGCTGGGGGTGGGAGAAATAGGAAGAGGCTGGTAAAAGGATACAAACTTTCACTTGTAAGATGAATAACATCTGAGGATCTGTGCATAACATGGTGATTATAGCTAACAACACTGGATTATACAGCTGCAATTTGCTAGGAGAGTAGAACTGAATTGTTCTTACCTCCATGCCACCTCCAGCAAAGGAAAAGGCAAATAAGTGAGATGATGGATGTGCTAACTCAATGGTGGCAGTTCTTTCACAGTGTTCAGATATATCAAAGCATCATGTGCTACCTACTAAATATGTTATGATTTTACTTCAAGAAAGTTGCACAGTTACTGATAGAATGAAATGAAGTGAATCTACATGCTGAATTCTTGGTGATTCACACAGAATCGGCTGTCCCTGTAAAGCGTCTTCACTGACTTCCTTCCTCTACCTCACTCATGTTTCCCTGCAGACTCTGCTGATGGCAGTACAAGTCAACTTGATAAGAGAATTAATATAAAGCAGATCAGCTCTAATTCTGTGTCCATATGAAAATACCCAAAATTAAACAATTAAACAATTTTCTCTTTACAGGATATATTTCTTCCTGATTTGTCTACGGTAAATATGAATTATTCCTCCTCCCTGGAGCCTCCCTCCAGCCCTCCCTCCAGCCAGTCCATGGAGGATTCAGTCTGGCCAACAGCTCCTCTCTACCTTAGCTTCTGTCTTTTCAAGTGTCAACCCCTAGTCCAGATAGCCCTGTCAAGACTCCTGCAGAGGCCTCTAAAATGACCTCCCTGTCTTTACTTCTCTCCTTCCCCAGCCCCACTCACACCAAGAACTGGTTAAACCATCCTAAAACCTAGCTCTGACCATGTGACCCTTTTCTTTGGCTCACTCTCCATTGCTTTCTGCCATGACTGAACGTGCTCTAACTGGGGGTTGCCTCCCTTGTTTGCAGCCAGTCCCAGGGACTTTCTGCTGGGGTGATATCATTCTGTCCTTGAACAGAGAGAAAGAACTCAGAGGAAGCATGTTATCTCACCTTGAGACGACATGCTTTCTCTCCGAGGGGAACTGTGCCTTTTGAACATCCTGAGTATCCTTTGGACAGTCTGCTATCATTGTCTGCAGGACTTATAGATAGCTTATCAGGGGCATCACTGTGAGGGGGGCGACATGGAGGGGAAGCAGTGACTCTGGTGGAGACAGCAGGAGTGGATGAGGTGTGTCCTTCTCTGACAATCAGGCTTAATGACTCTCAAGTTGATCCCCATAAGCACTGGTTGTCACAATGCCCATGTCACCTACTTCCACCTCTGGCTCTTACTACAGTGTGCTTCCCAGGAGTGAATCCTTTCTCCCCACGCTAATAAAGCTAGCCACCATTGATTGAACATGAGATGGGACAGATAATTCCACGAGGAAGGGTTTGTGCCAGGTATTTCAGCCAGGATTTTCTGGTATCACAGACACTAGAGATTAAGGGAATCTTTAAAGATCTCTTTAAATCCTGCAGATCAAAAAAAAATTAAAACTCAGTAGTGAGGTCTCTCCTCTGCTGAAACAAAACTATTATTGGAATTCCAAGTTATAAAGTAAAAATTCAAAACCGAGCTGGTTTGGTTGCTGAAGGAGTTGGGGCTTGAGGGGCGGTGGCTTAATCCCAGACTATTAGTCTATCCTTTATCCTTCATTAAATCTTGTCTGGGGAAAAAATCCAAGTATTCCAGGGTTTTATGGAACTCAGCATTTAAAAATTCTTCTAACTGAAAGATGAAGAAACCAGGGCCCAAAAAAGTTAAAAGCCCAGTACAAGCCGGTAACAGAGCAAGGTCAGAAGCTCCTATCTCTTGACTGAGTATTCTTTCCATTCCTCCTAGCACAGGGCTGTGATAGGAAAACAAAGTCAAATGAGAAACAGATTAAAATTCAGAAGAGCTATTAAGAAATAGTTTAGGTGTATCAACCTAGAGGGGTGGGCTGGGGAGGGAGAGGGGAGGGAGGCTCCAGAGGGAGGGGACATATGCATGCCTATGGCTGATTCATATTGATGTTTGGCAGAAACCAACACAGTTCTGTAAAGCAATTATCCTTCAATTTAAAAAAGAAAAAGAAATAGTTTAGGCATATGCATCATACCTGAAGAAAGTCCCAACACTAGCAACAAGACTGGTGTTTCTTCAAGTGTGTTCTGTAGACTTTGTGCATCAGAATGCTCTGGGTTTCTGGGGAAAGCTGTTACGTGTAGATTTCTGTGTAAATCAGTACAGCCTCTGTCGAGAAAAGTATGGACGTTCCTTTAAAAACGTCGAAGTAGAGCTGCCATGTGATGCAGCAATCTCACTCCTGGGCATATATCCAGAAAAGAGGGAAACTCTAATTTAAAAAGATGCATGCACCCCAGTGTTCATTGCAGCTCTATTTACTACAGCCACGATAGAGAAGCAACCTGAGTGTCCACAGACAGATAAATGGATAAAGGTGATGTATGTATACATTTACATATATATGTACACACACACACACACACACACACACGAGGAATATTACTCAGTCATAAAAAAGAATGAAATTTTGCCATTTGCAGCAGCATAGATGGACTCAGAGGGTATTACGCTAAGTGAACTAAGTCAGACAGAGAAAGACAAATACTATATTATATCACTACATGGAGAAATCTAAAAAATACAACTAACTAGTGAATATAGAAATAAAAAATATAGACTAGAAAACAGTGAGTGATTACCAGTGAGGAGAGGGAAAGGGAGGAATAAGATAGGGCGTAGGGGATTAAGAGGTAAGAACAGCTATGTATAAAATAAATAAGCCATAAGGATATATTGTACAGCACAGGGACTACAGCCCACACTTCATAACTCTAACTGGAGTATGACCTTTAAAATCCGTGAATCACTGTTGAGCACCTGAAACTCATATAACATTGTACATCACCAATGCTGCTGTGCTAGGTTCTCAGTTGTGTCTGACTCTTTGCAAACCCATGGACTGTAGCCTGCCAGGCTCCTCTGTCCATGGGGATTCTCCAGGCAAGAATACTGGAGTGGGGAGCTTATCCCTTCTCCAGGGGATCTTCCCCACCCAGGAATCGAACCGGGGTCTCCTGCGTTACAGATGGATTCTTTACCAGCTGAACCACCAGAGAAGCCCCACAGCACTTATACCTCAATGTTTAAAATTTACTTTGAAATCATACATGGAGGCAGCCCTAAGAGACCGCGATTAGCCACCAAGAGCACGATAATTCCCACCCCGCTGCAGTTCCATGACAGCACGCTAGGCTGGCACCTCTCCTCACTTATCTGAAGTGGGTTTCAGGAGCAAGAAAAGGAAGAACTAGGGGAGAGAGAAATGGAGCAACAGCCTCTGTCACCAAGGCTGAGGACATGCAAGGCAACAAAACTGCTTCAAAGGCTCAGAGAAGGGCAGTTGGGAAATGCACTAAGATTCAGAATCAAGAACAATACAATCATCCCGAATCATGTCCACAATGCTAGAATTATTGGAAGAATCAGGAGACTTCATTATAATGTCATATGATTTCTAGTTCCTGTATCATGAATCTTTTACCATTCCAGCAACATCCAAGGATTATACTGCAGAAAAGAAACAGTAAAATGTAATCTTCTTTACCTTTTTCTTCATTTAATATCAATGTTCATGTCTTATATTTGCCTTTGACCAAACATGATGGCACCCCACTCCAGTACTTTTGCCTGGAAAATCCCATGGATGGAGGAGCCTGGTAGGCTGCAGTCCATGGGGTCGCTAAGAATCGGACACGACTGAGCGACTTCACTTTCACTTTTCGCTTTCATGCCCTGGAGAAGGAAATGGCACCCACTCCAGTGTTCTTGCCTGGAGAATCCCAGGGACGGTGGAGCCTGGTGGGCTGCTGTCTATGGGGTCGCACAGAGTCGGACACGACTGAAGCGACTTAGCAGCAGTAGCAGCAAACATGGAATGGTTTATCTGCTGAGGTGGACCTTACTCCTTTTGTGGGGTGACATCAATCAATATCTCCTAGCATAATTTCCCCAAGTGTGATATACATCCACCGATACATGTGCAATTATTTAAAGTGGTACACGGACCAACAACTTTTAATAGTTGATTAAAACAGTACTTATTTTCATGTATAGCAGAAAAATGTATAATTAGTTAATCAAATCCCCAATTTCATGAGAATTTTTGCTTAGGACAAGGTTAAAGTAGAAAAAAGTTAAAGAAACATAATAAATTTTTGATAATAATGTGGTGGGAGGTATGACATTCCTGTTTCCGGGTGGAAGTCGCTCAGCAGCTCTAACACTGTGCATGCCTTTTCCAGGCCTTCATTCTGTTTGGAGGAGGAGGGAGTCTTCAGATTAGAGGTTGGGAGAAGAAGCTGAGCATGTGCACTTAGCTCCATCCTCGGTGTTACAGACTGGCCCCCACTTCTCTGCTCCTGGGGAAAGCTGGGCGAAGGGAAAGGAGTTGGGGGGAGGCCGGAAGTTTTCCAGTTGGACCAGCGCCTGGATGAGTGACTAAACCTAACCTAGGAGTGATGAAGCCTAATCTATTAGCAAACGCACTTGGCTACAGCCCTGAAGCCTCAGGCACCGAACAGGATCAGTAACAAAGTTGATATTTTCAGCTCTATAAATTTGACTCCTAAGAATATCTCTAAACTTGTTCCACACTCAGGCCACCCCGAACTCCCACAGTGTGTGCAGCTGTGAAAGGAATCTCAGAAATATGAGAGTATAAATTCCATGAAGACAGTGATCATGATTCATTTGATATCTGTATCTCTACTCTCCCAGCACATTCCGGTTACTCTGGGTAACAAATTACCCCCCGAATATAATGGTGTAAAGCATCTATTTGTTATGCTCTAATTTTGAGGGTTATGAATTCAAACAGGGCACAGAGGAGATGGTTTTTCTCTGCACTGTGATATCTGGGATCCTCTGAAAGCTCATTTACTCACATGGCTGGCAGTTTAGGCTGGCTGTTGGCTGAAGACCTCATTCCTTGTTCTAATGGGCCTCTCCATGTGATCTTTCTGCATGAGCTGGTTTGGGCTTCTTAAAGCATGGTGGCTGGGTTCCAAAAGTGAGCATGCCGAGAGAGAGTGGAGAGAGAGAGATTAAGAACAGGTAGAAAATGATCGTCTAGCCTTTGACACTGCTACTGCTGCTGCTGCTAAGTCGCTTCAGTCGTGTCCGACTCTGTGCGACCCCATAGACGGCAGCCCACCAGGCTCCTCCATCCCTGGGATTCTCCAGGCAAGAACACTGGAGTGGGTTGCCATTTCCTTCTCCAAGCCTTTGACACTAGGCAACATTAATACTTCTGCCACATTCTATTCATTGAACCGGGTTTGAGGAGAGGAAAAAGGTCGTGTCTGGAAGAGCACGTGGGCCCAGAGGTACTGTTGGAACCGTTTTAGAAAACATAAACTGCCACACAGAGAAGCAGGGTGTAAGAGAAGTTGTCTCCCTCTTACTAAATTTGCACAATTGCTGTTGTAAGAATAGGCCACAGTTAGGTCATTGCTTATGATATGTGGGTCTACATAGCCGTCCCTCTGAATTGTTAATCACATAAATAAGGAAGGGTTTGGAGTGGGTACTGTGGATGACTAGGATGAGAAAGAGAATAAACTTTTCAGAACACCACTGCCCTGTGGTAGAGAATATGATGGTACTTGGCCCGTGGGGACAAGCTGGAATGTCGAAAAGAAAAATTCAGAGATGTCAGTGAAATTGCACTAGCATGATTGTGAAGTTATTGTAGGATCTGTATCTTCATACTGAAAAACTTTGCATTGCGTGAAATGCTGTTTCTAATAAAGTCTTTTTGGCCAATATTTTATTATGAATAATTACAAATACATAACCTAAAATAATTTGTAATTATTTATCTGTAATTTGTAATTAATTAGAATTCAATATTTGCTTAAAGATCTTTTTTGAGGTAAAAATGTTAATTTATTTATTTTAGTATGAGTTAACTTATCTGGCACTGAAATATTAATAGCACCATGGAGATCCAACCAGTCCATTCTGAAGGAGGTCAGCCCTGGGATTTCTTTGGAAGGAATGATGCTAAAGCTGAAACTCCAGTACTTTGGCCACCTCATGTGAAGAGTTGACTCATTGGAAAAGACTCTGATGCTGGGAGGGATTGGGGGCAGGAGGAGAAGGGGACAACAGAGGATGAGATGGCTGGATGGTATCACTGACTTGATGGACGTGAATCTCAGTGAACTCTGGGAGTTGGTGATGGACAGGGAGGCCTGTCATGCTGCGATTCATGGGGTCGAAAGAGTCGGACAGGACTGAGCGACTGAACTGAACTGAACTGATTCAAGAAATTTGAGCTTTATATCCTTGCTCAGGCCAAAGTGTTGAAGAGGGAGCAGCATTCCTTGGGACCAAGCTGGGTGGCAGCAGCAGCAGATGGAACAGAAGCATCTCACAGAAAGGCAAGACTTGAGGGCGCAGAAGAAGGCCTCCTTGGCCTGGTGCCCTGCCTCTCCTGGGATGCTGCCCATGCATTAGGTCCAAAATAAACCTCTCACAAGTCTGCAGCTGTAACCTTAGATCACCACATTCTGTAACATATATTCATGATGAGGCTTCCAGACCCTACCAGCATGATATTGGACCCTAGTTCTTGCAAAATGACACCTGGGTATTTCTGAGAACATGCAAGATGCTTTCTTGTATGTGTGAAATGAAGTGCTTTTTTTCCTTTTTGTTGCCTCACCAACTTATGCTGCCAATGATTCTTGAAGTTTACTGAGCACTGAGCCCATCACTGCACTCCCAGCTCTGGCATCAGGGATAGGCTGCCATGGACTCTTTGCAGATCCAACCGAAATCTTCCTTTGATCTCTCATGGCACAGCAAAAACTAAGTCGAAATGGATAAGACATGACTGAGGGCTTGGGCACAGGGAAATGGACTGCGCACAGCACAGAGCCTCATAGTCCTGCGGGATGTGGTTTCCTGAGCCCTCAGGCTCAGACCTGCCCTTAGGTCCTCTGAAGAGCTGCCTCCCACCTCTACCTGGAAGGAACAGCCCTGCCCTCCTACAAAAATCCAGACTCGTGCCACACTTTACATTGTTTGGCTGGGGAAAAGGAATTTTTGACCCTCTTTTAGTCTGTGGCCCACCTTCTCTTTGTCTCAGCCAGAATCTGCTGCTGCTGCTAAGTCGCTTCAGTCGTGTCCGACTCTGTGTGACCCCATAGACGGCAGCCCACCAGGCTTCCCTGTCCCTGGGATTCTCCAGGCAAGAACACTGGAGTGGGTTGCCATTTCCTTCTCCAGTGCATGAAAGTGAAAAGTGAAAGTGAAGTCGCTCAGTCGTGTCTGACTCTAGCGACCCCATGGACTGCAGCCTACCAGGCTCCTCCATCCATGGGATTTTCTAGGCAAAAGTACTGGAGTGGGTGCCATTGCCTTCTCCGCAGCCAGAATCTACCTCTCCCCAAAATGACTGAGGAAAAACAGACACTCCCTTCAGGAAAAGCCTGCCCCACCCTGTTCTCACCCTGTCTCCAGATATGACCCGGCCCTCTGGCTTCAGCTGGACACCCACAACAGAAAACAGTCCCACTGAAACAGCTTGCCAAAGTCTGGTGCCGTCCATCTGGAGAGGAATGCCTGCAGCGTTACTCCCAGCCAGGCCAGTGCCTTTCCACCATCTCCCGCAGAGGGCGGCGACCGTGACCTCGAGGCTGTCCTGTTTCTCCTGTAGGTCTCTGCAGAGAATGGCCGGCAGGCTCAGCCAGACCGCACATGTTATATAGACCACAGACCCATTTACTCCAGAGTAACAGCAAAGTCCGTCTAGTCAAGGCTATGGTTTTTCCAGTGGTCACATCCAGTATGGATGTGAGAGTTGGACTGTGAAGAAAGCTGAGTGCCAAAGAATTGATGCTTTTGAACTGTGGTGTTGGAGAAGACTCTTGAGAGTCCCTTGGACTGCAAGGAGATCCAACCAGTCCATCCTAAAGGAAATCAGTCCTGGGTGTTCTTTGGAAGGACTGATGCTAAAGCTGAATACTCCAATACTTTACCACCTCATGCGAGGAGATGACTCATTGGAAAAGACTCAGATGCTGGGAGGGACTGGGGGCGAGAGGAGAAGGGGACGACAGAGGATGAGATGGCTGGATAGCATTACTGACTCGATGGACATGAGTTTGAGTGAACTCCTGGAGTTGGTGATGGACAGGGAGGCCTGGCGTGCTGCGATTCATGGGGTCGCAAAGAGTCAGACACGACTGAGTGACTGAACTGAACTGAACTGAACAGCAAAGTCTGGGCTTCCCAGGGGGCTCAGTGGTAAAGAGCATGCATGCCAATACAAGAGACACAGGAGCTGTGGGTTTGATCACTGGGTCAGGAAGATCCCCTGGAGGAGGGCATGGCAACCCATTCCAGTATTCTTGCCTTAAATATCCCATGGACAGAGGAGCCTGGTGGGCTGAGGTCCACGGGGTCACAAAGAGTCAAACACAACTGAGCACACACACACTACAAAGTCTGCAGAGACACAAAACTAATTTATGTGACACCCAGCGCATTTAGCTTATTTATTTCAACACTTGTAGAGAGATAAATGGTAACACCACAGTTTTCCCAAAAGCAAAGGTGTGTGGGGGAGGGCGGGGGTGCTCCTTTAATCCTTGATTGTATTTATGTTACTAAAGGACTGTCTGAAAATACTTTCCAAGAACAAAAAGTTAGTATTTCACAAAAGTAAAGTTGGGAAATTCTAATAATTTTCATGTCATAGTTTCCACCAATTTTCTTTTGTCCTCAAAGTTTCTGATATTGTTCCTCAAATACCAGGGTATTTCATGACATCTATTTATCTTCTTCCTGACAAAGGCTTGAAGGCTTCCCATGATTCACACATGTTTATAGTTGATAGCTAACTTCTGTATTTGTTGATAATAATGCGCATTTTGAACCTCTAAGTGCCTGTTATCAGGGACCAAGAATGACCACTATATAAACTGCCATAACAAGGAAGGGCATATTTTCAGGCGGCAAAAGTATTTAAGGAGGTAAAACTAAGTGCATTTCTCAGCTCCATAGTCCACAGAGGCTCACCTGTGAAACAAGGTGGAAGCGGGCAGGGCACAATCCTTTCAGAATAACAGAATCCTTGTGGATACAGTGTAAACTGGTGATTAGGTTGGTGCAACAGTAATCACGGTTTTGCACTGTTGAAATTTGCATGTGATATTGGAATACATTCTTAAATAAATGTGGTTATATTATACATCATTTTAATGCACATTTCTCACTTTAGTTTTTTTGCTAATGACGTTACTTGCTGCTGATTTTGTATTAAATAATGTTAGACAAAAAGCAAATTCGAGTGTTTTCTTGTTCAAGTTCAAAATGGGTTGTAAAGCAGCGATGACAATTCACAACATCAATAACGCATTTGGCCTAGGAACTGCTAACAGCCGTACAGTGCAGTGTGGCTTAAGAAGTTTTGCAAAGGAGATGAGAGCCTTGAAGATGAGAAGCGCAGTGGCTGGCCAACAGAAGGTGACAATGAGCAACCGAGAGCATCATCGAAGATGATCCTCTTTACAACTACATGAAAAATGGCCAAAAACCCAACGCCAAGCGTCTGAGGGTTGTTCAGCATTTGAAGCAAATTGGAGAGGTGAAAAAGCTTGATATGTGGGTGCCTCATGAGCTGATTGAAAAATTTAAAAATTGTTTTAAAGTGCCATTTTTCTCTTAGTCTAACAACAACAACCATTTCTCCATCAGATTGTGATGTGCGATGAAACATGGATTTAATGGGACAACCGGTGACAGTTAGCTCAGTAATTGGACCAAGAAGAAGCTCCAAAGCACTTCCCAAAGCCAAAGCTGCACCAAAAAATGGTCTGGGTCACTGTCTGGTGGTTTTCTGATGGTCTGATCCACTACAGTTTTCTGAATCCCAGTGAAACCATTACATCTGAGAAGCACGCTCAGCAAGTCAATGAGATGCACCAAAAACTGCAATGCCTGCAGCTGGCACTGGTCAACAGAAAGGGCCCAATTCTTCTCCCCAGCAATGCCTGACCAACACATCAAAAGTTGAACGAATTGGGCTACGAAGTTTTGCCTCATCTGTCATACTCACTTGCTCTCTCACCAACCGACTACCACTTTTTCAAGCATCTCAAGAACTTTTTGGAGGGAAAACCACCAGCAGGAGGCAGAAAATGCTTTCCAAAAGTTCATCGAATCCTGAAGCACACATTTTTATGCTTCAGGAATAAGCTGACCTATTTCTCTTTGGCAAAAATGTGCTGATTGTAATGGTTCCTATTTTGATTAATAAAGATGTGTTTGACCCTAAGTTATAATGATTTAAAATTCATGGTTTGAGACCACAATTATGTTTATACCAACCTAATACAACCTAGTAGACCCAAGATGTGGAGAAGGCGATGGCACCCCACTCCAGTACTCTTGCCTGGAAAACCCCATGGATAGAAGAGCCTGGTGGGCTGCAGTCCATGGGGTAGCGAAGAGTCAGACACGACTAAGTGACTTCCCTTTCACTTTTCACTTTCATGCATTGGAGAAGGAAATGGCAACCCACTCCAGTGTTCTTGCCTGGAGAATCCCAGTGACAGGGGAGCTGTTGGGCTGCCGTCTACGGGGTCACACAGAGTTGGACACGACTGAAGCGACTTAGCAGCAGCAGACCCAAGATGGCAGAAGATTTGATTCCCAGCAGACCTTTAGCCTCATTATATGCTCATTGTAATACATTAGCATATGATGAAGGACACGTCCAGCAGCTCCGTGACAGTTTTGAGGCTGACCATTACCAACAACTGTGTGCTCAGTCATGTCCGACTCTTTGTGACCCCTTGGACTGTAGCCCGCCAGGCTCCTCTGTCCATGGAATATTCCAGGCAAGACTACTGCAGTGGGTTGCCATTTCCTTCTCCAGGGGATCTTCCTGACCCAGGGATCAAACACAGGTCTCCTGCGTCTCCTACATTAACTGGCGGATTCTTTTACCACTGCTGTTGCTGCTGCTAAGTTGCTTCAGTTGTGTCCGACTCTATGCAACTCCAGGGACTGTAGCCTGACAGGCTCCTCTGTCCGTGGGAGTAGGGTGTCATGCCCTTCTTCAGGGGATCTTCCCGACCCAAGGATTGAACCTGCATCTCTTATGTCTGCTGCACTGGCAGGCAGGTTCTTTACCACTAGCGCCACCTGGGAAGCCATAAAAGGCCAAAAAGTGGGCAGCAGCCTCAGTTCAGTTCAGTTCAGTTCAGTCGCTCAGTCGTGTCCGACTCTTTGTGACCACATGAATCACAGCACGTCAGGCCTGCCTGTCCATCACCAACTCCCGGAGTTCACTCAGACTCACGTCCATTGAGTCAGTGATGCCATCCAGCCATCTCATCCTCTGTCATCCCCTTCTCCTTCTGCCCCAATCCCTCCCAGCATCAGAGTCTTTTCCAATGAGTCAACTCTTCGCGTAACATGGCCAAAGTACTGGAGTTTCAGCTTTAGCATCATTCCTTCCAAAGAAATCCCAGGGCTGATCTCCTTCAGAATGGACTGGTTGGATCTCCTTGCAGTCCAAGGGACTCTCAAGAGTCTTCTCCAACATCAAGGTTCAAAAGCATCAATTCTTCAGCGCTCAGCCTTCTTCACAGTCCAACTCTCACACCCATACATGACCACTGGAAAAACCATAGCCTTGACTAGACAGACCTTTGTTGGCAAAGTAATGTCTCTGCTTTTCAATATGCTATCTAG
>NW_011495037.1:1336943-1357172 GCF_000754665.1 Bison bison bison
AATAAAGTCTGACACTGTGTCCACTGTTTCCCCATCTATTTCCCATGAAGTGATGGGACCAGATGTCATGATCTTCATTTTCTGAATGTTGAGCTTTAAGCCAACTTTTTCACTCTCCACTTTCACTTTCATCAAGAGGCTTTTTCGTTCCTCTTCACTTTCTGCCATACCTAATTCCTGGAAAACCCTGTTCCTTCCCTGAAATAGTTGGAATAATCATCCCACTCATTAGCCTATGAAATCACCCAGCCCATTAAAACCAGCCACCCAATATTTCAGAGTCTCACCTCCTGAGATGGCTCACACTCTTCCTCAGGAGTTTGTTTCTGTCTTGGCTGCTCTCACTTTCTTGGATGACCCCATGCCCTGGGGTCATCATCTTTTGAGATGAACCACATTTTGTTTATGGAATGTGTGTGTGTCCTAAGTTGCTTCAGTCATGTCTGACTCTGTGTAACCCTATGGACTGTAGCCTGCAAGGCTCCTCTGTCCATGGGATTCTCCAGGCAAGAATACTGGAATGGGTTGCCATGCCCTTCTACAGGGGATCTTCCCAACCCAGGGATCGAACCTGCATCTCTTGCATTGGCAGGAAGGTTCTTTACCACTAGCGCCTCCCGGGAAGCCCTTATGGAATGTGTATATCTCTAAATGGGCTTCCCTGGTAGCTCAGCAATAAAAGAGTACACCTGCCAATGCAGGAGATGAGTTCAATCCCTGGGTCAGGAAGATCCCCTGGAGAAGGAAATGGCAACCCACTCCAGTATTCTTAGGGCTTCTTAGGTGGTGCAGAGGTAAAGAATCTGCATGCCAATGCATGAGACGCGGTTCGATCTCTGGCTCAGGAAGATCCCCTGGAAGAGGGCATGGCAACTCCCTCCAATATTCTTACCTGGAAAATCCTATGGACAGAGGGAGCCTGGTAGTCCATGGGGTTACAAAGAGTTGGACATGACAGCAACTAAACAACAGCAATCTCCCTAGATAAATCTATCACTCTTCTTATACAATTTCTGCTCTTTTTGCTCATGATTTGGGCCCTTTCTGAGTTAGAAACCCAGGTGTTTATAGCAGATTCTTGCCCCAGGGTCCAGTGCACTGCAAGTCTATGAATCTGAACCCATCTTGAAAGAAAATCCTTTTGACTCAGCATTCAGGTCACAGCAGCCAGGCTCTTATCCAACACTGGAAGCTCTATTACTTTATTTTTCTGTGAATCAAACTAATTCCAACTCTTGGCCAACATTGTGCCAGGCTGGTGAGAAGCTCACTCCTAGGTTTTGACTAGAAGCAGTTCCTTCCCCCTCTCAGAATTACACAAGAATTCAGGAAGCGTATGTGCTGCTGAGAAAGTAGATACTTCTGGGTTTCAGTTTATCTTTGTCGTCACTGATAAGCTCGTTGCTTAAGTCTGTATAGTCCCTGGAGAGAGCCTGCTTCGTGCTCATTCTCAGACTCCAGCCTTCCTAAGTGCTCCATAAATCCACTCTTTAAAAAACTTCCAGGGGATAAGGAACAAGTCTTTCTAAAAGAAACCATGTCCTTTTCCATTCACCTACCACCCACAGTGCCCATCATACCCAACTCCTGAATACTAAGCATAATCTCTTCATCAATTTAGGCTTTTGGGGAAAAAAAAAAAACAAAAAACCCAGGAGAAGTTGTCTGAAGTCAATTCTTTATTCCCTGAAGCAAGAGAATTCAAATGCAGGCACAATCAGGAAAAAAAAAAAAAGATACTCAATGGCCCATATTCTATCTCACTTCTGCACAATAACAAAACAAGACACAAATTATAGTCTGTAAAAAAGAAAAAATTGTCTTGCTCCAGCTCAATGCAACAAGAATTACTGGGCCCGGTGAAGGGAACTCTAAGTGACTGCACAGCGCCTTGAGCGTCTGCTATCTGGTAGGAAAAGGACACAAATGAATTCCTGTCACCTAGAGCACAGTGCAGTAATGCTATGTTGAGGAAAAAATTACCAGTCAACCTAAGGAAGAAGTGGCAAATTTTATTTGAGCCATATACAAAGATTATAACCTGGAAACATCTCAGAAAGCTCAGAGAACTGTCCCATCCATTGGAAGTCAAGACACAGTCAGATAAGGTTTTCTGAGACAGAGGGCTATACTTAAATGATGTGTTATTGAGTTTATACAATCCAGAGCTAAGCCTCTTTGAGGCCTCTTACAAAATCAAGAAGAAATGTTATCTTTTCAGCTGTCTTGCTGATGCTAGGAGAATGTGGCTCTTTGAGCAGACATTTCTGCCGGTAGGGGAGGTTTGGCTGATGCACAATTCAGATATGCAATGCACAGTAGTGGGGAGAGAGGAGAGCAAAGGGTAGTGAGCACTTTTCCCATTTAAATGTTTCTTGTCTTGCTATAAAGTGTGAATTTTATTTCACAGCTACAAGAAAATGAAAATGACATTCTGTGGAAGCCCAAAGACAGAGAGATTCTCTCTCACAGCAGTGCTTCTGGGGCTTCTCTGGTGGCTCAGTGGTAAAGAATTTGCCTGCAGTGCTGGAGTCCAGGGGGCTGCAGGAGACTCGGGTTCAGTCCCTGGGTCGGGAAGATTCCCTGGAGCAGGGGTGTGGCAGCCCACTCCAGGGTTCTTGCCTGGAGAATCCCAGGGACAGAGGAGCCTGGTGGGCTACAGTCCGTGGGGTCACAAAGAGTCTGACATGGCCGAAGAGACTTAGCACTGCCCCATGCCCATGGTACTTCTGAAAGAAATGGTTTTTGAGCTGGGCCTGAGAGAGGAGCTGCTGTTCCCTTCAGAAGGGAACTGAGACAGACACATTTCAGGCAGGAAAGCAGAGCAGTCAGTGAGGCAGGAAAGTGATATTTGACCAGAGTGCAGGGGAGCCTAAGATGTGAATGAAACATCTGGGGAGGGGAAAGGGGGGAGCTAGAGGAGGGATGGGGAAGAGAGACATGAGATGTGGGTGCAGCAGCAGCTGGAACGCTGTCCTAACAGACTTGAGCACGCATGTAGATGTAGGAATGGGCTTCCTGCGTAGCTCAGTCGGTAAATAGTCTGCCTGCGATACAGGTTCGATCCCTGGGTTGGGAAGATCCCCTGGAGGAGGAAACTTCAACCCACTCCAGTATCGTTCCCTGGAGAATCCCATGGACAGAGGAGCCTGACGGGCTACAGTCCATGGGGTCACAAGAGTCGGACATGACTTAGCACCTAAAGAGAGAAGAGAGATTTAGGAATGAACATAAAGAGAGGAATTTGAGGAACTCTCAAAGGCAATGCCAAGACTGCAACTCCTCAGCAGGCTGAGGAAGGGGTGACGGGGTGGTGCTACTGCTGGGAGACACAACTCCTCATAAGCCCTGGAGAGAAATGCCTGATCCTGCCTCCTAGTGATGTTTTCTGTTCACTTTAGTGCATGACATTTTCGACATCGTTCGTTTTCAACTTTAAGATTTAGCGAGAATCTGGGACAGCGAAAAAAGTCCACTTGCCTCCTATCACATAAGGCTGCAATTCTGGCGGGAAAATGCTATTCATGGGTTAGAACTGATGGAGAATATTCATATACTGGAGCTTTCTTTGGGCCACAGTCAGGAGTCTATCTGTAAATTCCTGTCTTTGGAGTGAAGGGGTGTTTTATAAATTTCCTTAGTAAGTGAAAGGAAAACAGCTAGCACTGAATTGTTTAAATTAGTGGTAGTGTAGCAGTGTCAGTCGCTCAGTCGTGTCGACTCTCTGTGACCCCATGGACTGCAGCCCGCCAGGCTCCTCTGTCCACGGGATTTTCCAAGCAAGAATACTGGAGTGGGTAGCCATTTCCTCCCCCAGGGGATCTTCCCAACCCGGGGATTGAACCCACGTCTCTTACATCTCCTGCATTGGCAGGCAGGTTCTTTACTACCAGCACCACCTGGGAAGCCCTAAATTAGTGTTACCAGGGATAAAAAGGTGATGGTGGTTTAGTTGCTATGATCCTTCCTTCCTTCCTTCCTTCATTCATTCAACAAATATCTGTTGACCTCCCAAGTAGTAAAAGTCTGTTGATATTGTCTGCCTAGCCTCTAGTCTCCCCTTCTGACTTCCCTGGGTGACCTTATGCCCCACACTAACCCATTTGATTTGATGGAACTGGCTCCACCTGACTCCAAAGGCAACCAGATGACTCGAGCCAGGGCCGAGTTCATACCAGCTGCCCATAGTGAATGGGTTGGAGATGGGTATACGATGCAATCAGAGCCCACATGGCTAACTTCCTAAACTTCGATAGAAAGATTGTAAAGAAAGACCTTATTTTGCCAAAACTGAATTGAAATTGTGAGCCTGGTGTTACTGGGAATCATCTTATACAAGGGTTAGACTTCAGAGTCAGGAAATGCTAGAGCAAGGTAAGAGTACTAAAAAGTTGTTTCAACCCTTTGGTCCACCTTTGCCTAAGAACCTGCTGGATTTGACAGTTATATGACCTCATTTTGCTCAAGTCAGCTGGGTCACATGTTGTCACTAGCAACTGAGTGAGTCCTAATGAAAACAGCCTGGAATACTGGTCTGGTGACACAGGGCATGACGATGGACAGTCCCAGGGATGATAACTGCACTCTGAAGCACAGCTCACTCCCAAACTTTGTTATCACAGGATAATTAATTCGGATCCGCTTTAGAGGGAAAGATTGTCCCTTTCCCTGGGTCATGAAGATCTCCTGGAGAAGGGAATGGCTACCCACTCCAGTATTCTTGCTTGGAGAATTCCATGGACAGAGGAGCCTGGTGGGCTACAGTCCGTGGGGTCACAAAGAGTCGGACACAACTGAGTGACTAACACTTTAACTTTTTCACTTTTCACTGTCCCTTTCAGCCTGAGTACCTTCTGAGTATTTTTTTTTTAAGCTATGAAATCAAGAACCAGTTGACAGGAAAGCCACAGAATCACCATTGCATATTAACTTTCTGTTCCTGCTTAATAGTTTTGCTCTTCTGCCAAAGGTTCAATGTGTTCTGGGCAGAGCCAACGTCTATTTTGTTTTTTCCATTACCTAGCTGTGTGTCCTTGGGTAAACTATTTTATCTAAGTCTGCTTATATGTCCCCATCTTTGACATGGGGAGGGGAGAAACAATACCTCTGTCTCAATTTAAAGGATATCTCTGAAGTGACATTTTTCTATGTATGCAAGAGTCCAGTAACAATGAAAGGATTAAAATGTATATTTAAATAGTCTGGGCAAACCTTGTCTTTATTTTGAATTGACTGAATAGGTTTATATATATTGGTATGCTCTCAAATATTTAACAGACTCTCTTAAGATAGAGAACTACCTACTCTGACTTGTAGTAATGACAGATTGACACAGTGTAAATATTCCCATTATTGTTAATTTTAATCTATCAGTCAGCTTGTGAAATTTCTCCGTATCATCTCCCATGGGGCTGTGTGAAGGTTCACAAAGCTGCTCTGGGCAGTGGTTAACCCTAACTTCACCTGCCTGTTTCTTCATTTATCAAAAGATTTGTTTGGCAATCTTTTCATCTTCATGATTTCATGCTAGCATTATTTTATATTTATCGGTTAGATGAATCCTGCATAAACTCGTTAAAATCATACTTTCATTTGTGGAAAGGTGTATGGCAGTGATCTATTGTTGTAATGACACTTTTTCTGGAAGGCTAATCAATCTTTTCAGTTGCAGTAAGTTACTTTCTAGTTCTATATTTTCACCCCTCATGTGCGAGGAATTTTTCTGGTTGCATTTTTAGGTAAATATACATCCCATTGTATCATATGATATACAGACATAAATATGTCAACCAGATGGCCATCTCCTTGAGCTTGTATAAGGATGTCCCCTCAGGCTGCTGAGGCTTAAATCAGTGCTCAAAATCACATTCAGATCTCAGGCTCCGAGATCCTTTACATCTCTTCATGAATTACTCAAGAAGCAACAAAACGGCCCTCATTAAGCAAACTGAAGGATGTTTTCAAAAGCACCTAAAGCCATCACATCTTCAAGCATTCATCAAGGTGAGTGACAAAAGCAAACAAAAGCCAAACATCAGGAATGTGTCAGCTCTCCTGTCTGCATGGGCAGAAGCCTCAATTGATCATCAGTTTTCTCACAAGAACACAGGTTTTCCCCTGCTCGTGATAAGCAATCTCCCTGAGTGTCAAGCTTCTGACGGTTGGAGGCTTAATGTGAATACACCTGACCAATGAATATGTGGAAGTGGCTGAATTGAACAGTGATGATGTCAGGTTCTACACTTGAGGGTCCTCTCCATTAGGGTGGCTTGCCATGACCTTCCACTGTTACCTCATTTCTTGGGGCTGAGTTGTCGTGGTTGTTTTGTAATAAAGACATGTCCACTGACATTTGTGAAATGACATCACATACATGGTTACTCATTGCAGAATTGTTTGTGATGGTAAAAGGTTACAAATCACCTCAAAGTCCATCAGCAGAGGACCGGTGGAGTAAACTATGGTACATTCACATAGTGTAATACCATACGGGCAACCGTCAGTACAGAGGGAACTGCTTGTATCCGGATGTGGAAAAGTCTCCTTGTAAATGCACCATACGGACTTCAGAATGCTGCCCTGTGTCTAAATAATGAGGAAAAGTAAATGAGGAAGCACAGGAGCATGGCAATATGGGCTAGGTTACATCGAGAGAGGAAAACTGAGAGCCTGAGGATGGGGTGAAAAAGATACTTTCCACCACATGCCTTTCATATCATTTGCATTCTCTGTGACAGGAAGTCTTACCTATTCCAACACACACAAACTTTTCTTCCACATACACTTTTTCACTATTTTAACTATACATAAATGTTCAGTTCAGTGATACCAAATACATTCACAATGCTATGCACGCACCACCAGTATCTACACCCAAGTCGTTTTCATTACCCTCACCAGAAACTCTGACCCACCAAACAGTAACTCACGTTCCCTGCCACCCCCCACCCCTTAACCTCTGGTTACCTCTAGGCTACCTTTTCTGTCTACATAAATTGGCCTTTTCTAGGCGGCTCGTATAAGCGGAATCATGCACTGTTTTTGTCCTTCTGTGTCTAACTTATTTCACTACCCCACGTACACTTTAAAGAAAACACCTAAAAGCTAGATAACTGAAGTTGTGAAAGACTCCAGAGCCTTTCATGTCTTTAGAGAGAACTGACCTTGTGAACTACATGGACGTGCCTCAGACAAGGTAGCAGCAACCTCTGGTGATTCCTAGAAGCCTCCCCTAATTTTAACAGGTTAACCAGTAACCCAGCTTGCTCAGAAAATGAAGTGAAATAGCCACCATTTGCCACGAGCCTTGGGAAAGCCTCATACATGGCAAAGCTCTTAACTGGGGCTTCTAAGGGCCATCACAGGGTCTAGGAATCTTTTCTGAAATTGTAAGCAAATCTGTTGTGTGCTGGCCTTTCTGGAGACTTCTTCAGCATTTGAGATTTCAAAGTGGTAGGAGTCAAAAAAAAAAAAAGACTAAGCCCCATTACTAAATGTAATGATATCCCTTCGCATGAAACACAGGTAAAAGCCCTTCATTTATCAACCAGTTCGTCCAAGTACATGATCAATGAACCCACACCAAAAGATAAGCCTCTGACATGGGCCTTGCACATGATGCCATGAAGCTTCTGACTTCTGACCAACAGAGCTGCAGGAAAATAAGTTTGTGGTATAGCAGCAGAATGAAATCAATACAGTATCTAATTCATAAGGAAGGTTCTGGAATTTAGTTTGTTAGTACATACATCTTAACAACTTATAATAATGCCAAGTATGTTTTAAATGTTCAGTCTCATCTGACTCTGTGGCCCCATGGACTGCAGCCCACCAGGCTCCTCTGCCCATGGTATTTTCAGGCAAGAATACTGCAGTAGGGTGTCATTTCCTCCTCCAGGGAATCTTCCCAAGCCAGGGATCGAACCAGTAACCCTTGTATTGGCAGGCGAATTCTTTACCACTAGCACCAACTAGAAACTCAGTAAACATTGATATCCTTCTCAAAAGTGAGAGGAAGCAAAGGTATAAAGATGTAAATAATTCTATAAGACTCCACAATCAATGGCCTAACCAGAAGTATCTTCAAAGGAGTTTACTTTCTAATTCAGTTACAAGATAACAAAACCCAAGATATGACAGGTATTCCTAAGAAAATTGCCTAAAGTGGGCGCAGCAAACTCAAAGGCATGAGTGGGCTTTGCAGGAAACACACACAAAGGCACAGGCAAAATGGGGACTGCCACAGATCCGGGAGGTGGCCCCACCCAAGGGGCAGAGCCCAGCCAGCTAACTGCTGTCAGTGAAAAGGCAGTGCAGGTCCAGTCTTGCCAGATACTTCAAAGTCCATTCCTCCTTCCGTGAAACCCCCAGTTTTTAACTGTTGAAATCCAATTCATATATAAACACATACAGACCCCACAGACAATTTTCAGGCAAAACTGATCATGTCTGTGAACTGCCCTAGGGCCAGAGACCCTTGGGTTGCTATCTCTGGCCAGTTGGTGAACACATATAAAAACCCCCAAAGGTAAGTTCCTCTTGAATGCGGTTTTCGGTCTTCTTATATTCTTGTGTCGTAAAAGCATCTTCTGCAGCGTTTTTGGTAGTCTACCTAAATCTAAGAAGTCATGAATTATATGAAAATCTGATCAAGCTAAAGAGAAAGACAACTTTGAATTATGTTCAAACCCAACTTTATTAAAATTATTTGGCAATTCTGGCAGCAGTACAGAGTCTCTGACCACCGGATACATTAGAAATTGAGTTCATAGTTTTAGTTTGTTGTGGGTTTGGGTACACGTACTTTTTGAAATCTTCTGCCCTTCATTTAATTACCAAATGGCAAAGTGCCTTAAGTTTATCTATCTACTACTCTATTATTTATAGAATATGAATTTGTAAAATAAGATTGGAAAAATAAAATGCACAGATTCAAAAAGTTCTCCTCAAATATTAAGAACATATAAAGTATATTGAAGACATCTACATTTAGCCTTCCAAGTAACAAGGCGGGTGGTTTGATATCTTGCTTTTATTTATTGCTAATTACAATCCAGAGACCAAAGTGTTTCCAAAAACTATAAAAACCATCATTGACATTCCTAGTGTGGTTCTGATGGGTTTAACAGGTAAAACCTGCTTGATTTGACCTTGAAAATCATAAGCCTTTTCATCTTTAGTGGGATTTTTCTTCTCTAGTAGCTCGGGGCACTATTTGCTTACTTAATGCCTTATAACTAGCATCTGCCTTATGGTAGATCTCATATTGGCCTTGTAAAGTGTATTACTGGACAGGCAAGTGGTAGCAGACCTTCCTGTCCAAGGCGAATTCGCTGGACCTTAAAGTAAAACCTCAGAGGGCCTGGTGCCCCTTAGTTGTTCTCCAGGGATCCTGAAGTTGTCTGCAAGAAAGAAAGAAAGAAAGCAGGGTAAGATCTTTACAGGAGACATTTCTGCTTCTCTAGCAGCGTTTGAAAATTCAGTATATGGCAGTGGGGCTTCTGCTGTTTTGTTCCTGTGATAAGAGTTATCTATCTCCTGGGGATCGGAATGCAGGAAATAAAGCAGGGCAATCAGCTGAGAAAATTCTGCCCTGGCTTCTCGCAAAGGCTGTACTTTCATAAGATGGATAAGGATATTCAGTCTTCTCATGCACTGTGCATTTCTGGGCATTCCCACGACTAACTGAAGACCACTCGCCTACATGGCCCATTGGCTTCAGAGGTGGGAGACTGTCATAACGTGTCACTGTGGGTTGCCATCATACTCAGAGACAAAGCGACTTGGGAACCAGAACAGGCAAGTTTCCTTATTCACGTTACCAGAACAGGGTCTCAACTGCGCAAAGGTTAACTATGCAAGTTATTTATGCTGTCTCAGCAGATCAGACCATGAACATTAAGTCATGGCAGTGACAGATTTATCAATATAGTTCTCACTCTTATTTCCCTAATTATGATATTTTCTTTAGTTATTACTAAATTTTGAAATCTTTCAATAATCAATTCTTTCATCTAATTTAAGCTTTGTCTTTTTAATAAATGGAAGTATAGTCTCTGAAATTAAAGAAAATAAGAGAATATATAGTGGGCCTTTTCCCCAAGTTAAGGCTCATCTCATACTTCAACTTAAGAATACTTAAGATATTCAAATAATATCTAGAACAAAAAAAGCAATGTATCCATGTAATGCTGTCAACCTACAAAGCATTTAAACATAGGAGAGAGAAATTATACTTACAAATGGAGTCTTGATTCCAAATTTGCTATGGAATGTCATGATGACTTTGTTTTTATGTCCTGTTCTTTGATCAAAGGCGTGGCATGTGTCAAAAGGCGGACTATACAAGTGAAGGCTCACGGCAGGCTCTGTATGGCTAATATTCTCTACTCGATGTAAGCCAATGGAATCTAAACAATATCCAAGAGGGATGGAGAGAGGAAGGGGCTTAGATGATAGACTTAGGTAAAAGTTTTGCCAATCACCCAAGATCTTAAATCAACCAATACATATGGAATTATTAAAAATTAGTTATAACTGAAGTTCCAGTTAAAGAGTAAATGACACTCTGCTTTTTCCTGAAGACACTCTTTCTTGAAGTAGAAGAATTAAAAAGGCATCAACATATAAAGATAAAAGGAAAAGAAAAAAACTTTAGTAAAGTAAAAAAAAAAAACTCTTAAAAAAATTGAAAGTACAGAAGTAGACGGATGGCTTTGCAGAGGAGAGAAAGCTAAATCCTCAGTTACGCCTGGACATGACCAAGAAATAACCTGATTTATATCCTGAAACTGGCAGCACAGACACTTCCTGAAATGAAGGTAAAGACGGGCTTCAAACATAAGCAGTAGTTGAAGTCTGTCTTAAGTTTAGCCTCAAATGCTTTTCATCTTGTTTCCCTCACCTCCCCTCTAACCCTGGTAGAAGTCTGAGATCTACTTATTCTCTAGAAAGAGTACAGCAGATGAACTCAGGACTGGTGGGTACTCAGTGAAAAACTGGTGACGAAAGTGAACATTTACACATTGAGTGGTAAGATCCCCACTTTCTTCATCACAAAATTGCCAAAATGCTGCCAAATGGGAATTTCTTCTCCACATAAGAATTGGGAAGTAGTTTCTCTGAGAATCTGATCAGCTCAAGAAAAAAGTCCTGAAGATATGGCCCTTGGTTGTTCCTCAAGGAAAAGCTTTACTAGATGATCTAGAATGAAGTCCAGCTGACAAACACCATCCCTGTGTGAAAGCTTCCAATTAACTTTTGTGTCCCTGGTTTTTAAATGCTAGCACCCAGTCAAGGCCACCAGACACGTGAGCAGAGCTGCTAGTATAATAGAGGCAAGAGCAACCTGAGAAAAAGGCAACATAAAACAGACACGACTCATGAGAAGGCTTAAAAAACAAAACCAAAAACATCAGTACCCTCATAGAAATACGAGAAAGGGAGTTCCCTGGTGGCCCAGGGCTTAGGACTCAGCGCTTTCGCTGTGATGAGCTGAGTTCAACGCCTGGTCAGGGAATGAAGATCCTGTAAGCCACCTGGTGCAGCCAGAGAGAGACAGAGATAAGAGGAGGATACCATCAAAAGGGCTAGAGAGTAAAAAAGAGCTTTCACAGATATAAAGAGAAGAAATAAAAATATGAATAGAAGCGCTAGAAGAAAAACCTGTAAGACTCAAGGAAGAAAGGGCCAAAGACAGAACATAGGGAAGATTAAAAAAAAAAACCCAAAACGCCAGAGGACTAGTTCAGAAGGTTTAATATCTGATCCATAGTAGTTTCAGAAACAGAAACACAACAACAGCAAAATCAAAGAAACAACTTGAGAATATTATTTTGAAGGACACGAATTCCTAGAGCATAAGGACCTCCTGAGCTCCCAGCACAATGAGTGTCATGAAACAAAGTGCATCAAAAGACACCCAGAGAGAAGGCCTCAAGAGTTCCTAGAAAGGAAAAATAGGATTCATAGAGAAAGGAACCAGGCTTTCAACGAGAAGAATGGAAACTAGAAGACAAGGGATTACCTTTATAGTTCTGAGAAAAAGCAGCTGCCAGGTCATGATTTCATAAGGGTTGGACAGAGATTTTTAGATATAAGAGGTCTCAAAAATTTATCTTCCATGTACCCTTTCTCACAGGGCCGTCGGAAGACATGTGCTACCAAAACAAGCATATGAACCCAAGAGAAAGCAGACATGAGCTCAGGAAACGAGGGGATAGGCGCCCGGAGAGAGGAAAGGGAAAGCCTGGGTGGTGTGAGGGGACCCAGGGGGAGCCCTGGCCAACCAGTCCACACTGAAGGAAGTCAAAAGGCCTGGGGGAGGTGTCTTCAAGAAGACGGAAATAAACAAAACAAAGTATTTGTATAACTATGTGGATAAAGAAATTCATATAGTAGAGAGACAGTTGGAAGGTGAATCAAGGAAGGAGTTCAGTGTGTTAGTGAGTTAGTTGTTGTTCAGTTGCTAAGTCATGTCCGAGTCTTTGTGACCCCACGAACTACAGCACACCAGGCTTCTCTGTCCCCTATCTCCTGGAGTTTGCTCAAGTTCATGTCCATTGAGTTGGTGATGCTATCCGACCATCTCATCCTCCGCCACCCTCTTCTCCTTGAAAGTGAAGTTGCTCAGTCATGCCCGACTCTTTATGGCCCCACGGATAGTAGCCTGCACCAAGCTCCTCCATCCATGGGATTTTCAAGGCAAGAGTACTGGAGTGGTTTGCCATTTCCTTCTCCAGGGAATCTTCCCAACCCAGGGATCGAACCCAGGTCTCTCACATTGTAGACAGACGCTTTACCATCTTCTCCTTAGGGCACTTAATTTGGCCTTACGCTTTAGCATCTAGCTCCAGGAGCTTGCATGACAAAGAACAACGTAGCCCAGAAACAAAAGATTTGGGTTCTACTCCCAGTTAGACTGACTACCTTTGAACAACTCAGAACTTCCAGGATCTTCTGTCTTCCTCATTTAAAAAAATGGGGCTTAGTTCTCAGATACGCAAACCCTTCCATTTTATAGCCTAAGCTTTTATAAAACACTGGCTTAATTTTGAACAAAAGTTAAACATTCTGAAGAACTGACTGCCTTTCCCTTCCAATCGCAAGTGCATAGACCACCCAGTGCAAGCACAGATCCCACAGAAACAGCTCACCCATTCTTTAGGAGCCCCAGACGCTCATGTCTGATCCCTGATGTGATTCCAGCAATATTATTATTATTAGTCTTTCCCTCCTTCCCTTTTTGCCAATGATATACCCTCTGTCACACTAATACCTGACCGTTCTTGGTGATACTTATGGATGCCAGCTTGTTCGAGGCAATGTCCACCTTCTGCCTATTAAGACAGGTAACTTGATTTCCTTGCCCCATTTTCCCTCTTCTTCACCCTGTGATGCATACTGCTTGATCAAGACATTCCCAGTAAACTTCTGCTGACCAAAGAAAGCTCTTACTCGAAGCTTGTCTTGGAGGCTAAGGCCCTGATCTTGCTTTACTCTACTCCTCCTCCTATCCAAGTCTATTCTTCCCTTCCAGCTAGACCATCCCCACATAGTTTTCATTCTTTGCAATGGTTGTGCCTTCTCTCGTGCTCTTTCCTGTACTTGAAACATCTTTCCTCTGATCACTATCCATATCTAGCATTCCTCCTGCATGTAAAAATCAAAGGTTAAAAGTTTGTGGCTTTTGAGTAATACGTCTACAGAAATATTTAGCTTATCTTATCCAGTATTTTGCTGGTTAGCAAAATTTCCCATAAAAATCAGAATTTCCCAGGACCTCTCTGATGGTCCACTGGTGAAGATGGTGAGCTTCCAGTACACAGGACATGGGTTCAGTCCCCGGTCAGGGAAGTCTAGCATGCCATGAGATGCAGCAAAAAAAAAAAAAAATCAGAATGTCCCACTTCTATGGAAAAAAGCCAGGATGATCTCACTGGAGCTGTAGTCATGTTGTCCCTTTAGACAGGACCACTTGCACACCAATTCCCACAGTCTCTTGCATTGAAGACCCTTGAAAAAATTCTTAAGTGTTCTCCAAGATCTAATGTAGCTTCATAATGACTGTGATTCTAGCGGAAAGTAATTATTCTGAAAGGCTTTGGCTTTATTGTGAAGAGTACTGGTGATCTTGTTCTTGGGAGTCTCGTGTGCGTGCTATTTATGTGTGTGCTAAATCACTTCAGTTGTGTCTGACTCTGTGCGACCCTATGGACTGTAGCCCGCCAGGCTCCTCTGTCCATGTGATTCTCCAGGAAAGAATACTGGAGAGGGTTGCCACACACTCCTCCAAGGGATGTTCTTGACCCAGGGATTGAACCCACATCTCTTATGTCTCCTGCATTGGCAGGCAGTTTCTTTAGTGCCACTCAGGAAGTCCACCTCAAATAAGAGTTTCCTGCCACTTGAGGAACTAACCCCCTCGTGTTATGTGAATGGGGGAAAAGTTCCTACACAATCTGACCTTTGTAAGTGACTTGCATTCTTAAACTAATGGACAAAATTAAGCTACGTACCAAGGCCAATACTTAACTTGAAGATTTAAGAAGAAAGAACCTGCTTTTCCAGAAAAACCTCTGTAATACTTTATTTTAGATAAGTGGGATAGCATCCCAACTAAGAGTGTGGGCTTTGGCATCAAATTCTTTGGGTTAAAATCCTGAGTGACCTTAATCTTCCTATGTGTTGGCAATTTCATCTGTAAATGGGAATAAAAAAGTTATCTCACAGAAGCTTTGAGGAGCTTTTTGCGGTTACTAAGCCCTTTAGGAACACAGATGTTAATCATTGCCTCTACTGAAGAGCATTCAGCTCTCCCATATTACATTCAGGAGAAAGAATGAATTGTCAGAGATCTAGAAATCATTGCTAAATAATGTGCTTCATAAAGTTTCTCCTGAGAATACTCTTTGGAAGTAAGCTGTATGCACTTTAGGAAAACAGGGACTAGCTAGCATTCTTAATCACTTCCAGAACATTTCTTTCCATTTTCTAACCAAAGACGAATACTTCCAACTTGGCCTCTCACCTTTATTAAAAGACTCTCCTTATGTAAATTCCTATTTGATTCTAACTGTCCTAAGACTTGGTAGGTAAATGACTCTTCAATGGATGCTAGCCTGCATGCATATGTTTTTAATAAGTGATTCCCATCCACACATGGGGATGGTTTAGTTACTCAGTCGTGTCCAACTCTTGGCAAGCATCCACATGCAAAGCTTTAAGAAAAGAAAGCAAAACCCACTTTTAGGTTACTTCCTAAGCAGATGAGATCATGCCTCCAGGATCCATGCTGTACTGCACAAATGTAAGAGAGCAATATTTCAGATGGGTGTGCAAGGTTTTCCCCACTTGTTAGAAAAATGTATTGGATGTTACCATTGATGTAGGCACACTGGTTTTCCCTCAAGATTCTTTCAGACTTCTTGATCATCTCATTGGATTTCTTGTCAGGCCAGGCAAACAATGTCTCCTTTAGATTTCCCTGCAGCATCTTCAGAAAGCAGTGGGAGTCGGTGTGATCATGGATACTGCTATATTTACACAAAACAACAATGCAACTCAGTAGATGAACTCAGACCTATAACAGTCTGTCCAGAGCTTACAGCTGTAACTGTCAGTAGGGCATCTCCCAGGCCAATATCCACTTCAGCTGGATTTTTAAATGTCATCAGTTTATAATTCAACATTGTTCAGGGCAAAGTAATACAACACTATATTTTCCATGCTGATGCATATAAGAGGTATAGTTTTGATCCATAACCCTACTGAAGAATAGTTCACTTTTTAAAACCCTGTTGTAAAACTACTTTGATAACAGAAACACAAAACCAGTAACCATTTATCTTTTCCAAGATACAGCTTTTAATAACTCAATTAAGCTGGGTTAGAACTTGATTTAAAAACTACATTAGAGTAATTGTATAAAGGATAATAACGATAATAACTGTAATAACGGCATCATATTGAGAAGGCTGAAGGTCATGTGACAGTGTTTTCCTCCTCAGGCTTTTCTCTCTTTCCTCTGGAGGACAAAAGTATGAAATGAACGTGTGTGCTACCCACTGAAAACTACACTGTAAAGTAAATAAAATGTTACCATCTTACAGACTTAGAGTATCCTACCTGTGATTGCTTCCCAATATTGATGAGAGAATAAAAAAGCAAATTGGATTTGGGGAAAGAGTTTATTCCTGTAAAGAGTATTTAAGTTTATTAAGTAGTATTAGCTATAGGGTTGATTAAAAGGTATGAATTTGTATACACTACAGCATTTATTTCGTATGTTGAATTCTGTTAACCCATAAATGTACCATAAGAACTTGCTTCCTAAGTCACAGAGCGTCATCCTACTCCTAAACATATAATCTGCTTTCAAAAAATTTTGAGAGGATGAAAACAACTTCACTCTAGATAGATTAATAAATGCACTGTATAAACCTAAGTTTCCAAAATCTTATAAATTCATGTTTTCTTTTTTGTACCAAAAATGGGTCTGGATTATTGTTTGTTTGTTTTACCATTTTCAAAAGACTGAGGAGGACCTGCTTAAAGAGGTAATCATACTTGACTGGTAGTAAGACTTGCAAATACATAAGCGGAAAAATGAGGAAATACATGAGGAAAAATTACAGAACCAAGAATTGGTATTAGTCTAAGTTACCTTATCTACATAGAAAGAAAAGAAACAATCAGCTTGAAGTAGAAAGAAATTTTCCACATTGCTTTTCTAGTTTCACATCTGGATGCTTTGGTCTTTGGCCCGACAATTGTTTACACACTTCAAAGCACCACAAAGGTCAAGTTTTAGCATAATTCCATAGAAAGTTTAACTCCAGAGAACACAGAGGTTAAATTAAGCTGGTTACTTCCCACCACCTCCTTTGATTTACCATTCATTTGAGGCGCAGGTCTCTCATACATGGTGTATGCTAAACCGCTCATGCTAATTCCCATGAGGAGTTTTGCTGGGGTCAGGGAGCACTGTGAGCAATTTGGGATGCATTAGTGCTCACAGACACGTGGCCACTCCGCACGGCGCTTTTCATATGCTGGACCAAACACTGTAATAAATACCCAAACAAGCAGTTGTCTTACCTGCCATGTCCTTCACCCCAGCATAGAATCATGAGATTAAACTTTCCATTTCCTTGATCCACAAGATTTCGAGTATACCTAAAAAGAACATATCAGAAGTTTGAATTTGTTTGATGAGACAAGCACTGGGAGAAAAATATCATACAGTATCATTAATGTACAAATGCTAATGTTTTTAACCTCTCAGCAACTTTAAATGTGGTTGTCTAGTTAGACATTGAGCACAAATGAAAACAAATATTTTTCTATGGTTCATTTTAGACATTTTTGTATTTTGAATCACTGTTCACAGCTGCTCAGTTTCAATCAGTGCAATGAAAAAGGTAACAACAAAAAAAATCAAATTCCTTGATTTTTCATGTGACAGCCTCAAACTGATAAAAGAAGTTTCTCACAGAAAGCATTTTCAAAGTACATTACTGCTCTAAGCAAGAATGCTATTATCTTTTTTTCTCCTCCCTGTAGCTACACCAGAATTTGAGAAACAAGGTTTTATTAAATAGCTGTTCTGGAACTCTCCTTAGTTTTACTACAGCCAAGACACAAACGACATCCACATTCAAAAGCATCATAATGAAAAATCCTCCACAGAGGGACCTAAGTACCAGGACAAAAGTCTCTATACTTGTGAAGTAAAATAATACCCTAAACCTTTTACAGTGAAGAGAAATTAGCAATTGGCCTCCAAAAATCTCAAACCAAAACAAGCCCACCCACACCACCCCACCTCAAAAAATCAACTTTAAAGTTTCTGTTGGTCTAGTGGGTTCTCTTGACGCCATCTAATTAACAAAGTTAGGTAATTAAGACATTTATTTAAACTCATTTTTAAGGAAAGGACTCTATCGCATTTTGTTTGTTCACACGGTCATCTGCTCACTGCGCCCCACACACCCCCCTCCTCCCCTCGGCTGGAGGCCAGGTGCTGGCAGAGCAGGATCTCTGAGATTGATTAGTGGATTAGAGGACAGTTATCCTCACTTCGCAGCCCTTTATGATCTGCGAGGGGCCGTGCACATCGCCCGCGACCCTGGGAAACGGTTTCTGTACTAGGGGTCCTATTCTTCCATCAGTCCTAGGGTCCTCCTCTTGCTGGGGCTTCTTCAGGAGAATTTACTGCCTGGCACTTAACTCGGTGTTGTTTCTTCTACACTGGCCTTCCCAAGGCCAGAGATCAGACTCCTTCCCTGTACTGGGACACTTGATACATGCACAAAATGTGATGACGTTGGTTTCTGTTCTCCCATCCCCCTCCCTCCTCCAACTGGAGGACTGCACCCATTATCTTACTGAGGGGTGCTTCAGAAGCCCGTGGGATAGGTCAGTCCAAAGGTGTCAAGTGGTTTCGAGCTTGTCTATCAAGGTAAACTCAAGGCCTTGGAAATGCCCTTGTTCTACAGATTAAAAGCTCTTACAAGCTACCCTGGTTAATTGATTTCATTTGTTCAATAAAAAATCTAGGTAGAAGAAAGCTATGATGGCACGTTATGTTCATAGGAAGTTTAGTAGTGGTTTAGTGTAGGCTCGGGAACAAGAATGCTAATTTGAATCCTGGACATTAGTTCTTATGCAGGTAATCCAACCCTCTCATTACCTACTCCTCCTCCCCTGTAAAATAGGGATAAGAACCGCAACTATGTCACAGAACCGTTGTGAGGTAGCTCCTGTTAGCTCACGTGTCAAGTCATGGGAAGAGTACCAGAGCCCTCCCTACCCTCAACACTACCAACCATTATGACCGGAGCGCTGGCTACCCTTCGGAAAAAGCAATCCTCACTCTTCCGGGTGATTAAATTTTACTTCTCTCCCCAGAGGATTTGTAGTGCTTCACGTTTCAATTTTACTCAATCTCCAAGCCAGGGCTGCAATGAGCACCCACCCCGTTCATCTCACTCTAGCACAGCTGAGGAGCGAGGGGTCTTCAATTTACATTCCAGACTCTCAGATCTAAAGGATAAGAAACAGTATATTGCTTGGGGGATGAAAGAGAAGCACTCATTTGAGAACCAAACAGTGGGTTTAAATAAACCCGCAGTCGGGGGAGACAAATTGCTTTGAGAGAAGGATCAGCATAGACTGAAAAACAGCAGCTGACACCCCCAGGTCGTTATTTTATATTAGCAAAAACGCTTGCCGGCGGACGCCTGGTTGCAGGCGACCGAGGGAGAAGTGCGAGAATTCCTGTCGCTTAATTGTGTCTGCCACAGTCACCCCTTTCTCCGGGCCGCTGTTGGACCTTCTAGGAGCGCCCCGGGTTAGTCCAGCCAGTCCGAGCCTGAGGGCGTCCAGCCCCCACGGGCTTCCCGCATCTCCTCCGCGGACTAGGCGAGCGAAGGCTCCAGAGCGGGGTGGGGGGCGGGCGGAGGGCTGCTGCTTTGGACGCCAGGGTTGGGAGGACTGGCTGTTCGGAAGCCGAGGGGTTTATCAACGAGAAGAGAACAGAAAACTTGCAGCCGCGCGGTCCCTGTCGCCCCCCCGGGAGCCTGTCGCAGTCTCGGGCCAGTGGGACCCAGCTTCGGCCCAAAGCGCCGAGCGCAGCCCCAGGGCTCGCGGGCATGGTGGCGCGGCGCTGGGGTGCGGGAGCCGGCTGGGAGCACAGCGAGGGTGGGCGCGGCGGGAGCCCGGCCGCCTGCGCTCTCCGGCGGTGGAACCCCCCTCCTCCCGTGCTGTCCGCCGTTGGGCCGGGAGGCCGGCGCCGCGGAGCCTCGGAGAGCCGGGCGAGAGCGCGCTCACCTGTACTGGTCGAACTTGGCGTACACTGCCCACTCGGCGGGGTTGCTCTCATAGGCTTCCATGACGGCCTGCACTTCCTCCACGTTGATCTCCTCGCCGGCGAAGAGCTGGTGCAGGACGCGGATCAGATCGGCCAGGGTGCGGGGCTTTAGCACCTCGGTCCGCTCCATCCCCCGAGTAACTGGCGGCACGCGTCTCGCTGCTGGGCTGCGATGGAGGAGGAACTGAGCGAGCCGAGGAGCCGGAGGCGAGAGTTCCTAGGCGCCGGCTAGACAGTTACACGCGACACAAAGCCCCCGAATGCACGAGGGCCACGGCGTAAAGAAGCCCGTGCCAAGATACCCGCCCTGGCGGGTCTGGGTACGCGCTGCGCACACAAATCGGGACCAAACCTTGTAG
>NW_011495037.1:1357272-1357546 GCF_000754665.1 Bison bison bison
CCCTGTACTGGGACACTTGATACATGCACAAAATGTGATGGCGTTGGTTTCTGTCCTCCCATCCCCCTCCCTCCCCCAACTGCAGGACCGCACCCATTCCCTTACTGAGGGGCGCTTCAGAAGCCCGTGGGATAGGAGGACTGCACCCATTCCCTTACTGAGGGGCGCTTCAGAAGCCCGTGGGATAGGAGGACTGCACCCATTACCTTACTGAGGGGCGCTTCAGAAGCCCGTGGGATAGGAGGACTGCACCCATTACCTTACTGAGGGGCGC
>NW_011495037.1:1357675-1388693 GCF_000754665.1 Bison bison bison
GCCGGTCCCAGCGCTTGGGGTGGGATTCGCGCAGTCTCTCCCCCCCGGAGCAGGGCGCCTTTTGGCAGCCCATCCATACCCTTCTCCCCCGCCCAGCTCCCTGAGGCTCCGCTCTGCAGCCTCGGTTCACAATGCTAGGACGTCGACAGAAGGGGTCTGGAGAAGGGGAGGACGACGGGGAGGAAGAAACGGGAAAGAAAGGGGGTTTTCTTCCAAATGGAGCCGAGGGATTCTGAACAGTTCGCAAAGGTTGAGGAGGGATTGCACACCTAAGGCTGGAGAGCTACTGTTCTGCCGATTAAAACCATCGATAATGTGCTCCAAGGCTAGGTGAAAATAAATCAAAATCTTCTTTAAAAAAATTTGAATGTGTTGTACTTTAAATTACAGTTTGACAAGGGAGGCTTGTGTCTAGAGCAACCTAGTGAAACAAAAGAAGGCCGGGTATCCCTCTGATTTTTAAAATAAAACAGTTCCTTAAAAATAATGTATTCAATGCAAAGACCTGATGTTTCAAGTCAAAGAAATTTAAAGCATTCTAGTTACTTAAATCTCTCAATTTGCTTGAAGGATACTACTACTGGTACTTGTTTGTACCAGTAATACACACAAGAAAATGCATTTCTATGTTGTGCGTAGCACACAGCAAGCTTTGAGATGAACACAAATTAGGTATGAATGAAAATAAAAGTGAAGGACTCTTAGAAGAAATGCCAGTAGAGAATCCTTCTTTCTCACTATAGATAGATTGGGGTTTATTTAAGGTCTAGACTTCTGGAAGACTGGTTTGTTTTTCCTAGATTTTGCTCCAAGGTATTTATATGTATGCTGCTGCTGCTGCTAAGTCGCTTCAGTCGTGTCCGACTCTGTGCGACCCCATAGATAGCAGCCCACCAGGCTCCTCTGTCCATGGGATTTTCCAGGCAAGAGTACTGGAGTGGGGTGCCATATATACATATGTATGAATATCTGTATATATTGTATACGTTAGTACTCCAGAAGCCAACCTTTTGTGGTGTGTGTTGCAGAGGTGGTTAAAGAATTATAGGACAAAGTATTAAAAACTTGTAGCCTTTTGATCATCTCAAAATTTTTTATTCTCGTGTTTCCTGTTGTTGTTCAGTTACCGAGTCCTACTCTTTGCAAGCCCATGAAATGCAGCACACCAGGCTTCCCTGTCCCTCACTATCTTCCCGAGTTTGCTCAAACTCATGTCCATTGAATTGATGATGCTATCCAACCATCTCATCCTCTGTTGCCCCCTTCTCTTGCCCTCAATCTTTCCCAGTATCAGAGTCTTTTCCAATCAGTTCTTCGCATCAGGTGGCCAAAGTATTGGAGCTTCAGCTTCAGCATCAGTCCTTCCAATGAATATTCAGGGTTGCTTTCCTTTAGGATTGACTGGTTTGATCTCCTTGCAGTCCAGGGGACTCTCTCAAGAGTCTTCTCTACCACCACAATTCTAAAGCATCAATTCTTTGGCGCTCAGCCTTCTTTATGGTCCAACTCTCACATCCTTACACAACTACTGGAAAACACATAGCTTTGACTATACGGACCTTTGTTGGCAAAGTGATGTCTCTTCCAAGGAGCATGTGTCTTTTAATTTCATGGCAGCAGTCATTGTCTGCAGTGATTTGGAAGCCCAAGAAAGTAAAATCTGTCACTGTTTCCACTTTTCCCCTTTCTATTTGCCATGAAGTGATGGGATCAGATGCCATAATCTTAGTTTTTGCATGTTTAGTTTTAAGTCAGCTTTTTTGCTCTCTTTCACCCTCATCAAGAGGCTCTTTACTTGCTCTTCACTTTCTGCCATTAGAGTGGTATCATCCACATATCTGAGGTTGTTGATATTTCTCCCAGCAATCTTGATTCCAGCTTATGCTTCATCCAGCCCAGCCTTTCACATGATATACTCTGTATATGTTAAATAAGCAGGGTGACAATATACAGCCTTGAAATACTCCATTCCCAATTTTGAACCAGTCCATTGTTCCATGTCCAGTTCTGTTGCTTCTTGACCTGTATACAGGTTTCTCAGGAGACAGGTAAGGTGGTCTGGTATTCCCATCTCCTTTAAGAATTTTCCACATTTTGTTGTAACCTACACAGTCAAAAGCTTTAGCATAGTCAAAGAAGCAGAAATAGATTTTTTTTTTTTTATTCCCTTGCTTTTCCTATGATCCAATGGATGTTGGCAATTTGACCTCTGGTTCTTCTGACTTTTCTAAATCCAGCTTGTACATCTGGAAGTTCTTGGTTCACGTACTGTTGAAACCTACCTTGAAGGATTTTGAGGATTACCTTGCTAGTATGTGAAATGGGTGCAATTGTATGGTAGTTTGAACATTCTTTGGCATTGCCTTTCTTTGGGATTGGAATGAAAATTGACCTTTTCCAGTCCTGTGGCTATTACTGAATTTCCTGTTGTCTCTTCATTACTAAGTACCTCATTTCAGCCATTTTAACTCACAAATATTGGGAATGAAAAACAAAAATCAGATACGAGCTTAACTTTCCTGCATTTCATAGTGGATTACACTTCCCTAAATTTTTCAGACAGTATTTCTTTTTCTAGCTCCTCTTGACATTCAGAGACCTCAAGGAGAGAGAGAGAGAGAGATATATATATATATATATATATGTGTGTGTGTATATACATATGTATATATAAAATATTATATGTATCTATAATCAAGGATCTATCTAATATAGCTATATCCACACATTCATACTCATTGCCTCTCTAAACTCTCCCCCCAAAATCACAATTGATCCCCTCTATGTGGATGTCTCCTACATCTCTCTAAGCGTACACACTGAGAGCAATCTCTAACACCTTTTAGTACCACAAATGAAATATACCATATTTAAAACACCTTTCAAACATGGTTTTCATTTCCTGGAGGTTCTATTTCCACAATGAGGCTACCAAAATTCAAGAACCTCATCCACCACTGCCTACTCTTTCCAACTTCATTCTCAATTCAGTTCAGTTGCGTCCGACTTTGTTTCCCAGCATCAGGGTCTTTTCCCGTGAGTCAGTTCTCTGCATCAGGTGGCCAAAGTATTGGAGTTTGGCTTCAGCATCAGTCCTTTCAATGAATATTCAGGGCTGATTTCCTTTAGGATTGACTGGTTTGACCTCATTGCTTCATTCTCAAGCCTTTTCAACCAATAGATAACTTTTAAAATCCCCAGAATATCTTTTATGGTTTTCCACCTATTTCTATTGCTACTCCACTTGGTCAAGCCTCTACTATAATTTTGGGTGGATTATTGTGCTGGCCTTTCCCACTGTGGACCCCTTATTATACACGCTAACTATCCTTTAAACTCCAGACTGATGATGTCTCCTGGTCAGAACCTTTCAGTAACTCTTTTTATTTTCTACACACTAGGTTTGTCACTCTGGCACTTAAAATGCTCCATGTCCTGGTTCTACAATATCTTTTTCATCTTTCACCTTTACTTTTCTCATTTTCCAGCCAGATTGTATTAGTTAGTATGTCTTGTGGTTACCAAATCCATTCTTCTGCTTAAGCTTTTCCTTCTGCCTAGATACTAGAAAGACATTTAATATGTCCAAATCCTACTTAAGGTCTTAGCTCAAATACTTTCTTCTCATGTCTCCTCTTGAACAACTAGAGCAATAATCAGTATCTTTCTTATGGTACTTACCACCCTGTAGCAGGTATCTGTAGTTACTTATGTGGATTATTTTGACAATGAGAACCCTTGGGATACACTTCAATTACATGTTATTTTTGTATCCTCGCCTCTGTGCCTAGCACAGTGCTTTGAGTGTACATGAATGGTGGCTTCAGTAAAAACATACCGTTAACTGATTAGAGTAATTCAACTGTTGGTTTTTTCTTTAAGGATCCTTGTGGCTGTACATTCAAATGCAGTAGACTTGTTTCTTGGCAGGCTTTTAATTTTCTGGCAAAGAACACCCATCAGATCAGATCAGATCAGATCACTCAGTCGTGTCCGACTCTTTGCGACCCCATGAATCGCAGCACGCCAGGCCTCCCTGTCCATCACCAATTCCCGGAGTTCACTCAGACTCACGTCCATCAAGTCAGTGATGCCATCCAGCCATCTTATCCTCTGTCGTCCCCTTCTCCTCTTGCCCCCAATCCTTCCCAGCATCAGTCTTTTCCAATGAGTCAACTCTTCGCATGAGGCGGCCAAAGTACTGGAGTTTCAGCTTTAGCATCATTCCTTCCAAAGAAATCCCAGGGCTGATCTCCTTCAGAATGGACTGCTTGGATCTCCTTGCAGGCCAAGGGACTCTCAAGAGTCTTCTCCAACACCCCAGTTCAAAAGCATCAATTCTTCGGCGCTCAGCCTTCTTCACAGTCCAACTCTCACATCCATACATGACCACAGGAAAAACCATAGCCTTGACTAGACGAACCTTTGTTGGCAAAGTAATATCTCTGCTTTTGAATATGCTATCTAGGTTGGTCATAACTTTCCTTCCAAGGAGTAAGCGTATATTCTTCCACAAAGAACTGCACATTGTAATGGTAGTATCCCTCATGCCCGCCCTACCCCAGGTGACTGCCAGTACAGGCTCTATGAACATAAGCAGAATACCTAGATTCAGAGGTGGTAGTTCTACTGCACTGTGCATGGCCCAGGGCAATGATAATCATGCTTAAGATAGATTTAAGACCATTTAAGAAAGACACTGACATGTGGTAGATATCCAGAGAAAGGAGCTAGAATTATTAGAGGTTTACAATATTGACCTATCTATCCATTCAACACATATTTAAAAGCATGTACTATAAAACTTAAGACTGCCCTCAGCAGACTTATGTTCTAGTGTTCATGGGGGTAGCTACAGCAACTAATACTACATACAGTATACATACAGAAATGGACACATGGTATTGTTACTATATACAACACACAATGGAGAAAAATTAAGCAGGGGAAAGAAGATAGAAAGTGGTGAGGAGGTGTCATTTTAGCGGGAGCTCAGGGGAACACTTCCTTGATGAAGTGATGATTGAGCAGGAACTGAACGATGTGTTAGTGAGAAATGTGGTTGTCTTAGGGAAGTTCCCAGGTGGAGGAAATGGTAAGCAGAAAGCCTTGGGATGGAAGCAAGCCCAGTGTGTGAATAACACAGATGAACACGGGTGTGGGTGGCAAGCTGTAGAAATGGGGACTTTAGATCACTTAGGACTTTTACTCAGAAACAGGAAGCCACTTGGGGATTTTGGCTACAGAGAAGATAAAGGGAAGCCAATTAGCTGGCTATTATATTTCACATGAAAATCATGGTAGCCTTGGCTAGAGTCAGAGAAGAGATGAAAAATGGCTGAATTCCAAACGTGTTTTTGGTAAAGTTGCCAAGATGTGCTGACAGACTGGAAGTGGGTTGTTAGAGAGGAGTTAGTTAAAGAATCAGAAGGAATGGATTTGCCATGATTAAATTAGAGGACTTGGGAGAATTGAGGTGGGAAAGGGGAAAAGATATGCTTCGTACTTAGTACAACTGGGAAGAGACAGTTTTAAGAGGTAGGGAGGAAGGCAGTAGGGAAGACAGTTCTGTAAAGAACAGATCCAGCTCCAAATGGATAGGGTGTCACTGTAAATAACCAATGAGTTTCAGGTATATCTGCTTCATGAGAGAACATATAGGGAACCATGGGAGCTGATTTATAAGGATTCCTCTAACTCAAGATTCTAATCATATTCATATACATACCCGTTTTATCTTTCCTTCATCAATATCACAGAAGAAAGCAAAGGGAATTCTCTGGCAGGCCAGTGGTTAGGACTTGGCCTTCTCGCTGCTGAGAGCCCAGTTTCAATCCCTAGTCAGGGAACTTAGATCCCACAAGCTGAGTGGCATGACCAAAAAGGAAAAAAAAAAAAAGGTAAATCTAATATTTGGTATCAAGTATCTTACTATTATTTAAAAAAATCAATTTAAAATTTCAAGAATTAAATTCACACCTGACAATCTACCACCCAACTAGAAAGTTCCAGAACAGGGATCTCATGCTTTATTCCAATGCTGAGGATATAGTAGGCACTCTATAGGTGAGTAGACAAAATAAACAAATGAAAATTTACAATTTCAAGACTTTTGATAGATTGCCGAAATGTCCCCTAAATATGCAGTACTAATTCATATTTCATTCACCAAGAGTATGATAGGGCTTATTTTCCCCCGTGTTGTTAATACTGGTAATTGTTTTTAACTACTGATAATATGAGGTGATAATCAGCATTTCATAGATTTTACTTGTACTTTTTATAACTAGTGATGTCCAGTACTTTTCATGCTCCATTAGCCATCAATATTTTTATTCTTGTGAACTGCATTTTAATGTATTTTGCCCATTTTTCAATGGTCTTTTCCTATCAACTGAAATGAGCTCTTCAATTATTGGACATCAAAACTGTCATATTGCATTTTTATCTTATGCCATGAAAAATTAAATTACTTGTTGCTTTAAGTCAAATCATTTTGCAAACCACACTTAATTGCATAAACTCAATATATGATAAATTACTGATTATGGGTAAGGCAATGTACTAAGTATTACATAGTGGGTACCAAATAAAAGGCCCCCAAACATCCCATTTTTAGGGATATTACAATGATGAAAGGGTGTTCAGCATGCTTATAAGGTTGTAAGTGCAGTAACTGCTGTAAGCGTGGTAGTTCACTGTTCTTATGAGACTATCTCCTCCTTCTGAGATTCAGGTAATTTTTAAGAAAGATAAAAAATGAATTAGGCAAAGAGGTGAGATTTGAAGGGGCTGAAGTGGAGGAAACAGAAAACACACACAATACATGTTCAGGGAATAGTGAATAATCTAGTGCAGGCCGAACAATTTTGAAGGAAAAGAGTTATTTGTAAAACTAAATCTGCTGTACTGTTTTCTGAATACTTTCCTTTCATTATGTGGTCTGTAGCTGAATTCCCTTATGCCTTACTAAGGCATATTGCACTAAGTATATTTATAATCCTTGGAAAATGAAGCAGAAGCTGCACAAAAGGTGGTTTTCATTATTATACCCCTGAACACTGCACTTTCCCAGTGTGGGTTACTCACAACTAAACTGGCTGTGTCATCTAAAGCAAGTGTAATCTAATGCTATGTGATCTAAGCTGGGTCTGCACTTCTCTTTGAGTTTTCTAATCTTATCAGAATAGATAATATTAAAGGTCCCTTCAGGGTTAAAACTCTGCCACGCCCCCCCCAAATATCCAAAATAATGATTATTCCAGAAACTGTTCCATCTTATTTTGATTCCAGATAGACATTATTAAGCTTACCTTATACCCTAAATATGGAGAACTCACCGTGAAGTCCTTGGCACAGGCAGCTTCAAAGATAAAGCGGAGTGTTACAGCACTGCGTTGTGTGTGCGCTCAGTTGTTCAGTGGTGTTCGAACCTGTGCGACTCCCACTGTAGCCCAGTAGGCTCTGTGGTCCATGGGATTCTCCAGGCAAGAATACTGGAGTGAGTTGTCACTCTCCTCTCCAGGGGATCTTCCTGAACCAGGGAACGAACCCGAGTCTCAGCATCTCCTGCACTGGCGGGATTCCTTACACTGCACACCTGGGAAGCCCCACAGTCTAACATTACATACACTGTAATCTCTGTACAGTAAGGTAAAGCATGACATTACTGACACTGATTTTCTCATAAATATGGAAAACTTAAGGTTCAGGTACCCCCCAACACCCCAAGCTCATGTCAATCAAGAGTTCAAACATCTGCAAAAATATTTTTGTGAATTGCATTCTAGGTTCTAATTAAGCAAATAACTTAGGGGATCTAGGCTTCCAAGTAAGTGCTGCAAATATAGTTTGAAAAACTTGTAAAGCCCTATTTTTAAAGGTTGTGAGGGAAGAAAACAAAGTATACATATTTAACTAACCTCAGATTTAATACATTAATCAATTATTCAGATCAAAAAAGAATAAGTTGATGACACAATTCAAACTCAAGTAGTTTTGATGTTAAGTATTAAGTAAACAGTCTATCATTTTGAAACCTTAGCAGCAAACATAATATACACAGAGGTTAAACACATTCTTGCCATCTGTTAAATATAAATGCATGTAGGTAAATATATATACATCCTTCAGTAAACTGTAAGAGCACAAAACTAGACAACAGATCTTCACCATATTCAACTTACTTGATCTGAAAATAATAACTTTTCAACTTTCAACACATATACTGATTTCTTAATTCACCTTACAAAATAAATTTACACAATTCAACCTATATTATTTCAGGGCTAAATACTAGTTGCATTAATTTATTAAACAGGGACATCATTATAAGGGGGCTTAGAAATTTGTTCTCAAGTAGAAAATGAGAACTGAACATGATTTCCTTACCTTAAACTGAATTGTTCCTTGGCATTCCCTAATGATAATGTACGGCAGATCATTAACCATAAAGTACATTCTGGGACTCAAAGGACTTTGTCTTTGACAAAATCATATCATTCTCATTATCTTTGAAAATAAACACTTAGATTTCTTGCACACACCTTAGATCCTGTTTGAACATTCCATTCATTAGAATGTTTTATAAAAATGCTGCATCACAAATATAATACAGAATGAAGAAAAAAGTTAAATCTTATTAAAGCAATTATCAGTTTAATAGCATCAGTAAAAAAAAATAGTAGTTTTATTCATGGCATAAAATCTAGCTATTTTCCAATTATTTTTTGAGCATTTTCAAGTTGGAAAATACATTATAAAAAACTGAAAGATGCTTCCAAGCTTACTCAATGAGTGTTTTTGACACTTTGAAATAAAAGAGAGCGTAATACCACAGTTATAACCACTGGGACTCAAGAATCATTAAATGATAGGATTGAAAGAGTTCAATGACTCATTTGTCTAGAATTTGTAAAATTACTTCTGTTTCCCAATAAAACAAACCAAAACCATGACTCTTCTCTAAAGCAGTTTTCCAGTGTGTCAACACATGTGCTCTCTTGGCTAGATGTTTGCTAGAAATTAGCAGGAATAGCTATTATCTTCTGGTAAAGATGTAGAACCAAGCTGCTTAACTCTTTCTGGCAGCTGGGTTGCCCTCTACTGACTGACTAAGGTAATAAAGCCAGCTGGTCGATGCAAATCTGTTTCACAAGGTAACAGTTGACAGAAATGTGAATGAGAAAAGGCCTATCACTGCCACAAACAAATTTGACTCCCTGAATACGCCCCCAAAGAATCTTTTAGTAAATTGACTTTTTGTGGGGGGGGGATCAGTAGAGTGCTAATTATTCAAGTAAACAATTTCAGTTATTTTGAGAAGTAGTACAAAAGCAGCTTTATATCATCTTAGTCTCCTTTTCAATACCTTGAAGATACCTCTGAAGGAATAACTGTAGTAATGGGTATATACTAATGTCAATCTTTTATGATGATTTTTGTATTAATACAAATCACATTTTTGTAAGTCCATCTACTCTGTGGATATTTTAAATAAACGTGGGTCATAGTAGATACATGCTGAACAGATTACAACCACAAGACGAAAACTTTTCAGAGCAGTTTCCTTTGTGAAGATTCCTTTTAAGTTAGCAAGATCTTTTCCTCTGTAGTTCATCCCCATGCTTGAGATTTGCAGTAATGCAGGACCAGTTTACCATCACTGCCAAAACACTACAAAAAGAAAAAAATGCAGTGAAAATTAAACTCAATTTTTGTTATCTTTAGATGAAACTAAGAAAGAATTGTTATGTGTATCATAAATATCCTTGTACATGTATCTATAAAGGCTATTTCCTTCAACAGATACAAGCTGTTACTGGAAAAATACTAGTCATCATAAACGTTAAAGATGCTAAATTAAATCATTCTTACATAGTCTCCTTTTCAATTTCTTGGAGGGTGATCTGGATTACTGATTATATAAACAATGTGGAGGATACTCCCTGTAGGCAAACAAAGATCTCACTTTCTGGTCATATTTCAGTCATCTTCTATTTGTATTATTCATTCCTTAATTTTTCAATCACTGTGTCATTTATTGAGACACAACAAAGTAATCTTTTTTGATAGACAATTATGAACTTGTTGTTGTTTAGTCACTAAGTCATGTCAGACTCTTGCGACCCCCTGGACTGTAGCCCACCAGGCTCCTCTGTCCATGGGATTTTCCAGGCAAGCATATTGGAGTGGGTTGCCATTTCCTTCTCTTAAATGATGTGAGTTAATGGTCACATTATACACAGATGAGCATATTCCATGATGAAAATAAAGCAGGAATGTTTTACCTCATAGAGGGTCCCAACTTCCTGGTCTGGGGAGGGGGCAAAGGACTGATTCACGTAAATAAACTGCAAGAAAGAAGAACATTTATGGTGATTCATTTTTAAAGGTATTCAGATTAATCTGCATTTTTCTGATTCCCAGTGAGCTACCTCAAATTCTTTGTCTTCAGAAGTGAACAAAGTGTCCCTAAACTCCTTCTTTCTAATTCTCATAAATTAGTAATTAATAAGATCTTTTGGAACAGTATTTTTTTCCCTTGGAGGAGTAACAGAATTTTTGTTTCCAGCTTTTTATAACTAAGAAACGTTTGTTTTCACCAATAGCTTTTAAAGACTTATTCAAGAAATTACATTCGTAAAAAATACCAATATTCTCATTTATTAATAATTAAAGAAAGTTTCTCTTAACAAAGTTTTACACACACAGCCCCAAATCAAAACATCTAATTGTGTGCTGTGTGCTCAGCTGTGTCCAACTCTTCGGGACCCCATGGACGGCAGCCTGCCAGGTTCCCCTGCCCATGCAACTTTTCAGGCAAGAATACTGGAGTGAGTTGCCATTTTCTACGCCAATGGATCTTCCGGACCCAGGGCTCAAACCTGCGTATTTTGTATCTCCTGCACTGGCAGGCGGATTCTTAACCATTGCATCACCTAAAGTCACTTGAGGCCAAATGACACAGAAAAAAAATATAACAAAATTGAAATCTAATATCCTTACAATCTTGTTGTTCCTTAAAGGACTCACTGTTAAATGTTTCAGTCTAGTCTGTTTCTACTAAAACATTTTAGTACTTAAAAAAATTCCTGAAGATACTGAAGCAAAAGATCATAGTGTCTAAGTGACTTTTCATAGTTTCCTTTTAATAAAACAAAACACTGAAGGTTAACACAATTTTCCTTTATCTATATTAAATTCTAAGACTAAAATTTCCTGGGTTTCACATATGAGCATATTCTATGAAGAAATATGAAAGAAATACGCTCACAGTATATGGCTTTAGAGAAAATATGTGGTTTCAGTTTGTTTTATTGGGAAACAGAAATAATTTTACAAATTCTATACAAATGAGTCATCTAACTCTTTTCAATCCTATCATTTAATGACAGTTTGAGTTCCAGTGGTTGTAACTGTGGTACTAATCTTTTAGTCCTTAAATATATATATACACACACTGTCCTTAAATACACACACACACACACACACATAGTTGGTTACTAGACACTATTTGGGATACCAGCTAGAACAAGAATAAATATCACGTACATTTCTCCTTCAGACAATATAGAGTGGTAACAGTACTTCTTAAGTAAGGAAGAGAGGGCTTCCTGGGTAGCTCAGCTGGTAAAGAATCTGCCTGCAATGAGACCCCAGCTTGATTCCTGGGTCAGAAATTCCCCTGGAGAAGGGATAGGCTATCCACTCCAGTATTCTTGGGCTTCCCTGGTGGCTCAAATGGTCAAGAATCCACGCGCAATGGGTTTGACCTCTGGGTTGGGAATATCCCCTGGAGGAGGGCATGGCAACCCACTCCAGAGTTCTTGCCTGGAGAATCCCCATGGACACAGGAACCTGGCAGGCTACAGTCCTGGCAGAGTCAGACTCGACTGAGCGACTAAGTACAAGTAAGAGGAGGGGTTCTACTGAGATCCAGGTTTGAATTCTGGCTCTAAATCCAAGTAACTTTTTTCAAACTGTGTGCTTGTTTGTAAATACAGAAACTAACAGGACCTATGCTTCTTGAAGCTGCTGGGAACAATAAAATGAGATCGTACACATCAAGTATAAGCGCTTGGTAGATGTATTCAATAGACTAATAGTCATACTTATTTAACTATTTAAAATAATCAAATATCAATTCACTATTAAGACTGAATAAGGTTCTAACATAATTTCAGAAATCAGTGTGCATTTTAACATGAATTTCCTATGATAGAGACACAATAATTTGTGTTTGGTTCCTGACAGTTCAACTCTGAGTGAACACAGATTTTATTATATTTTGGTACACTTTAAATTAGGAAACAGACTCTGGATGAAATTTAGTTTATTTCAGTAGACAAACTCTGAGCGTCTATTATGTGCTAGGAAATGCATAAGGTGTGGAACAAAAATGAGGATTAACGTGATTCCCACCTTCCATAAGCAAACATACTCAGATAAGAATATATACTTGGGCAAGATGCATCTGAGAAGGTGTGTAGCACAAAGATGTGGCATTAGTTTAGCCTAGCCGTTTGGTTAGGAAAGACTTTCTGGAAGAAAAAAGTTGAGGACCAAATTTGGACTTAACTAGGTGAAAAGAGTAATAATTAGGACTCTGTAGGCAAAAGCAACAAACGATGTTGTGAGTGTCGAAGGGACAATACAGCAGATATAGTAGAGAACTGTAAGAAACCTATGTAACTCTGTAGCAGGAGTTAGCAACTGAAAATGACTTTAATATAAAAAGCAATTAAGGTAGTTTATATGGGGGATACATGGAGGTAAAAATTTCAAAATGCAATCTTTAACTAAATGCTAGAATGTGGGAGGATAAAATTTTAAAGACTAATGATTTGTTTTTAAGTCATGTCTCTTTAGTCGTTTTGGTTTGTTACAACCTCTCAATTAGATTATGCAGGAAGGGTTCATGGCAACAGCATACTCTTCAGTTCTTGCACACTGCTAATAGTTGCTACCTTAAAAGCCAGCTTTGCATTAATAGTATATAAAATCCATTATCTCAACACTTTCTTTGTATCTCTACTAGTCAAATCTGGAAGTAACCTAATATTCTAAGCTATGATCTTTTCCCCCTAGATGTGCAAAGGATTTTTCTTTTTATTTCATGTCCAGTAATCTTGCCAGAATGTGTTTTGGTGATGGTTGCACTGGGTTAGTATTCCCAGGATCTTGGTAAGTTTTTTCAATATGTAGTTTCAAATCTTTTTAGAAGAAATTTCTTTTGAATTATAGTTCTAAGTATTTGCCTTGTTCCTTTGCTTTTGGTTTTCTTCTTCAGGGACTCCTGGTATCTATATGTTTACTCTCCATTGTTCATACTCAGTATTTATTGTCTTCTCATTCTTTTCTTCATTGTGGTGCACAGAACTCCCTAGTTGTGGTGTGCAACCTCAGCACTTGCCATCACACAGGCTTAGCTGCTCCATGGCGAGTAGGACCCTAGGTCCCCAACCAGGGATCTAACCCATGTTCCCTGCATTGCAAGGCAGATTCTTAACTGCTGGACCACCTGGGAAGTCCCTCAAATTCTTTCAACATTTCATTCCACCTCTCCCCAAGACACATCCCAGAGCCTGAGCAACCAAACACTCCAGGCTGAAGTTCTTTAAGTTAAAAAAAATTTTTTTATACAATTCTTAAGGGTTACTTTCTATTTACAGTTATTACAAAACATAGGCTATGCGCCCCGTGTTGTACAATACATCTTCCATCCTATCTTGCATCCAACAGTCTTACATCCCACTTCTCCAGCCCTATATTGTACCCTACTCCCACCAATGGAAACCATTAGTTTGTTCTCTGTATCTGTTAAGTCTGCTTCTTGTTTGTTATATTCACTGTTTTTTTGTATTTTTTGGTTTCCATGAATAGGTGATATCATACAGTATTTTGTCTTTCTCTGACTTATTTCACTTAGCGTAATGCTTTTCAAGTCCATCCATGTTGCTGCAAATGGCAAATTTTCTTTCTTTCTAATGGCTCAGTAGCGTTCCATTCAGTTATTTGTAAAGCTTCCTCAGACAATTTTGCCTTCTTTCTTTTTCTTTGGGATGATTTTGTTTGCTGCCTATATGCAGGTCAGGAAGCAACAGTTAGAACCGGACATGGAACAACAGACTGGTTCCAAATAGGAAAAGGAGTATGTCAAGGCTGTATATTGTCACCCTGCTTATTTAACTTATATGCAGAGTACATCATGAGAAATGCTGGGCTGGAAGAAGCACAAGCTGGAATCAAGATTGCCGGGAGAAATATCAATAACCTCAGATATGCAGATGACGCCAACCCTTATGGCAGAAAGTGAAGAGTAACTAAAAAGCCTCTTGATGAAAGTGAAAGAGGAGAGTGAAAAAGTTGGCTTAAAGCTCAACATTCAGAAAACTAAGATCATGGCATCTGGTCCCATCACTTCATGGGAAATAGATGGGGAAACAGTGGACACAGTGTCAGATTTTATTTTTGGGGGACTCCAAAATCACTGCAGATGGTGATTGCGGCCATGAAATTAAAAGACGCTTACTCCTTGGAAGGAAGGTTATGACCAACCTAGATAGCATATTGAAAAGCAGAGACATTACTTGTGCCAACAAAGGTCCGTCTAGTCAAGGCTATGGTTTTTCCAGTGGTCATGTATGGATGTGAGAGTTGGACTGTGAAGAAAGCTAAGCACCGAAGAATTGACGCTTTTGAACTGTGGTGTTGGAGGAGACTCTTGAGAGTCCCTTGGACTGCAAGGAGATTCAACCAGTCCATCCTAAAGGAGATCAGTCCTGGGTGTTCATTGGAAGGACTGATGTTGAAGCTGAAACTCCAATACTTTGGCCACTTCATGCGAAGAGTTGACTCATTGGAAAATGACTCTGATGCTGGGAGGGATTAGGGGCAGGAGGAGAAGGGGACGACAGAGGATGAGATGGCTGGATGGCATCACCAACTCGACCGACTTGAGTTTGAGTGAACTCAGGAGTTGGTGATGGACAGGGACGCCTGGCACACTGCGATTCATGGGGTTGCAGAGTCGGACACGACTGAGCGACTAACTGAATACATTATGGACCTCTGTCCATAATTCTTCAGGCACTAGAATCTAGATCTGTTTACTAGATCTAATCCCTTGAATCTATTCATCATTTCCACTGTATATTCTCTGGGGATTTAAGTCATACCTGGCTGGCCTATTGGTTTTCCCTGCTTTCTTTAGGTTAAGCCTGAATTTTGCTAGGAGAAGCTGATGATCTGAGCTACAGTCACTTCAGGTCTTCTTTTTGCTGACTGTATACACCTTTTCCATCTTTGGCAAGGACTGATACTGAAGCTCCAATACTTTGGCCACCTGATGTGAACAGATGACTCTTCAGGCCCTGATGCTGATAAAGAGTGAAGGCATAAGGAGAAGAGGACAACAGAGGAGGAGATGGTTGGATGGCATCACTGATGCAATGGACATGAACTTGGGAAAGCTCAGGGAGATGGTGAGGGACAGAGAAGCCTGGCGTGTTGCAGTCCATGGGGTCGTGAAGAGTCGGACATAACTTGGCGACTGAACGAGTATTCCACTGTGCTGTGTGTGTGTGTGTGTGTACACATCTTCTATCCATTTATCTATTGATAAGTTGCTTGCATATCTTGGCAGCACATCTGCTAATAAGACACAGATCCTGTAGTTGTTGGGAATTTCTATCAACTTGAATCTTAGTGTTCACGAGGATACTGTCATCTGAGTCTTAAGTATACTGACTATGGGGATTTGGTTTTACTTTCTAGTTGACTGTTTTAGTGGGAATTCATGCCTTCTGACACCACTGCTATCTTCCCAGAATCCCCAGCACTACTTTTTCTTTTGACATTTATTTTGCTAAAATAATGTAGGGTCCAGATGATGACTGCAGCCATGAAATTAAAAGACATTTGCTCCTTTGAAGAAAAGCTATGACAAACCTAGACAGCATATTAAAAAAGCAAGACATAACTTTGCCAACAAAGGCCCATATAGTCAAAGCTATAGTTTTTCCAGTAGTCATGAATGGATCTGAGAGTTGGACCATAAAGAAGGCTGAGAGCCAAAGGATTTGATGCTTTCAAACTGTGGTGTTGGAGAAGACCCTTGAGAGTCTCTTGGACAGCAAGGAGATCCAACCAGTCAATCCTAAAGGAAATCAACCCTGAATATTCACTGGAACAACTGATACTGAAGCTGAAGCTCCAATACTTTGGCCACTTGATGTGAACAGCCGACTTACTAAAAAAGATCCTGATGCTGGGAAAGACTGAGGGCAGCAAAAGGGTGCAACAGAGGGTGAGATGGTTGGATAGTATTACTGATTCAGTGGATATGAGTTTGAGCAAACTCTAAGAGATAGTGAGGGACAGGGAAGCCTGGCGTCCTGCAGTCCATGGGGTCACAAATAGTAAGAGACAACAGCAACTGAACGACAGCAGCAGCTCCATGAAGCTAGAAGACGTTAGTTCTAGGTTAATCTAGAAAAGTGATTAAAAGATGACTTTTATGCTTTCTATTGATTAACAGGGAAGAGATAGTCATATTCACTACAGAAGCTTAAAACTGGACCATATGAAATTGCTGGGGTTTTTTTGGGTCAAAACGATTCATGAATGAAAACTTTACATGGTTCAACCAAATACATGTTGACATCAACCAAGTTCTTTCAGATTACTGAATATAGGCAATACAAAATGCAACCAAGTCCTTTCAGATTATTGAATATAGGCAATACAAACTGTCAAAATTCTAACATTAACATAGAACAAAGCACTGTTTTGTCTTTTCTTCTATCTACAAATTCTAAAAGTAATGCTTGAATTACTTGGTTCTCCTCTAGTTACCTCCAACTCTTCATGCTCTACCCTTAGTAATCTCTTAAGTGTATGTCCTCATCCCCCTAACTATTCCATTTAGACTTGGCCTCTAGGCAAGGTCCTCTGTTCCTCAGGTTTTAGCTACCATAGGCAAGTAGATGACACTATATTCTTCTTGCCCATCTTTGAAATTTAATCAAATTCTTTATGGCACTCTTTAGAAAACATGATTTTCTCATTCCAAGTGATCACAAGTGGAGACGTTCACCTGTAAAACTCAAAAATCTCCAACACTTTCCCCTTGCAACTTCCTTTGGAGGAATCCCTGGCTTTATGCTATCCTTATCTCAAGTAACTTGTATTGATTAACCTATCTTGCACTTAACTTTTGTACTCATGACATGACACTTTCGTGAAAAGCAATTATCACCAAAATCTTAGATCAGAGTAGTTTCTTCTTCTTCATCGACAAAAAGAGATAAATTCCAACAAACCTCACTTAATAATCACTTCATTCATCTTACCAGTTCTCATTCCTGTGTTCACAGCAACTATATCCCTTCCCAATCCATATACATAATTGTATTCAAAAAACAGTTAATGATTCTTCAACTATCCACTTATACATTATGTGTTAACACGGATCAAGAGTGTGATCTGAAGATAAAGGTAATTTATATATTAATATATGTGACAAAAAATCAAATCCATGCAGACGTTTAAGTTTCTGTGGTCAAATACCAAATTCAAAACCAGTGGCATTTAAAATTGTATCCTAACAATCTGGCATGAAATGCTTAACATGTACCACAGTATGAAATGAATACAGCTGACCCTTAGAAACAAGGGGGTGGGATGCCAACCCTCTGAGCAGTCAAAAACCTAGGTATACAAGGCAGATTCAACCAACTGTTGGTCTACGTCAAGTACACTACGTATTTGAAAAAAATCCACGTATACATGGATTTCTGCAGTTCAAACTCATGTTGTTCAACGGCTGCGTATAAGCAGATTTCTGCAGTTCAAACTCATGAAGGAAGAACTGAGCATCTCTTAGTTCTTCCACAGCACATGGCACAGGTGCACTGCTTACCTTGAGAAGAACGGGAAGAATGCAATATTGACACCAGAACAAAGAGAACTCCAGAACTCTCTGTACCGATATTCTAGGATAGATCTTTCTGCATGGGCATTCAGTGACTTTTTGAGGAAAACCAATACAGTAGGCTAAAAAAATTAATTTCATTTCAGGGTTCACCAGAGAATCCTTCAATAAAGCACAGAAATTCCACTAACAAAAGAAATAAAAGGATATTACTGAAGTAACATATGTGGCTCCATATGTATTTCTATACAAGTTATTTATTGTCGCCTAGGAACTATAGTTCCCCCTCTGAATCCATGGGCTCTGAATGCTCCCTCAGATTCACCCAATTGTAATGAAAAAACATTTGGAGAGAAAAATTCCATAAAGTTTCAAAATGCAAAACTTTAATTTGTTGGGTACTGGCAACTATTTACATAGTATAAGGTATCATAAGGGATCTAAAAGTGATTTAAACTATATGGGAGAACATGTACAGATTATATGCAAATATGCCATTTTATATAAGGAACCTGAGCATCTACAGACGATGGTCCTAGAATCAATCCCCTCCCCCCGGATACTGAGAGATGAATGCTCTGTGAGTTTCTGTAGGGAAATGACCACCATTGGTTTCATACCAACTGTTCTGAAGCCACAAGTTTAAGGAACTTTTTGATGAAGTCAATGAGTCCTTGGATGGTTCGGGTTCGCTCTACAGCCCATTTCTTTGTTTTCATTATAGGAGTGTCTCCTACAGCCTTTAGCAGAATGTCAACTGTAAAGGAAAAACAAACAAACAGTTGACCCTGGTCAAAACAGGAACTGAGGGCATCAATGTCCATACAGTTGAAAATCCACCTATAACTTATGCATACACAGATTCAACCTACAATGGATTATCTATTACTCTGGTAGGTATTTATTGAAAACAATCCATGTATAAGTAGACTTGCTGCTCAGTTGCCAAGTCGTCTGACTCTTTGTTAGTCCATGGACCCACCAGACTCCTCTGTCCATGGGATTTTCCAGGCACGGATACTAGAGTGGGTTGCCATTTCCTCAACCAGAGATCTTTCCGACCCAGGGATTGAACCAGCATCTGCTGCATCAGCAGGCAGAGTCTTTACCACTGAGCCACATGTGAAGATATAAGTAGACCCGCTTAGTTCAAACTCAGGCTATTCAATGGTGAACTATACTGACAAGTACGCTGACGCGCCTAAAGAGGATAGGATATAAAAGGCGTTAGAAAGCTGAAATCTTCATTCAATACACAGTTTATGTACTCATGATCCTGGAGGCATGCCTGAGATTAAAAATACAAGATATGAACAGATTCATTTAGAAGAATTTCACTTTCACGGAAACATTTATTTTTAATTAAAAAAAGATACATCTAAATTTCCAACAAAGATATTTAGAGGGGATTGGTTAAATAAAAGATATTATACTCTATGATAGAAGTTATATACTAAAGTTAACACACACTCTGAGCTCCCTGAGTTCAAAGTCTTGGCTCTGCCACTTGCCAGGTACGTACACATGTATCTAGGTAAGCCCTTTAATCTCTCCATACTACACTTTCTCCACTTATAAAATGAGGATAATAGCAGAAACCTGGTAAGATTGTTATAAAGATTAAATGATTATGTATAGAGTATTTACAGCAGTATCATATAACTCACTCATTAAACCATAAGATAATTAAGCTGCCATTAAAGATAAGTATTATAAAGCATATTTCATAGTATTAAAAGTTATCAAAAAGTATTACATATAAAACAGCATGCGGCTGCTGCGTCGCTTCAGTCGTGTCCAACTCTGTGCGACCCCATAGACAGCAGCCAACCAGGGTTCCCCTCCCTGGGATTCTCTAGGCAAGAACACTGGAGTGGGTTGCCATTTCCTTCTCCAATGCATGAAAGTGAAAAGTGAAAGTGAAGTCACTCAGTCGTGTCCAACTCTAGCGACCCCATGAACTGCAGCCTACCAGGCTCCTCCGTCCATGGGATTTTCTAGGCAAAAGTACTGGAGTGGGGTGCCATTGCCTTCTCCAATAAAACAGCATAATTACATATAAAACTGAAAACGATTTCAATTTCATTAAAACCATCACAGGCACATATTCATGTAAGTGTAGAATATGGCTCCAAAATAGTATTTCCTAGTAGGAGTATTATAGGTGATTATTACTTGATATTACTTGTGCTATTTGTAATTACCAAGTTTTCTACAATAAACATTTTAATGAAGGAAAACAATACAAATTATTAAAAAGAAAATATATCAACTAGGGCCAAAAAGGTTTCAGAGAAATCAAACGTTTCAGTAATTCAAAATACAAAGATGCAAATAGAAAGACTATGAATTTTTCTCCAGAAGTTACTTAACAAAAAAACTGGAAGTTTTTTTTAACAATAAGGCAGAAGAATGATTAGTTCTGACAAAATAGTGGAAATCACTGCTGCCAAACAGAAAAAAGAATGAAAAGAAATGAGGATAGTTTAAGAGACTTCTGGGACAACATTAAAGGTGTAATATTCACATTTTACTCTAGAAGGGGAACAGGGAGAGAGAGAGCGCGCCTGAGAAAATATCTGAAGAGATATTAGCTGAAAATTTCCCTAAACTAGGGAAGCAAACAGTCACCAAAGTCTAGGAAGTGAAGAAAGCTCCATACAGGATTACTTCACAGAGAAATATACAACACCACATTGTAAACAAAATGACAAAAATTGAAGATAAACAAAATACTTGTATGTATAAAACATACAAGGGAACTTCCATAAGGCTACTAGCTGATTTTCTAATTCAGGTCAGAAGGGAGTGGCATGATATACTTAAAGTGATGACAGAGAAAAACTTACTACCAAGAACACACTACCCAGCAAGGCTCTCATTCAGATATGATGAGGAAATAAAAAACTTTAAAAATTAAAAAAAAAAAGCTGGAAGAACTCAGTACCACCAGCATTACAAAAAATGCTAAAGAAACTTTTGTAGCTGGAAAAGAAAAGGGCACAACTAGAAATAAGAAAATTATGACACAGACAAGCTCACTGGTAAAGGCGAACATGCAATAAAGGCAGGAAATCATTTGTACACAAAGCTAGCAGGGAAGTTTAAAGACAAAAATAGTAAAATCATCTGTATCCATAATAGGCAGTTTAAATAATACATAAAACAAATCAGATGTAAAATATAATATCAAAACAGTAACTATGAAAAGAGGAAAAGTATAACTGTAAAGTATCTAAAGTGCATTTAAAATGAAGAGATCAGCAACTTAAAACAAGTACCTATAAGTATAGGCTCCTACATAAACACCTCAAGGTAACTGCAAAACAGAAATCTATTAACAGACATTCATACAAAAAAGAAAGAGGAATCCAAACTTAACACAAAAGATACTCATCAAATCACAAGAGAATGAAAGAAGGCAAACAAAAAGTCCTACAAAGATGAACCCAAAATAATCAACAAAATGGCAATCAGTTCAGGTCAGTCTCTCAGTCATGTACGACTCTTTGCGATCCCATGAATCACAGCACACCAGGCCTCCCTGTCCATCACCAACTCCCAGAGTTCACGCAGACTCACGTCTATCAAGTCAGTGATGCCATCCAGCCAACTCATCCTCTGTCGTCCCCTTCTCCTCTTGCCCCCAAACCCTCCCAGCATCAGAGTCTTTTCCAATGAGTCAACTCTTCGCATGAGGTGACCAAAGCATTGGAGTCTTCTGCATCAGTCCTTCCAATGAACACCCAGGACTGATCTCCTTTAGGATGGACTGGTTGGATCTCCTTGCAGTCCCCTTGGAAGAAGAGGGAGTCTCTTCTTCCAAGACTCTCAAGAGTCTTCTCCAACATCACAGTTCAAAAGCATCAATTCTTCAGCTTTCTTCACAGTCCAACTCTCACATCCATATATGACCACTGGAAAAACCATAGCCTTGACTTTCCTTATTGCTTCAGTCGTGTCCGACTCTGTGCGACCCCATAGATGGCAGCCCACCAGGCTCCCCCATCCCTGGGATTCTCCAGGCAAGAACACTGGAGTGGGTTGCCATTTCCTTCTCCAATGCATGAAAGTGAAAAGTGAAAGTGAAGTCGCTCAGTCATCTCCGACTCTTCGTGACCCTATGGACTTCAGCCTACCAGGCTCCTCCACCGATGGGATTTTCCAGGCAAGAGTACTGGAGTGGGTTGCCACTGCCTTCTCCATAGCCTTGACTAGACGGACCTTTGTTGGCAAAGTAATGTCTCTGCTTTTTAATATGCTATCTAGGTTGGTCATAACTTTCCTTCCAAGGAGTAAGTGTTTTTTTAATTTCATGGCAATAGGAACATAGATATCAATAATTACTTTAAGAGAAAACAGACTAAATGCTTCAACCAAAAAAGACTGGCTAAATGGATACAAAAACAAAATCTGTATAGTTGCCAGGGAAACCCTTCAGATCTAAACATACATATAGACAGAAACTGTGGGGAATGGAAAAAGGTATTCCACACAAATGGAAATCAAATGAAAGCCACAGCTGCAACAGTTGTATCAGACAATATACACTTTAAATACAGACTGTTACAAGAGACAAAGAAAGACACTACATAATAATGAAAGGATCGCTCCAAGAAGATATAACATAACAATTGTAAATATACATGCACCCAACAGAGAAACACCTCAATGTATAAGGCAAATGTTAACAGATATAAAAGGAGTAAATGACAGTAACACAACAATAGTTGGCGACTTTTAACACCCCACTTACATTAAGGGACAGATTATCCAGACAGAAAAATCAATAAGGAAATATAGGTCTTAAATGACACATTAGACTAGACTGACTCAACTGATATTTATAGTGTTCCATCCAAAAGCAGCAGAATACACATTCTTCTCAAATGCACAGGGAACATTCTTTAGGATAGATTACATGCTGTGCCACAAAGCCAGCTTAAACTGAAGAAAACTGAATTCATATCAAGCATCTTTTCTGACCACAACAATACAAGGCTAGAAATAAACTACTGGAAAAAAACTGCAAAAAACACAAACACATGGAAGCTAAACAATCGATGCATCACTGAGGAAATCAAAGAGGAAATAAAAAGTACCTAGAGACAAATGAAAACGAACGATGATCCAAAACCTATGAAACACAGCAAAAGTAGTTCTAAAAGGAAAGTTGACAGTGATACAGATTTACTTTGGGAACAAGAAAAATCTCAAACAACCTTACCTTACATCTAAAGCAACTGGAGAAAGAACAACAAACAAAATCCAAAGTTAGTAGGAGGAAAGAAAAAATAAAGATCAGAGCAGAAGTCAATAAAATAAAGACAAAGATCACATAAACTGAAAGCTGGTTCTTTGAAAAGATAAACGAACTTGATAAACCTTTAGTCAGACTCATCAAGAAAAAAAGGAAGAGGGCCCAAATCAATAAAATCAGAAATGAAAAAGAAGTTACAATAGACACCGCAGAAATACAAAGGATCGTAAGAGACTACTCTGAGCAACTATATGCCAATAAAATGGCCAACTGAGAAGAAATGGATAAATTTTAAGAAAGGTACAATCTTCCAAGACTGAACCAGGAAGAAATAGAAAATATGAACAGATCAATTACCAGTACTAAAACTGAATGAGGAATTCGAAAACTGCCAATAAACTAAAGTCCAGGACCAGACGGCTTCACAGGTGAATTCTACCAAATATTTACAAGATTTAATGCTTATTCTTCTCAAACTATTCCCAAAAATCGCAGGGGAAAGAACACTTACTAACTCGTTCTATGAGGTCACCCTGTTGGAAAACCAGAAAAAGGTATCACAAAAAAAGAAAATTACAGGCCAGTATCACTGATGAACACAGATGCAAAAATCCTCAACAAAATACTAGCGAACTGATTCCAACAATACATTAAAAGGACCATACACCATGATCAAGTGGGTTTTATCCCAGGGGTATGATGAGTTTTCAACATCTGCAAATCAATCAGTGATACTAAGCTAATAAAGCTCATCAATGAATTCCTTTAAGTTGCTGGATACAAAATTAGTGTACAGTAATCTGCTGCATTTCCACAGACTAACAACAAAATACCAGAGAAATTAGGGAAACAATCTCACTTACCATCGCATGAAAAACAATCAAATAGCTAGGAATTAACCTAAATAAGGAGGCAAAAACCTTGTATTCCAAAAACTGTAAGACACTGATGAAAGAAACCGAAGACAACACAAAAGAACGATAACGATATACTGTGTTCTTGGATTGGATGAATCAGTATAGTTAAAATGACTACACCACCCAAGACAATCTACAGATTCAATTTAATTCCTATCAAATTACCAATGGCATTTTTCACAGAACTAAAACAAGTATTTCAACAACCGTGAGAAAGAACAGAGCTGGAGGAATCACACTCCTTGCCTTTAGACTATACTACAATGCTACCGTCTGGAGAAGGCAATGGCAACCCACTCCAGTACTCTTGCCTGGAAAATCCCATGGACAGAGGGGCCTGGTAGGTTGCAGTCCATGGGGTCGCGAAGAGTTGGACACGACTGAGCGACTTCACTTTCACTTTTCACTTTCATGCACTGGAGAAGGAAATGGCAACCCACTCCAGTGTTCTTGCCTGGAGAATCCCAGGGACGGAGAGCCTGGTGGGCTGCCGTCTATGGGGTCGCACAGAGTCGGATACGACTGAAGTGACTTAGCAGCAGCACAATGCTACAATCACCAAAACAAGACAGTACTGACACAAAAACAGACACACAGGTCAATCAAACAGGAGAGAAAGCCCAGAAATGAAACCACACACTTATGGTCAAGTAATCCACTACAAAGGAGACAAGAATAGACAATGAAGAAAAGAGTTTCTTCAGTAAGTGCTGCTGGGAAAACTAGACAGCTACATGTAAAAGAATGAAATCAGAACATCCACTACCACCACATACACAAATAAACTCAAAATATATTAAAGACCTAAAATATAAGACTGGATACTATAAAATTCCTAGGGGAAAACACAGGCAGAACACTCTGACATAAAATGCAACATTTTTCTGAATCTGTCTCTTTTAGTACTGGAAATAACAAATGTAACCAAACAGGACCTAATTAATAGTTAAAAGCTTTGGCACAGTGAAAGAGACCATTAAGGAAACAAAAAGACAGCCCATGGACTGGGAGAAAATATCTACAAATGATGTAACAGACAAGGGATTCATTTCCAAAATATACAAAGAGTTCTTACAACTTAGTATCAAAAAAAACCAAACAGCCCAATTAGAAGATAGGCAGAAGCCCTAAACAGATATTTCTCCAAAGAAGACACAGATGGTCAAAAGGCATTTGAAAAGATGCTCAATACTGCTAATTATTAGAGAAATACAAATCAAAGCTACCATGAAGTCACATCAATCAGAATGGGCATCATTAAGAAGTCTACAAGTAATAAATGCTGGAGAGGGTGTGGAGAAAAAGGAGCCCTCTTACATTGTTGGTGGGAATGTAATTAACAGACATTATGGAGACCATTATGGAGGTTCCTTAAAAAACTAAAAATAGAGTTACCATAAAACCCTGCAATCCCACTCCTGGGCATGTATCTGGAGAAAACAGTAACACACCCACATGTTCACAGCAGCACTATTCAAATAGCCAAGATATGGAAGAAGCCTAAGTATTCATCAACAGACAAATGGGAAAAAAGACGTGGAGTATCACTCAGCGAAAAACAGAACAGAATAATGCCACCTGCAGCAACATGGATGGATCTAGAGATCATATTAAGTCAGACAGAAGAAGATAATTATCATATGATACAACTTATATGTGGAATCTAAAAAAATGATACAAATGAACTTATTTACAAAATAGAAACAGAGTCACAAACATAAAAAACAAATTTATAGTTACCAAAGGGGAGAGGTGAAAAAGGAAATGGCTACCCACTCCAGTGTTCTTGCCTAGAGAATCCCAGGGACAGAGGAGCCTGGTGGGCTGCCGTCTATGGGGTCGCACAGAGTCGGACGCGACTGAAGCGACTTAGCAGCAGCAGCAAAGGGGAGAGGAATATCTTAGGAGTTTGGGATTAATATATACTACTAGACATAAAACGGAGAAGGCAATGGCACCCCACTCCAGTACTGTTGCCTGGAAAATCCCATGGACGGAGGAGCCTGGTAGGCTGCAGTCCATGGGGTCGCTAAGAGTCAGACATGACTGAACAACTTCACTTTCACTTTCCACTTTCATGCATTGGAGAAGGAAATGGCAACCCACTCCAATGTTCTTGCCTGGAGAATCCCATGGACGGAGAAGCCTGGTAGGTTACAGTCCATGGGGTCACACAGTTGGACACGACTGAAGCAACTTAGCAGTAGCAGATATAAAACAGGTAAATAGGATACTCAATTATCTTGTGATAATGTACAATGGAAAAGAATATGACAAAGAATCTATACATATATGTTTAGCTGAATATGCGCTTCCCAGGTGGCACAGAAGTAAAGAATCCACATGGCAATGCAGGAGATAAGAGACTTGGGTTGGATCCGTGGGTCAGGAAGATCTCCTGGAGTAGGAAATAGCAACCCACTTCAGTATTCTCACCTGGAATATCCCATGGACAGAGGAGCCTGGTGGCCTACAGTCTATAGGGTTACAGAGTTGGACATGATTGAGCAATACACACTCACGTAACTGACTCACTTTGCTGGACATTTGAAACTAACACAGCACTGTACATTAACTATGCACATGCTTGCTAGGTTGATTCAGTCATAGCTGACTCTCTGCAACCCTACACACTGTAGCCCTCCAGCCTCCTCTGTCCAGGGGATTCTCCAGGCAAGAGTACTGGAGTGGGTTGCCAAGCCCTCCTCCAGGGGATCTTCCTGACCCGACTCTCTTAAGCCTCCTGCACTGGCAGGCAGGTTCTTTACCCAGAGCACCACCTGAGAAGCCCAAATTAACTATACTTCAATTAAAATAAAATTAACTATTAAATCAAAAGAAAGACTGAAAGCAGAAGTGTTCTGCTGCCCCCTAAAGTCAACTCCATTCTGTTACATCCCTCTTGTCCCATTCCTTGGTATTAAAAAATTGGGTCACTATGAGTTTACTGAGATCAATTTATTCAAGTTTATCCCTGGAATGAAGCCATCTAGAACCCATCATGCACTGTTTATCTTTCTACTAAAGCTTATCTTTCTTTTTCCACTTGGTAATTCTGATCTCAGTTATCCAAGGAAAAAAGATGAACTGGGAGATAACTAAGGGGATTTTGGTTAACTGATCTTCCACACCACCTGGTCCCTGTTCCCTAAATTCCCTGGGGCTATCAATCAGTCAACTGCAACTGCACATTCCAAGAATGTGAAGCAGAAAATAGTAAGCTGTATTACTGAAGAAGGCAAGGGCAAGAAGCTACAGAAGAAAAATATTTATAATTAAAGCTATACATTGTAAAAAAAATTATAAAAGGTAATTTACTTGTAGTTCTCAACCATAGCTACACATAAGACTCAACTGGAAGAACATTTACAAGAATACAGATGCCTACATCAATTAAATCAGAATCTTCTGGAAGTAGGGCCTTGGCACTGGTAGTTCAAAAGCTCCCTCAGATGATCCTAAAGGACTGCAAGAACTAACAACCTGGGTCTGCTTCAATAAGCTGTAGATTAAACCAAATGTGGAATATATGAAATATTTAAGCTTTTTTCTATCAAAAAAGATCCTCAAAAAAGGATGACAATTTCAGGGTAGAAATTCAATAGCTAAAAAGTAAGTGTGACATCAGAGAAGCTAACTCAAATATTCACAGGACCCAGAAAATGAAAATTTGATTTTTAAAGGATGGTTAAAAATCATAAATTGAGCAGACCCAAGAAAACAGACCATATCGAGGTTGTGAACAGTTATTTTTTAGCCACAGTTCTCACAGCGATCTCCAGGGTCAAGTACATAGTAAACTGTTGACTGAGACTGCTAGATATTAAGACAAACCCTTTCAAAGTCTGTTTCGGCTTAGAGTAAATTGGAAGGCAATAAAAGGGAACAACACTATTCTGGGAGGTGGGTCACAGAGGATCCTGCTGTGATTTATGTCGGAGAGTGTTTTGCCTATGCTCTCCTCTAGGAGTTCTATAGTTTCTGGTCTTATGTTTAGATCTTTAATCCATTTTGAGTTTATTTTTGTGTATGGTGTTAGAAAGTGTTCTAGCTTCATTCTTTTACAAGTGGTTGACCAGTTTGCCCAGCACTACTTGTTAAAGAGATTGTCTTTTCTCCATTGTATATTCTTGCCTCCTTTGTCAAAGATAAGGTGTCCAAACGTGCAGGGGTTTATCTCTGGGCTTTCTATTTTGTTCCATTGATCTATATTTCTGTCTTTATCATCACAGCACTGTTTATAGTAGCCAGGACATGGAAGCAACCTAGATGTCCATCAGCAGATGAATGGATAAGAAAGCTGTGGTATATATACACAATGGAGTATTACTCAGCCATTAAAAAGAATACATTTGAATCAGTTCTAATGAGGTGGATGAAACTGGAGCCTATTATACAGAGTGAAGTAAGACAGAAAGAAAAACACCAATACAGTATACTAACACATATATATGGAATTTAGAAAGATGGTAACAATAACCCTGTATGCGAGACAGCAAAAGAGACACAGATGTATAGAACAGTCTTTTGGACTCTGTGGGAGACGGAGGGGGATGATTTGGGAGAATGGCATTGAAACATGTATAATATCATGTAGGAAATGAATCGCCAGTCCAGATTCGATGCAGGATACAGGAAGCTTGGGGCTGGTGCACTGGGATGATCCAGAGGGATGGTATGGGAAGGGAGGTGGGAGGGGGGTTCAGGATTGGGAACACATGTACACCCGTGGGGGATTCATGTTGATGTATGGCAAAACCAATACAATACTGTAAAGTAATTATCCTCTAATTAAAATAAATAAATTTAAATTTTAAAAAAGGGAACAACACTGCTGCTGCTGCGAAGTCGCTTCAGTCATGCCCGACTCTGTGCGACCCCATAGACGGCAGCCCACCAGGCTCCCCCGTCCCTGGGATTCTCCAGGCAAGGACACTGGAGTGGGTTGCCATTTCCTTCTCCAATGCGTGAAAGTGAAAAGAGAAAGTGAAGTCGCTCAGTCGGTCCGACTCTTTGCGACCCCATGGACTGCAGCCCACCAGGCTCCTCCATCCATGGGATTTTCCAGGCAAGAGTACCGGAGTGGTGTGCCAGTGCCTTCTCCACAACACTACTATATATAAAACAGATAACTAACAGGGACCTACTGTATAGCATAAGGCATGCTACTCAATACTCTGTAATCACCAACATGGGAAATGAATCTTAAAGAGTGGATATATGTATAACTGATTCACTTCACTGTACAGCTGAAACTAACACAATGACTCCAAAAAAATAAGAGGATCTGTAAAACTCAAGGGATTCATCTGAAGGACGATTTTAATGGTTATCTACAGAAATAATTACAGGGTTTTGTTCCCCTACTGTGCATCAGCTGGAAATGACAGAGAAGACTTCCCTCAAATGTAGGGTCAGTCTGACTTAAAAGAGGGACAATGATGGGACAGACAATTACACTCCACAGCAGCAGAAAATGAAGCTGGATGAAAGGCCTAGAGATCAGTAAGCACTAAATGCCATACCTACACTTTAAGACTCGACACAGAAAATGATTTCCTGCTTTTCTCATAGGCAACTCTACATAGAGTGCTCCACTTAGGAATTTCTGCATTTTACAAAGGAATTTCTGTATTTTACAATGGTGAACTAATTCTCAAGCAATAAAGGGTTGAGGACAGCGAGTTCAAGCAATGAAATGATTTGTAATGAATGTAATTCGTTACAAAGATTCCAAAATGGTGTTGCTTTTTTTTTTTTAAGGCGATGCTAATGTTTTCGGTTTTCCCTTAGCAGTGTTCAAAACCCGTTTTTTGGTCCAAGATGAGCTCACACCCATTTGGTATAAAAAAACCGGTGACCTAGTTGGAAGGTGTGGATTCTACTTCAGATCTGCTACAGACTATCCTTACCACCTAGATGGCTGGATGGCATCACCGACTCAACGGACATGAGTTTGAGCAGACTCCGGGAGACGGTGAAGGTCAGGGAAGCCTGGAGTACTGCAGTCCATGGGGTCGCACAGAGTCCGAAACGACTGAGCGACTGAACAACAACAATCCGTATCAGCTAAAGTCACTATTCAAATAATTAGATCTCGCATTAAGTACTCGGAGCTACCAAGATCCCACAGTGCTCCCATCCTCACAGAGCTCGCAGTCTGGCTATTTTAAAGGAAGATGAGAGTACACGGTTTTAAAACCCAGCACCACATCGCGACGGCGCCTCTAGGGATAGCTTTTCTTTCGAGGCACTCAACTCAAACGTCTCGAAAGCCGAAAAGTATACTTCCTTTCTCCTGACTGGTCAAGAACCTCGTCTGGAACCGGCCCTACCCTATTTTTGCTTATTAGCCTCCATCCCTTTTCGAACACAACCTCAACCTCCCGCCTCTGCCCAGAGAGACAGTGCTCTGAAAATTACTTTTTTTCTTGGTGTCACCGACAGGTTCCTCTGTTCCCGGAGAAACTGCAGCAGAAGAAGGGGGCTCCGGAGTGGCTGTTTCTGGGGAGACCTCGGTAGGCACTTCAGCTTCGGGAGCAGTTGAGGGAGGGAGCTGCAGCGCAGACTCCTGCTCCTCAGCCATCTTGCTTGGAGGGAAGGGAGGGCGGAAGCGCTGGCTCAGCGAGTGCAGTGGGCGGGCCTTGCTCCAAAGAGCATCTCTAGAGAGGCGCCGGGGTAGGGGCGGGGGAGAATCCAACCCTGACTCGGAATCGCAGGTTGGTCCTCTGCGTCGAATCTGTTGTGGTCCCTAGATCGCTGACAGAGCAACTACTATTTCACTCTAGCAAGCTTCCGGAAAAGGTCTCTGGGCGACGTCTCCGGCAGCCGCCGAGTGCGCACGCGCTCCTCAGCTCCGCGCCCCGGTCCTGGAGCTATTTCCGCTTCCCCCCGTGCCAACCCCAC